>NC_089972.1:1332000-1665000 GCF_963989305.1 Lodderomyces beijingensis
GTCATCGTGACTAGTGTGAATGGTAAAGTACGATATCTCCGCCTTGAAGACATTTATCAAACTTTAACCTACCCCCTTCTTCCCTAATTCTTCCCTCATTGTTCCTCCTATTGACGTCGGCACGTTCAGGGACAAAGGAATCCAGGATCAACACGGGTACTGAACAAGGCGAGTTTCATATTGCAACTTAAAAATCGGGCTCTTGGTTTGACGCTGAGAAAGTTTAATCAAATACAAGACTTTTTGTCTGTTTACTGTTCTTTTTTTCTTTTTTAGATTGGTCAAAGTTGAGTTGTCCTGTCAGGAATTTGTGCCATGGTCCCTCTCTTTCGTCAATGTAAAAGTCTTTTTCAAACCCTCAGCAAAATCAAAAACAAGAATCAGAACCAGACTTTTAAACTTTGGAAATGATGAATTGACCTCATAGATGCAGAAAAAAAAACCCCACACCTTAGATCTGAAATCAGAGAAATTTCTTGAGTTTCGACTTGTTAGCTAGAGATCTGAGATTTGACTACTGTGCTTCTTTTCAACTTGGCACTCACGAGGGTGAAAAATTGAAAAAGTAATCAATATCTGGAGGAGAACATTGCGGTCCTGAATCGACCTAACGAGGGAAATATTTTGGAAAGCATCCCAGTCATACCGAATAAAAACAAGGTCACAACCCACTTTTTGTATTTTTTTGGCTTCACCATTAATGTGAACTGCTTCGGATGGTATGGGTGATGGGTAAAATTCTTGTGGCTTACAGCTCCAGCAGCAGGGAGGAAGGTCAACATACATACATATATATGTATGTATATATGTATATGATGCACATATGTATATGATGCACATACGTAGGGTATATGCTTAGCCAGAGTGGGTTGGTGCGTGGTGATAAAAGTATATCGGGTAGATTTAAACCATCCGCATCGTGAGATTAGATCTGGGAAAAGAATCTACGAGCTCCGGCTGTTTTTAGATCTGCAAAAGAGAGATGATCATAACTCTGGTGTTTGATGCATCTAATGTTGATCTTCTCTGTTGAGCCCAGCATAAACTCTGGTGCAACTCTGGTGTGTTGAAATTCTTTTGGGTTATTTTAGCAGTGAGCTCACTTTTTTCCAACCTACGTGGCCCACGTTCATGTCCCTGTTGACTTTCCTTTGAAAGACAAGGATCAAGGGTGAACGGGGAAGGAAAGGGTGTCTTCACTGCACTTTGCACTCTCTTGGCGGGGTCAAACAAGCAGACTCTACCCTTCCCCACCTACCCCCGCGTTAATACGTTGAGAGGGCAAAAAAAAGAAAAAGTGAAAGCGCAATTTTCGTTGCATGGTGCGTGCGTATGCAGCATGAGCTGAAATATGACCCACCTTGACACATCATATGGCGCAAGATCGCCGTGGGGTTTTTTTTTTCTATTGGATTTATTGAACGCAAGGCTCAGCTTCATAGCACACACGAGTTAGCAAGGTACTATAAGCCTATTCTGGCTCTTGTGTTTGAGGAGGGAGCCTTGTTCTTGATTGCTTCTCCATGAAGCTAGTCAATCTCAACAGAAACGTAGGAGAGACGGACGAGAATAGCAAAATAGGGTAGCTTTAGAAATCAACCTCTCAACAGCTGAGTCAGACACAAGACGAGCCGATGATGATCATTATCTTGGTCAACCTGCGCAGACTGCAATCTCACTAGTCTCGTCGCTATTTTTTTCAAGAGAAAGCTGGTTTTTGCCAAAAAAACAAAAAAAAAAACACACACACAAGGGTTCACAACTATTGGTTCATTTTCAAAACAATTTCGACCAAAAAAGAAAAGGCAAAAAAAAAAAGGCTCAAGCTTGCCTTTCAGATTGTTGCCAACTACTGAAAACAAGCACCATCATAGCAAAGATTTCCCGGGTACTTGCCTGGAGTTGAGTTTTAAGCTTAAAATGTTGGAAATTACAACTGCGCGATTATTGCCGCCATCAGCGTCTTTCTTCACCTACCTCCCCCCCCTCCCCACTCTTTTCCATGTTTTTCTGCTGAACAAAGCAGCTAAAATTCATCTAGATTGAGTGGTTTAGCACAGCCCAAGCTATTTATTTTTTTTCTTTTTCAATTTCAAGACTTGAGGTGTTTTTCGTGAAATTTCAAACGTCTCTTGTTTCCATTTCCCACGAAATAATATGAATGCTTGAATCCATAAATTACATAAATCCAAGTGGAACTTTGAGGCCCAGTCAACATCAAGCCTCGGTTACAAAGGGGGGAAAAAAAAGTAAAAAGAAGCGAAGATTTATTAGGTGGAGTTGCTGTGTGGGGCTTCACATCTCAAACTGTTTATGAGCTTCACTCAGTAGAGGCAAATTAGTTTGTCTGTTTTATCTGATTTCGATCCGAACTAGGCTTTTGTCTATCTTAAACCTGGTGCCGAGAATAGTGGGATGTGCAAGTGGTCCTCTGTTGACCTCTGCTGAAGTCCCGATAACTAAAAAAAGGAAAACTATTGTCATTTTTTTTGTTTATGTCCAACGCCCTCCTTACGGTGGCTTCAATCTCTTGTGCTACACCCAGAAAATATCAACTTCCCAATAAGTTGTTGATTTTTTTAGTATCAAGAAAGAAAGAGATTTTAGAATTACACAGCTGGGGCTATTGAATAAATCTTAGTTTGACAAGATTAGTCTTATCAACAGCTTTAGTAGATCAAAAAAAAACAAAAAAAAAGTCAAATTTAAAAAAAAAAGAACTAAAGAGTTAGGAACCATGCAAACTCTGTATGGCCCAGATGGCCAGATGGCCTGATGAATCTCCCAAATGATAAAGTTTTGCCAATGCTAAAACAGGGCAAGCGGGTGTTGGTATCTCAAGTGCAGAGATGAAGCTAGAATCCGGTTTGAGATTAAGATGCGCCCCCTTCGCATATGGTATTGCAGGAGATTGGATTTTTTTTGAACTGCAAACTTCAAACCCAACACTGAAAGAACCAAACATGCAGACAAACATCGTGAAGAAAAGAGGGTGGTGTGCCTCTTTCAAGGTTGTTTCTTTTGGACAACGACAACGGTGCAACAATTAACCCGAGGAGGAAACTCTCGATGTCTTTTTTTGCAACCCCCTTACCTCGAGAGCTTCCTCGGTAAGGAGCACCATTTATTCTCAACTGCAAAGAAAATATTAATACGGTTCAGGTGGGGCTGCCCTGAGAAGTGCTCGTGGTGGTAGTATAAATAAAATAATCCGCTTTCAAAGGACCCATTTTGATGAAAAAAATACTTCTTTTTATTTCCCCCCCGCCCGTCAACAGTCTTGCCAACATCTACCCATTGCCATCGTTAACTTGACGTCAGTCCTTTCTTTTTTTTTTTTGATTTTGCGAGAAAAAATATAATTGTTGAATTTCTGTGTTTCTGAAGCTGGTGCCTTCAGAAAGCTTGACGTTATTATTTTCTATTTTTTTTATCCCTCACCTCGAAGTTTCTGGTCCCGTGGCTTGGGCATCCTGGGATCATGATGACTTCATAATACGGGTGTTGCAAAGGGCCATGAAATATTCGTTTCAATCTTTCACATGTCAATGATTGAATTCGAGTTTTTGATGTTTCGTAGGACCCGGGAAGTTACTCAAAGCAGGCAATACCGTGTATTTTTTACGGGGTTCTTGTGAAACGAACGATGGAGAATTTTATGAAGGGACTGGTTCTGGAACGGTCAAACATTGTATAATTTATTTTTTTTTCTTAATTTTCGTTTGATTCCAGAACGTTCCTAGAGAAGAAGAACAAGAAGCAGTCATGGTAGTAGCAGTAGTAGTAAGAGATGGCTTTGGTGTAGCAGGGAGGAGCGGGGCAGCTTGTTGCTATCTGCAAGGTGCGTTTGCACCCAAGTGTGAGTTCGCGACAAGAGATGGATGGACATGATATTGACTAAGTCAAGTAAGATTCAGTTTAATGCGTTTACGAGAAGCCCATTGCTATTTTCTTAGCAGGCTGCCTACGAGTTTTCTACTGTCCTTTTGCACGTGTGCTGTGAAAGAGGGAAGCTGTCTGCCGATCTAGCCTCGTCTTTTTCGGGAACTTTTTAAAAGAAAAAAGGCGAAAAGAAAGAAGTCAAATAGACAGGAAAAAAAGAAGTCAGTGTTATTATCAATGAAGGAAACGGATTTTGTAACAATCTTTTTCATGAAATAATCTATCAAAAAGGTAATGAGCCTTGCAAGGGGGTGCAGGTGCAGGTATTGCAACTGGCGCTGCTGCTGCTGCTGCTGCTGCTGCTGCTGCCGTGCCCTTTTGGAATCGATATACATTCTCTCACAACCACCCACAAGCAAAAAGATTGTCTTGCAATCGAAATAGTGGAAAGCACTCAAGGAGTTACTAAGATGTAAGCCCAATGAGTAAAAATCATGTCTCGGATAAGCGATCGACGATAACCGGTAGTGGTTGGTTTTTTTTTAAGATGCTATTATTACTCAATTCGTTCCACGAATTTTGGACAAACTGTTGTGTTTCACCTGGCAATAGGATAGCCCGTCAACTATGGGACAAGCGGGTCAGACTAAAACGAGTTGGCTTGTTTTTTTAGAACGTTTTTTTTAAAAAAGAGAGTTTACATCGAACCCCTGCTTTATCTCGCCACGAAATTTGGTTTGTTCCAGCTCTGCGACTGGTTCTTTTTGTTTCCCCCCCCCCTTCTCTCCCCCCTTGCTTGATACGATTAAAAAAAAAGAGGTGATATGGTTATGATACTTTTTTGCACCCTGTACAAACAATCCGAGAGATCTCCAACCATGTTCTGCTCTCATACGTGAGAGAGAGAGAGTAAGTGTGAGGTTTGTTTTTTTTTTTTTGGAACAGCGACTGGTTTGCAGCTGCAGCATCTCCACAGGAATTATTGAACTGAATCGGGGACGAGGGTGCTTGAAGAGACAACAATTACATTCCAACTGTTTTGCTTTCCTCATTAGGTTTTATTTGCATGAAATTATATACCTCTCCCCCATCTCCTTTTCTCTCGTTCTTTCCCAGGCGTTTTGATTATTATGCTCTTCGAAAGCTCGTATTTTTTTTTAATCGTGAACAAAGTCAGTACATGCAAGGGCCAGGGCCAGGGCCGGCAGCAACAGACCGAGGAAGAAAGATTAAGAGAGAGGGGGGGACATGCTTGATACACGCCTTGTACTGACTCTCGGCTGATTAGGTTCGAGTATTTTCTTATCTGGAAGGTCAACCATGGATGAAAAAATGTCACAGTGTTGCTGTTGTAGAAGTGGCGCTCCTTCCGCTCGCACACTCCTTCCCGCGTCACCGTAACCGTCATCGTCTCTTTTTTTTTTTTGTTCTTTTGTTCTTTCTGTTGCTCCAAGCTCGGCTCGCCACGCAGCGAGAGATCGGTGAGAAGCTGGGGGATGGACGGGCAGCAGCAGCAGCAGAAAAAAAAAACTCACCGCGGACAAGAAAAAAAAGGGCGAGTTGTTGTTGGCACTAAAAACTAAAGACAAAATTGAAGTTTAATAAATTTGACAGATTGATGGAGGGAAGAAAGAAAAGGGTACTACTGCTACTGCCAATCAAACAACGTCTGCCTATACCCACACATACAGAGACACTAAATAGTATATTGGGGAAGATTGATCGTCCTATCGACTACTATTTTAAGCTTCTTTCAGGTGTATATAGAGAAATTATTACAACAAGATGACAAGTCGTATGCTAATTTTGGTAATATCAGCTTGATTCTATCGGAATGGCTGTCCTTCTTGAGAATTCTCCTCCTCTACGCCCTCTCCCCGCCCCCTCCCCCTCTCTCTTTCACAATGCTACTGCTGGTACTGGTACCACCACTGGAACACCTGCACCTCTCTTCCTTGTCTTTTTTTTTGTTTTGTTGTTATGTCTGCCGCCACTTTTTGTCTCAACAACCTCAGATTGGAAAGTAAGGAGGTCATCCACCAGCGAATTGTCTTCTGCAGTGAGCAAGTTTTATTCCTCCTGTACCTCTTTTTCTGATTGTTATGTACAGCGGTGAAAAAAAGGCATTTGGTGATTCTCGTGCATCTCTCTCCCCCTCTCCCGTTTACTCCTTGTTTCCCAGACTCTTTCTCTCACACACACTCTCTCTTACTCTCTCTGCCTCTCCATCGAATAAGCTGAGATACCGTTTCGAAAATGATGACGAGTGGGTTCTTTTTTTTTTTTTTGTGGTTCTTTGGTTGTTTCTATTTCCATTTTGAAATTCTTAATGTGCCAAGGGCTAAGAGGTTAGCAGAGAAGACTTTTTTTTTTAGTTTTTTTTTTTATATAATATCTTAGTTTCTTTTTGTCCTCCCAATTTAACAAATTTCGCAACCAAACCTTTTTTTTTTTTGCAACTTAACTGGAGTTGCATAAAATTAATCCTGAGGTGCCAAAATCAAATAGATTGTTGATTTGAAATATCTGTTAGAGTTATGGTTATGTACCATTACCCTCTTTCTTTTTTTTTTTTTTTAATTTCTTATTCTGTACAGTTTATTATCATGTTCATCTAAGCTCTCTAACTCTGTCTGTTTCTCTCAGCCATTATGTCACTATTTTTTTGCTTTCTATCTCCATCTATCTTACTATCTATCTTACTCTCTATCTCTATCTATCTATCTGTGCGTCTATCTCCAACTTGTGCATTGTATGCAAAAATCACAGGTAGAGAGAGAGTGGGTGACAGTTGCACAATGCGAGGTAATGATGATGATGGTGATCTCTTGCCAACAGTTTCACTCTAATTTTTATTTCATTCATATATAAATACCCGCGACTTCCCTTCCCTTCCTTTCCCATTTACTTTGCCAATTTTTGTGTAGATTGTGAGTTCTATTCCAATCTGTTAACTAATAGGCTGCAAATAATGTCTACTACACTCCCCACCACAACGACTCCCATCAAGTTGCCCTCGATTACGGAGTTGACCCAGAGGCCGTATGGTCTTGCCCCCTCCTTGGCAACACCAGCTGCCAAACCTCAGCTTCCAAGTCTAGCTCTTCATGCTGCATCCACCCCTTTCAACTATACTTTTGCCCACTCCAACAACAGCGCCAACGCCAATGCCAACAGCGCTAGTGCCAGCTACAACCACCAGATCCCAAAGTTGCCTTCTCCCGCTTTATCCCACAAGGAGAAATCAGAAGTTGCAGCACCAATCTCCATCCCTAGCATTTCGTCATTACCCAAGACCGCGGTGAAACTGTTGCCCAGCCCGTCCCAAATCTCCCACCATAGAGGCTCAGTGGTGTCGGTTTCAGTGAGCCCAACTATTCAATCGCACCACTACCATTCCTCACCACCATTGCCTCATCAGTATCAACCATCTCCACAGCCACAAGCTCAAGCTTTTGCTCCACCAAATCCAGTATACTATGCTCCTCAACCTCAACCAGTTAAACCACAACAGCAACCACAACAGCAACCACCACAGCAACCACAGCAACAGCAACAATACCAGCATCAACATGGATTCAACGGTGCACTTGCTGAAGTTGTCCCACGCCAAACAAACAGATGCCATCGTTGCGGCACTACTGAGACTCCCGAGTGGAGAAGAGGTCCAAAGGGCGTGAGAACTTTATGCAATGCTTGTGGGTTGTACCATGCGAAACTAGTCAAGAGGAAGGGTGCTGCGCTTGCAGCTGAAGAAGTGTTGAATAATCGAGTCACCAAGGGTAAGAATGGAAGAAGGATAAGCATAAAGAAACACTTGATGAATGAGAGTCTCTTACTGGCTAGTGTGATGAACTCGCGAATACATGCAAATGTTGGTCACCATCATCAACAATCGCCAGAATTTAACGTTGGACAAATACCTCCACCGCCACTACCACAATCACAATCGCTACCAGTGCAAAATTACCCATACCACCACCTACAAGCTGCTTTCCAACCTCCTCCACCTACACATGCTTCCCTCGACGCTAGTGGATTTGTCCATGCTTCTCACCCACCTCCACCACCACCAGCACAACAACAACAACTTCCACACATGGCAGCTAGAACCCACCAAGGTATCTCGTTGCCACCGCCAATCATTCCACCATTGGGCAGCTACGTCAACGCCATCATGCCCCCTAGACCGTTAGTTCGCCAGTAAAACTATTGGGATTAGATAGATCACCAACACGATATACAAGAAACAAACACACAAAACAAAAAATATTCAATTCTTATAAAACGCAATGCTTTTTTATTCTTTTTAATATTTGCTACTGATTCTACGATTCCCTCCGTCATTTCGCTGATTATAGCTATTTTGTTTTGGCAGGTTGAATTTCTTTGATAATACATCTAATTCTTTGATACTAAATTTAATATGTGTAATACTTACACTGGCAGTAAAAAACAAAGGTTGAGTGTTCTTTGAGAATTGGGGCAGGACTCCATTATTGCTTTCTCTGGACGCGCTTTGGAAGTAGCATATGATGAAGCCTCTTGGCTTTCTGGAGACGGAGGACCAGCGCCGTCTAAGCTGGAATTGTTTTTGAAGTGTCATGAGCAAAACAATAGCGTGGTCACAAAAAAGGATCTGTATTAATGATTTGCACCTGCATAATCACAACTGTCTCTCTCTCTCTATTGTTTTCTCTAGTTTTGTCTTTGCTGTTGTTTGTTCTCACGCTAAAAGAAAATTTATACCTCTTCGAAATTCACAGATAGTGTCGTCGATAGTAAGTTACTCGGCAAGATCCACTGCTGATGGAAATATCGAGCATGAGCAATCGTGCAATGTTCATAAAGGCGAGTTTCGTGAGATTAATGCAGGCAGTGTGCTGAGCCAGCTACTTTCCCACATGATTCTCCTTCTCTTCTTTTTTTTTTTATTGTAGCACTTCGTAGTGGCGTCGCTGGGAACGACAAGTGATCCTGCGTGGTTTGCTAACCGGATACTTTCTTTACCCTCCTACGTCAATTGCTACTTTTTTGCCCCCTCTGCGCATATTCACCTCAACCTGAATATTTTTAACCTTCCCTTTCAAGATCCTTGGACATGTCTCTTGTCCTAAATCTGTGACTGCTCGCACCTGACGGTGAAGGACAAAATTGCGCTTCTTTTTTGTGTTATCCGACATACATCGTCTAGTGCGAAGAAACAAATATGCAGATCTTCTTGTTTTGTTTCTTAACGGCATTAGACTAAATTTAGGACGACGTTTCTCAGCTAATTTGTACTAGTACGTTAGAACGTTTAAACCCGTTGAAAACCCAAAATAGAACACAATTTTAATCTCTCGTTGAGCTTTCGTCTTGGGTGGAGACAAACAAGAAGCAAAAAAACAGGAAAGACTATTAACGGCCAAGTCGAGTAGCAAGATGCTCATTTATCGTCGATGCTGTTTCCGCCTCCACCGTCGTTTTCGCCCCACGCCTGAGCGGGTGCATAGACATCGACGCAGCTCCAGTCGCCCTGAAGCTGTCTCGCTTTTTTTTTTCGCCTCCTGATATTTATCAAAAAATACCAACAGCTACAACATGTTGTGGGTTATGGCAAGAACTTTCATGCACTCTCCCACCTTGAAACTGTGTTTATAACTTGTCCCATTTTCGCCAAACAAGAGAGCATCCAGTTTTTGCAAATTTCAGATGCTTGTATCTTTTCGTTTAACCAGCTCTCCCTCCCTCTCTTGGTTTTTTCTTTTTTTTGAGACTCAACATCGTGATTGGCACAATAGCTGAATCCTTCCATGTACGTGGAGATTGTAGTAGACACGCACGTTTTTCCTGCTATATGTATCAAGGTTCATATGCATGGTGAAACAGACCCAATGTGAGTCAAGAGCAATCGGGGATAAGCCGTGAATCTTCCTTTCTCCTCAACAAATTCTTCCTGGTGCATTCATTTTTCCCTTTAAGCCCCTTACGGTGAGATGCAGACATCAAGATTTTTCTTACCCTTTTTTTCCCAAACTTTTATTTTTGTCAAACGGGTTCTACGGTCAAGCCCTTCTCATGCAGAGGTGCAATCCCTACGTATCTCGCTTATAACCAGGCAAAAAAATAAGGGACTAAAAGGCCAGACTATTTTGGTAGTGGTGGTGTCGGACAATTTCGAGTGACGATGTGACTAACTACCCATAAGGGGCATATGCACATAAATCATCGCGGGATCTCGGAATTACGATTTCGTCACTGCTTCCACGTTCTCGTCACTTCTTTGTCTTGTATTCATCCAGCAAGATTTAAAGTCGTAAAAAAAAGGAGTATTCGTAGTGCCATCAAACGTTTTTTTTTTTGTCTGTAGTCAAGTACGTGGTTTTTGGAAAGTGGGGAGATCGACGATGGTGCTCGACGTTGGGTATTGAGCCAGCTAGATTGTTTTGCCCAAAGTCAATAAATGAAAAAAATGGACTCCATTTTTTCAGAAGAGAAATGGAATCATCAAATAGCAACTCTGTACGTGAGCTGTTTTAGTAGTATGCGGAGATGAGGTGATCTGCCGCACAAGTTTCCAACGATTGAAAGCGTGCCAGCGTCGTCATATGCACATCCATCGTCGTCTACAAGGTGAGCACCACCATTTTGTTCGACCTTTATCCTCAAAACCCTAGAGAATTGGCTTATGAAATGTGAGTTTCCGCATGCACAATACGGAGATTGGCGCCGACTCTGCGAGCCCGTGGTGGAGAATCGTGAGAGGGAGAGGCTGTTGCGGTAACGAGCACAAATTTGAAAAAACCGGGGCGGATGTCTTACGTTCTCTTTTTTTTTTTTTTTGTTTTTGCAGCTGTTGCACTAGAGAGTACGAGATTGACAATTTTATAATCAATTACCTCGGAAGAATATACGAGATTCTTTATTTGGCTCTCAAACGTTTAGTAATTCCAGATCTTTCTTGCAGGTGATTTTTTTCATATATTGAGATTGCTTCATGATGAGAGTTGTTTTTTTATGTTCAAGTCAGAGTGAGTCCTGTTCGTCGCAATTGTTGTGAAAGGGACGCAACCAGTGGTGCCTCATTTTTTATTTTTAGCAAAGTTCCAAGAAAACAGCCCCCCTAACCCTTTGTCGACAATGCACATGCTCTAGCGTTCCAAAATTTGCATGGCTAGCGCAGGCGAGTTTATATCCAGGGCCAGTTAAGATTTATTCAGACAATTGCATCATAGATGCTTTAAGAGTGGAAGAAGAGGAGGGGTCTTGCAATGTTGATGTTTCTTCCTGTTTGACTCTTGCATCGTACCACAAAACGCGTGCTTGCGTAATTGAAAACACACCCCTGAACTTAATGAGGGAGCCGTCAATGGTTGTTGGATTAACCGGATGATGCTGGGCCTGTTAAATCTGAAGTGTCTTTGCACGAGGCAAATATAACCAGCGACGATGCGTCGTCCTTGGGATAATTCTCTTTTTTTTTTATTTTTCCTCAACAAATCAACTACAATAGGAAGGAGATCTTCTCCTAGATTGCATAGATTGATACGCTTTCATCTTCAACAACAACAGAAATCCTCTAGTCGATCGCAAGCCTGGTTTTCTTTTTTTTTTTTTTTTTTTGATAGTTTGACGATTGCTGGCAGCCAATACGGGACAGCAGGGGGAAGGGGAGGGGGGAACACAATCGAAAGCATGCGACAAATTGTAAAAATCCCACCCGGCCTAGAACAAGACAAGACCGGGAAAACTCGCCTTTCCTTTTTTTTTTTTTTTTTTTTCAAAAGGGGTAACACCTTTATTATTCGACATGTTTCGTAAAAACTTTCTCAAGATCGAGATCTTTGTTGGCGATTGATCCGTGGAAGGGAACCATGTGATGCCCCATTCGTGCAGACAAAGCTGGTGAGAAAATAGGCCACCCCCACTGAAAAATCTCCTAAATATTTTCAGCACATCTGTTGAAAGGGTCCACCTATCTCGTGGTTTGTCGTTTGGAGAATTAAAATTTATCTGATCAAGGGTTCTGGAACAGGGTGTTATCTCTCTTTCTCTCTTAGCGACGAAATTGCCCTCGTTCGTCGTCAACTAGAATTTAGTCCTGGAGGCTTGGACGGGAACAGATTTCAGCTTTGTAAAACGCATCTGATCACCACCCAACGCTTGATCTGCAATGACCTTCCCCACATGTGCAATGCAATGCAATGCAAAAAAAAACTCTGGCGAGCACCCATGGGAAACTTGGCTATGTATTGAGAAAGACGCTCGCGCTGGTTATGAGCCAAGCATAAACCCGGATCGGCAGATCAACCGACAGACCATTTTCTTGTGTAAAACCACTACAGAACAAAAATCAAAAAGAAGCGTTAAGTTTTTTTGTATCTTTTGGCGAAGGGCGACCCTGTTGAACGACCCTACCAGACGAGGATGAAACACCCTGTTCGAAACGCGGGGCTCAAAACGATAACCCTTTTATTTTTTTTAACTGAATGTTGACACATCGCCAACGAGTTGGTTTGCATGTAAGATTGCCAGCGTTAAAGACCGTCTCTTCCGCCTCTCCCCCTCCCCCGCTCCTCCCGTTTGATCGCGAACGCTTTGTGGCTGAAAGTGGGAATGATCTCCAACGAGACGCGTCTCTTTCGAAGTATGGGTTATCTCCCAACAGTGAAAAATGTTTGGTTGCGCTGCATTATGTCCTAACTCCTCCAGCTCTTTCATCTATCTTTATTGTTAGCGCTGGTGAAAAAAAACGTCCATAAACGTCCATGACGCGGGCGGTTATTGGTTTGGAAGTGATTTCACGATTCCTGTTCCATAGCCGCAGGCTTACAAAAAAATAAAGAAAACGAAAAGAATCGCAACGGTTATCGTGGGTGTTGAATCTAGGTCTTTCTTTCGTCTGCAGAACTTGCGCGGTTTGATCAACAACCGCACTACGCTTCTTCTACAACAAAGCTCAAAGCTTAGAGTTTTACAAAATATCGTGTCACGGAGAACTCAGGTTTAAACGCGTGAAGGAAGAGATTGGAGTGAACCATATTCAGGTAAATTCAAACTTCCAATCGGAGTCCAGCCTTTAACGCTGTACATGGCTTCAGTTATCCCAGTTATCCCAGTTATCCCAGTTATCCCAGTTGTCTCAGATAAAAGAAAAAGAGAGTTCTAGCCCAAGGATCAACACACGCAGAGGCTTTAAATATATAATCTATCTCGTCTATCAAAAAAAAACACATCTAATTGATCCCATTTTTCGCATAATTCACGCAGAAACACCGTTTGCCCTCAAGACGTGCTTTACAGCGTCCTCGACATTGTCAAACACTCCAACGCTAGGTCTCGCAATAATGTCATCCCAGTCTTCGTCCTTGTAAACGCCCGTTCTCAACAACACGGACTCCCACCCATGATCATGCGCGCCCTTGATATCGGACTCGGGGTTGTCTCCCACCATGTAGATCTTCTTGAACGGGGTTTGCTCAGGCACTTCGCCCAAATAGGGCAAGATCTGCTGCGACTCCGTATCGCCAGACAGGATTTTTTCATTCCAATCAATGAGCACGTGATGAGCAAAATCGTACTGCAATTTGAACGGTTTGCCCATGATCAACGATTGGAGATTCTGCAGAGGCTCGAGCTTGTTGGTGTGGTTGTAAAGCGTCTCCGTGATGATCCTGAATGCTCCCTGTCCGAATCGAGGCAAGGGGAAATCGTTGGCGTAAACGTAATCGTTATTGCTGAACAAGATCGGGATCGAAGGCTCGGTAGGGTCCGCCACTGATTTGATGCTCCTTTTAGTCCCACATACGCCGTTTTGCGAGTTGAGCAAATCTTGAACAATCTGAATATCAGACGACATATCTCTCGGGTCATTAAACACCAAGATTGCATCGATGGGTTTGTCCAAGTCAACGGGTTTGGCGTAGAGCTCAAAGTCGTGGGTGGTGTACATGCAATGCGGCGAGACCGATTTGTTAGCCTTGACAATGTCAATAGGCATCACAACGTCTTTGAACCCGTATTCGTACGCAACTTGCCTCGAGTTGTCGCCATCGCCCCCCACAACAAGCACACGTTGGAACTTTTTATCTCTCGTTAGTGCCTTCATGGGCGTATGGCTTTGAACAACTTGAAGCGGGTTGATTTTAGAGCAGTTGGTGATGCGGGTGACTTCATTGGCTTTCTCCCTCTCCAACACGCCTCCTCCGTTGGTCATCAATATGTAGGGGATCTTGTTCTTGTTCAACAGCTCCAATGCCGATCTGGCCTCGGCGATTGGCTTCTTGCCTCTGATGAGCACTCCATCAATGTCGAAAACAAAGGCAAAGTCCGACTTGAGGCGTCTTGCGGCTCTCAATTGAGAGTATGGGAACCTGCTGGACCATGGTGACCGGAGATGAAACCGTCTTACTGCATTCATGTGTCTTTGTGAGTGGTGGTGAGTGCTGTCAATGCCAAAGTCCGTGACGTGGGCCGGGAGTCTCGCTATCCACTAGTTCGCGGGAATAAGTGAGAGTTTGCTTGTCGATCGAATCCAATCCCATGCAATCCGCGCGCGGCTCAGCACTTCCCCCCAGCCCCAATCCCACTTTCGAAATGACTTTTGTTGTTCTATTAAATAATAATTTAAATATCTGTCTACAAGATGCTACGCCGAACCACCTTTTAAGCACCAGTCTCGACCTCTTTGCACCTGCCAATCGCACAATGTCGGTTCCAACCACCAGTTGATCAATCCAGCCAAGACGATCCCCAAACTATCGCTAATGCTGACACTCCCCATGCAAAACTCTCTTTGAGATTGTGGCACTTGCTCTCTAACGGAAACAAACGTGTTGACGTATGCGGCGCCTCCTAATAAACCCTCGTAGATGATCAATGCTAAAAGCAACCAAATCTTGGTGAATGGGAAATCATAGACGGATTGGACCAAGGTGATCACCACGTTGATTGCTTGAAGGATTGACAACAAGTACAAGTGGCGGATCCTAATGCCAAACGTGACTGATGTTCTAGAGATAAATACCCCCAATTGGTACAAAAAGTTGTAGACGACGTAGATGTCTCGATAGGAGGCAAATAGCCAATGCGGAAGCTCGTCGAGTGGGAATAGTAGTGTAGGTGAAATGCCTTGGTTGATGACGTATTCTGCAATGTAGACAGTCACCAAGGGGAGCATGAACGGTACCAACAAGGGCTTGATTTTCTCCATGGTCGTGCGGATGTGGTGCTTCAAGTCGGTGTACTTGTCTTGATTCTCAGACATTACAAACACCTCCTCCTGCTCAGGTTCGCTCATGGGCATGGGCTCCTCATTCCCCACAGAATGATACTCGTGGCTAGGCGTAGGAAGCACAAAGTAGTAAGTGGCCAAGAACCCCAATGGCGCCACTGCAAACGCCAAGAGCACCACCCATACTCGAATGCCCATGATGTTTGTAAAGAGCAAAAACAAAAAACTGCCAAAGAGTCCCGCTCCTCCCGTGCCGCTCGAGAAGCCGCCCACGGCATCTTCAGTGAAATAGTGGGTCAATTGCAAAAAAGTGACTTCGCCCATGCCAGATGACAATGACGCAAGCATGATTCCGATGATTTTGATGGCGATTGAGTCCTTGGAGGTCAAGGAGATGAGAAGCATGCCGCCACTGCTTAGCGCAACAAGGATCCGCAATCGTGCCTTGTACGGAATCAAGTGGATGAAAAAGGGAGCAACTAGTTTAAAGCCGAACGAAGGGACCACGTCTGCCAATAGCACCAGGGCTTTCGGTGTAGCTGAGCCCACTAGGTCAATTGCTGCTGATAAGATGATGACATAGAGGATATTGTTTAAGAGCCCAAAAATGAAGAATGATATGAAAATCTTGCGCTGGTTCGTTAGTTCCAAAAGCATTGAATCATGCGACGTACCAGTAATTGATTGCTGGCTGTTGTCGTCTGTTGTCTGTTGGCTGCTGTTCAACAGTCTGCAAAACTACTGATAAGCCTTTCTAGTCCCTAACAAGAGAGTCAAACAAACAACCAAACAAGCAAAAAAAAAAAATCAAAAAAAAGTAAAAAACAGTTGCAAGCGTCGGATATTACCAGAATAGGAAGTCTACAACTGTCACTTTGTTGAAACAATCGGGAGTCACTACACTTGGAATTTTAAAGCAGATCTCGCCTGAGCGAGACATGTACATTGCTTAATGCAAGATTTGCACACTAGCCTCTCTCTAGGAACCCGTAATACACAACATCATGGGCATATACGTATACACTTGACACGTTTCAGGGTGTGTGTTGCTCTGAAAGGGTGGGGGGTTTTTGTTTTTATTTTGTTTTTCGCTACAGACTCAGCAGTGGTTGGACTCCTGCTCCGCTTCCGCTTCCGCTTTCCCTTTCCGATGCTTATTGCTTCCAGGTTCAGATTTTCTTTTTGCTCTTTTTTCTTTCTTTCTTTTCTTTGTTCTATGTTCGTGTAGTGCTTTGCTGTGTGTGAATGATGTGATGCCCTGATGTGATGTCTCTGTGGGTGTGTGTGGGGGGGCCAAGTGAAAAATTTGAAAAATTCTCTCTCTCTCTTTCTCTCTCTCCTGGCAATAATTATATTACTGGTAATACTATACAGTCGGTGCTAACCTAACTGTTTCAAAATATGACTAACACAACGTGCTTCGGAGAAATTATGAGTAATAATTCCATCCTCTTTCCCTTTTCCTTTCCTTCTTTTTCTTTTTACTCTTCCTCTTCTTTCTCCTCCCTTTTCTCCAACTTTTACAAAGTATATCAGACGTCTGTATTCTTGACCATTTGGATCTGAAGAAGAGTTTTTTTTTTTTCATCCTCATATCCATTAGAAAAAATTTTTTTTTTTCATCAAACTCATATTATGAGTAAGACACCAATACCATCTGAATACGACGATACAAGAATTTTGGGGTACGATCCATTAATCCCTCCTGCCCTTTTGCAGCACGAAATCAGGGCTTCTGCAGAAAGCTTGGACGTTGTTATAAGAGGGCGTTTTGAGGCGGGCCAGATTTTGAAAGGCCACGATGACAGGTGTTTAGTTATTGTTGGACCTTGCTCGATTCATGATACCAAGGCCGCCTTGGAGTATGCCACGAGGTTGAAGAAGTTGAGCGACGAGTTGAAGGATGACTTGTGCATTGTCATGCGTGCATATTTGGAGAAGCCAAGGACAACTGTTGGCTGGAAAGGCTTGATCAATGACCCTGACGTGGACAATTCCTTTGACATCAACCGCGGCTTGAGGATTTCGCGTCAGTTGTACTCTGACTTGACCAAGTCGGGCTTGCCCATTGGTTCAGAGATGTTGGACACAATTTCGCCTCAATACTTTTCCGACTTTTTGAGTTTTGGCGCTATTGGCGCTAGAACCACCGAGTCGCAGTTGCACAGAGAGTTGGCTTCCGGGTTGTCGTTCCCAATTGGGTTCAAGAATGGTACTGATGGTGGCTTGGCGGTTGCCTTGGATGCGGTTCAGGCGTCGTCAAAGGGCCACCATTTTATGGGTGTCACTAAAAACGGTACTGCTGCCATCACCACTACAAAAGGTAATGACAATTGTTTCATCATTTTGAGAGGCGGCAAGAAGGTTACAAACTACGACTGTGACTCGGTCAAGGCTGCCAAGGAGGCCATTGGCAAGTCGACCGACCCAAACATCAAGTTGATGGTTGACTGCTCGCATGACAATTCACAAAAGGACTATCGAAATCAGCCGAAGGTGTTGGAAGCCGTGGCGGAACAGATTAGCAACGGCGAAGATACTCTTATCGGGGTCATGATTGAATCGCACTTGAATGAGGGCAAGCAATCGATGCCTCCTTCAGGACAAGGAAAGGAGGCCTTGAAGTACGGTGTTTCCATCACGGACGGCTGCGTTGGCTGGGACACTACAGTGGATATGTTGACCAAATTGAGTCAAGCTGTTCAAAAGAGGAGAACGTTGAAAAAGCAAAAAGTATAGAACAAGAAAAAAAAAAAAGAAAAACAAAACTAAAGCGATGATGGATTCTTTTGTTGGTTCTCTAAACTTGTATAAATAGTATATTTCTATAAAAAGAAAACATAAAGTAAGGAAGAACATAAAAGGGTCTAAATTTCGTTGTTAAGACTCCATGGAACATCTTTTAGCAACTCTCGTATTTCTTCGTTTGATTTATCAGAATCTGTTTCGTCGTCTATTGCCTCTAGAAACCGAGCGAGATCGGGGCACGATGATGCGTAGTGATGACGTCTTGCAAAAGGATTGCGCTTCAATTTTTTCGCTCGCAAACTTTCCCGGGTGCCATACCAGTCGCGAGCAAACAAGTCCGTCGCATGGGCTTTTTCATTGGCGTCAATGTCTTTGAAATACACGAGTGTTTCCTCGGAGGTGAGTCCACTAGGACTGGGCGCATTTCCCAAGTATACGATTTTCTCCTTGTCCAATCCCAACGCCGTGGCCAAATGGAGGTTGAGAAACCTGTGTCGCTTGAACTCGAATCCCACAATGGTGATTCTCGTGGGATAAGTTTGAAAAAGCTCGTAGAATCGACATATTGAGTAGATGACGTTTTCAAACGAATCTCGTGCGTGAACCTCCGTCGTGACCCGGTTCTCCAAGATGATGCGGCGGTGCTTTTGTGGGCCAGGCACCATTTTCTCGAGCAATTGAAAGTACGAGGTCGCTTCAGCTACTGGACCCGCTTCTTGTTTAGTTTCACCGCCAGAGATAACCATACATGCGCTGGGGTCCTTGGCTGTCTCGTCAAATGCTAGCTGAAGATGCTCTATGAAACACAAGTGGTCATTTCCTTGTATTTGGAACGGAGCCAAGTGCCACGATTCCCGTTGGTATGGATCGCCGCCTTTCCATATACCGTGACAGGGTACAATGACCAAATGATTGACTGGTTTGGCACGTTTCATTCCAAGACTGACTAGAGGGGAGGGGATGGATGAAAGTGAGTCTGTTAGCGCGTAAATAGTAGGAAAAACTTTCCTATGTGAGTGAGTGAGGCAATGGCCTGGGTGCGGCGTCGGACTTTGGAGCGGCGGTCGTGAGCTTTTTGCCATTTTTGCGGGACCAACACCGCCACCACCATCGCCATCGCCGCCGCCACAGTTCCCCACAGCAAAGATCCACAATCTTTCCACAACAAGAGACACAGTCCTTTCTGTTTTTTTTTGCCACTTAGGAGAGATATGTCAGTGTTTAAACACACGCTTTTCGAATTTCAAGCTTGAACCGAGAAAACCCTTCTCAAAGGAAGACTGTAGTTTTAAAAAGGCTTGGTTGCGGTTGCAGAGACCCGAGGTTTGCCTCTCCAGCGGGATGCGGCAGGACAAACATCCGCCTCATTACTTGCCCTAAATTTTCTCTAAAATGGCCGCCGCCAGTTGCTACGTCTACACGCACATAGACACACTCTGCGACACACAGACATTGCCACACTCCTTACTCTCACACACCGTGGGTAGAGTCCAGATACACCGCTGGCCGATTGCCAAACTGACAAATGGCCACCTTCGGTCGGCTCTAATCTTTGTGTCATCGACGAGATAGGTAGTTAATACCCCGAGCCGCACCGCCCAAGTTTAAGATGCAAAAAGACCTATTCATCTATTCAACAAAGCCAAGGGGTTATCTCACTTGGGGGCCACACCCACTCAAGTGGCTATATATATGAGGTCAAGGATCCCAGGGGCAAAAAAAGAAAGGGAGTTGGGTCTTTGCCATGGGGGCCGCCACAGTTACTCGATTGCGCAACAAACGGAGTGGAGCCGTTTTGGAGATTTTTTTTTTTATTTTTCTCTTCTGCTTTGATTATTAAAACACTCTCAAGGCGCTGTTTCTAGAGCAGCAAAATTTTTCGTCATCAACCAAGCACCACACCCTTTGAGGAGTAGAGACAAATGGTTATGGATTTCTGTTATAACAAGCTGATGGGCAATGGCGCCGTCGCCAGTAAGTTCCGACTCACGACAAAGGTGCAGCTGAATCAATCAAACCTCCGGACTCCTTTGCTACCGAAGGAGAATCTATTCGATGATCTCAAAACACCAGCTCTGATTGTCTCGGGAGAACCAAGAGTTTTGCCTCCGTTATCAGGCAAAGCAAAGTCAAAGTCAGAGTCAAAGCCAGCGTCAAATTTAGATTCAGATTCAAAATCAAAATTTCATTCAAAGTCAAAGTCTAGCTCGCCCGAAGTCGAGAGCACCAGCAGCCATCACCCAAGTAATTGCAACAGATGCTATCGCCTCAAGAAGAAGTGTAGCAGGACCTATCCAAAATGCTCGCATTGCGAAAGAACGGGATCCGACTGTGAATACGTGGACAGGAGCAAGAAACGGAGAAAAACCAACGAAGGCTCTGGCGTGGAAACAAGTGCAGGTGCAGGTGCAGATGCAGACCTCAATCAAGATGCGCCGATTCTCCCGGCGTTGAATCCTCATCATCACCATCATCATCATCATCATCATCATCAGCCGATTGCGACAAAACTTCCAGGATTCAAGCTGATGTCTGTGTCTTCTTTGTTAGCAAACGACGCAGCAACCGATGAAAGTATAAGAGCGAGGGAAATGCAGAAGAATTTCCAAATCCCTACTGCTGCGTTGGCATCCAGTGCAAGGCGGGCGAGGGAGAGAGTTAAGGACAACATTGTCGACAAGATCAACTTTAAAATCACTTCAAACAGCGTGGAGTCAAATAAGTTAAAGGATGAGTTTATCGCCATCAGAGGCATAACTGACAAGAGCTTGCCCATTACTTTTGCTTTGAATTTCTTTGAGAATTTTGGACACAAGTACCCGTTTGTCAACAAGGACGACTTTTTGAGCCGACTTGGCAAGATTGATTTTAGCAAAGACTCGATAGTGAACTTGGACGTCTACCTCCTATTGAGTATCGGGTGTGTCTTGTATGACATGAAGTGCTTGACGGGCAACTACGAAAGCTACTTCAAAACCAAGAGCAGCGAAAATATCCTCGACATTCTTGATTTATCATTTGCAGCGTTCAACCCGGAAGTGTTTGAGCTTTTGCTTTTGTTGTCCTTGTACGGGGTAACGAGATTTAAACTTGACTTGGTGTGGAACCTAGTGGGGATACTAAACAGAGCTATTGTTAAATTTGAGTTGCATAAAAAGCTCGACGATATTCGAGTTGAGAGAATCTTTTGGTCAACGCACAACTTGGATAAGGAATTAAGCGTGCTAGTGCGAAAACCGTCCCAGTTTCCCAAATACGACTACTTTGAGGACAGGGCCATCACCAATAGCGTCTACTCGGAGGAAAACTTGGCGCTAATCAATCACTACATCTCGCTCGCGAAAATTCAAGATTCGTTGGTGGACTCCATTCTCAAAAACACGAGTGCAGAGTTGAAAAATATCTCGGGAGCCTTGGGACGCTGGGTTGGAAGTTTGACCAAGGACGTTAGCTTGAAGTACGTTTCTGAGCCCCATTTGCAGGACTTGATCCCCTTTGCCAACGCTCAAAGCTACTACTTGCAAACCGAAATGGACCAGCTTTCCACGACCAAGAGCTTCCAATTCCCTTCGCAGTTTATCTTCTACTCCTTCACCTTGTTGATTGCCGCTTCCGACAAATCAGCCGCAAGCGATAAAAAGCAGAGCACCAAGTTGGCGATTGTCGCCTCTGGGTTTTGGTATTTGCAGCTCTTTAACGTCATCAAGTACAGCATCGGCTGCCTTGGCCATTTCATCAGCTCCGAGGATGAGGAAGTCAGAGCCCGAGTGATTGAGTTTCATGGATTTTTACAGCAGGCTGTGAATCTATTGAAGTACTTGAGAGGCAGCAAGACTTTTTCCACCTTGGAAGGGTACAGTAAAATAGATGAACACGTCAACGAGTTGATCACCATTTTGGAAAGTCTAAGCATAAAACTATTGAGCTTAGAGGATGGCGAGGAGAGTGCGATTTTGGACTTGTTGAAGCAGATCAATAAGGAAGCAAGCTTTGGTCTGTGAGCTACGAAACTGAAACCCATAGATATGTAATAATTTTTTTTTTTTCCATCTATTTACAAAACACAAGATAAAAATGTGGCTAGCTAGCATCTATTTTCTTTAGGCTCTTGCAACTTTTCAAGCAGAGTTGGCTTGCAACTGCTCTCTTTGTCGCGCAAACTCCTCCACTGCTCTAGCCCTCATCACATCCAACATTATCGTCTGTTGTTGAGGTCCATGAACAGGCAACTTGTCGTGCTCGACCAAGTCCAAGTTCCAGTGTTTTTCATCGCCTTTCCTCCACTCGTTTTCCCAGTATAATTTCGTGCCTTCCAACTCAAACTCGTCAATGACATGCGACAAGTCAGCCACCGCCTCTTGCGAATACGTCGGCCTGAACTGGCCCGAATACCAAATATTCCCATCATCGTTTTTCCTTCTCATTTCATTGGCTTCCTTCAGCGACCGCAACTGCCTCAACAAAAGCAACCCCTTATACGCAGCTTCGGAGTACTCGTAGTTGTTAAAATTGGCAATACACATGATCTTCCACAAGTCCTGTCTCCGCGATGGTTTCCGATTTTGCCAGTTGGGATTCCAAAATTGATGATCGAGCTGATCCTGGTGGTAAGCGGGAACTTGTGAGTATAGTATTTGCCCACTGAACAAGTTCTTGAAGATGAATACCTGCGGGGCAAGGTTTAGACTTTGTAATTCACTTTCGGTCTTGACTTTACCTCCCTGTGCGATTCTAGCTCCGTGTTGTTTACGGGCTTTCAACTGCTCGACGAGGAACTTCCTCATTCTCCTTTCGGATTTCAAACGCATCGGCATCCTCGCTGGTCTGTGATAAGGCTAGATAGGTGTCTTCTTTCAATCTCCGGCTCTTGCTGAAGGACTTTTGCAAATTTTTTTTAAGATACTCCCTGAACGATTTTCTCGATTTTTTTTTTGGTGTTTTTTTTTTCCACCTTGCAGCTTGAGAATTGGGATTGGAATTACTGGTAGTCTCTTTTCATCTGCAAGAAATCTCCTTATCACAATCTCTGACACTTCAAGCACTTTACACTTCTCAGCTCAATGAAGGGTCTCCTGCCGCTGCTGTTACTGTTGTCGTAGTTGCTGTTGCCATTGCTGTTGTCATTTTTTTTTTTCAATCGAAATGTCAGTCCTGGGTATCATTGCATACTTTTCGTTCCTACTGGCCACAACCTTTTGGGTTCACTCATTTGTCTACAATAAGAATCTCATACAAAAGTACTCCACGTCCACGGCAATCCCCGTCAACCAGATAAACACTTTTATCCACGAAAAGCTTCGACGACCATATAATTTAACCATTGCAGAAGTGGATGTTTCGAATATCCAAGATGACGAACTTGACCACAAAACCTCCAAATGGGAGCAAGGCACGAGCCGGTTCGAGAAAACGAGAACGTTGGCAACAGGGTTATTGTTTAGCATATCCGTTTCATTCAGCTTTGGGTTGATACTACTAATGATGTGCGAGTTGGGCGACTACTTTGCCGTCGAGACAAGGTTGATTTTGTTCAAGTTTACAATTGACTCGTTGATGGTCATCCTTGCGTGTGTGTTGCCCCTTTGCAGTATCAGCTTATTGGTGAACCAGGATCTAGTGCCAATGCGCGCCACAGGTGCCCGCTTTGGGGCGACAATCTGTCTATTTGGCGTTTGGTTCGTCATTTTGCACAAGTGCGGCGATTTAACTCAGGATTTCAGTCCCAGATCTAACCAAAACACCAATACCCGGAACTTGATCGAGAGGAAAATCAACGAGGTCTCGATTGTTGGCATCACCATCTTGGCCATACTCTCTGGTATAGGCTCCATATCGACCCCGTACAAAATGATCTCGTACCAATGGATAATGGGCAAGATTCGGAGTCACCATCCGCGACCATCTTCATGCAAGGAGATTGGAGAAAATGACATCAACTGGGCAATCCAAAACCTAAACAACACGCAAGGGCTCTTGTTTAAGCGGCAGAATGAGCTATCTAAAATGCAGTCCGTCTCCGGTGGCACTTTTTACAATTTGCCTGAGCAAAACAAATCCTTTGATAACATCCTAATGTCCAAATCAAAGAAAAAAATTGGATCGATACTCAACCGCGTTCAATCGTTTGCAAACTTAGCGCAGGGCAGCAGCATGTCGGAAGAAGATGAAATCCAGCAAGAGATTGACTCCTTGCAGCGGTTGAAGAAAACATTGTACAATGACTTGACAAACTCGATTCACAGGTACCGGAATCAACTAGAAGTTGACACCGGCAGCTACAATTCTATCGACAAGATGCTTAATTTTGGCAACAGCATCCTTGCAATATACTGTATCTACAGAATCGTCAATGTCTTTTTGATCAAGCTCCCTTTACTTTACGCCTATGGCTCGCCATCGTCCTACGATGACGGAGTGCACTCCGAAGTCATTGATTCCAACGAAGAAGCGCCATCGACAAAGGACGCATTGGCAATCACCATATCCAAAATCATCTTGTCCATCTTTCAAAACATCCCCATGTCGGAAACTCAGTTGGTGAACCAGCTCAGCTTTATCTTGTCGGGCAGCTTGTTCTGCTGCTCATTCACAAATGTCTTGACGACGTTCAAGTCATTCAGCCGTCTCTTGCCTTTCCAGCTGCAAGAATCGCGCACGGCCAAGAACTGGCTCAAACACTTGCTCGTGGCTGAGGTGCTTGGGGTTTACGTCTTGGCAACTGCCTTGTTGATTCGCACAAACTTGCCCGAGAACCTCTCGAACCAGGTCTCGAAGATGCTTTCCCTTTCGGGGAGTTCTACCAAGAGCAACAGCTCTTCGATTCGAGAGGTGATGTTTATTGACATCTGGTTTGACAAGGTCTTTGCCATCTCTTGTGCCTTGACTGCGCTCGTTATTTTGGTAAGGAGGGTTGCTGATGGCGATGATTTGGATATGGGGTCCGATGGCTCGTACGATGAGGAACTGTTGTTAGAAGATCAAAGTTTCAAAGAGGCATGAAGTCAATAAACTTCACTAGTTAATCCTTTTTTGCATTTTTATCAATTTATAACTCTACCCTTCATCTCCAGTCCCCTTTTTGGGTTCCTGGTTCTTGCGCTTTGTTTAGTTTGTAGATAGAGCAAGCATCATCACCACCAATTCTCATTACAGTCGTGTGTGGTGGGCCGGATCTTGAAAAGAATCTGGAGTGAAAAAAAAAACAGGGAACGAAAAAAACGAAAAAAAAGGAAGAGAATACGGACTTTGTTTGAGTCATACAGTGAAGCCAGTCCAAAACCCACATCTTCCACCTTGTTATCCAGAATTTTGTTCTTGCGCACATTTAAGAGAAGTATCAGTAAACTAGCAGCAAAGATGTCAGTTGCTAAGGATACCAACATTCCGTTTTCAAGGGATTCTTTGGAACAATTGTTGAAAAGACGCTTTTTCTATGCCCCATCATTCGAGATCTATGGTGGTGTTGCCGGATTATTTGACTTTGGTCCACCAGGATGTGCGTTCCAAAACAACGTGATTGACGCATGGAGAAAGCATTTCATCTTGGAAGAGGAGATGTTGGAAGTCGAAGCCACCATGTTGACTCCCTATGACGTTTTCAAGACTTCTGGACACGTTGACAGATTCTCGGATTGGATGTGCAAGGACTTGAAAACGGGTGAAATTTTCAGAGCTGACCATTTGGTTGAAGAAGTGTTGGAGTCGAGATTGAAAGGGGACAAGTTGGCTAGAGGTGAAACCATTCAAGAAGCTAAGGAGGACGAGGACAAGAAAAAGAGGAAAACGAAGGTCAAGGACATTAAGAATGTCAAGTTGGACGATGAAGTAGTTGCCGAGTACGAAAGCGTCTTGGCTCAGATTGATGGGTACTCTGGTCCTCAATTGGGCGAGTTAATCACAAAGTACAACATCACCAACCCGGGAACTGGAGGCAAATTGGAACCACCAATTGAATTCAACTTGATGTTTGATACCGCGATTGGGCCATCGGGAAACTTGAAGGCCTACTTGAGACCAGAGACTGCTCAGGGCCAATTTCTCAACTTTAGCAAATTGTTGGATTTCAACAATGAAAAAATGCCATTTGCGTCCGCCTCGATTGGCAAGTCGTTCCGTAATGAAATTGCACCAAGAGCTGGTCTTTTACGTGTTCGTGAATTTTTGATGGCTGAAATTGAACATTTTGTCGACCCAGAAGACAAGTCGCACCCAAAATTTGCCGAGGTGAAAGATGTCAAATTGAGATTCTTGCCCAAAGGTGTTCAAGAATCCGGATCTAGTGAGTTGGTTGAAACGACCATTGGCGAAGCTGTTAGCAGCGGAATGGTGGATAACGAGACTTTGGGATATTTCATCGCTAGAATCTACGCATTCTTGGTCAAAATCGGTACTGACCCAAGTCGATTGAGGTTCAGACAACACATGTCCAACGAGATGGCGCATTATGCTTCGGATTGTTGGGATGCCGAGTTGCAAACCTCGTATGGGTGGATCGAGTGTGTTGGATGCGCCGATCGTTCAGCTTACGACTTGACTGTCCACGCTGCAAGAACCGGTGAAAAACTAGTTGCTAGAAAGACGTTGGACGAACCACGTACAGTTGAAGAATACGAAATAGAAATCCAAAAGAAGAAATTTGGACCCAAGTTTAGAAAAGATGCTGGTGCTGTTGAAAACTGGCTCACGTCGAGGACACAATGTGAGTTGGAGGATTTGAGTAAAGAATTGCAGGAAAAAGCCAAGATTGAAGCCGAAATCAAGGGTATTGACGGAACCGTGCAGTTGGACTCTGATCTTTTAAAGATTGAAAAAGTCAAGAAAACCGAACACGTTAGAGAATACACCCCCAACGTGATTGAACCCTCGTTTGGTATTGGACGTATCCTTTACTCCATTTTCGAGCACCAGTTTTGGGCCAGGAGAGACGAAGCCGAGAGGGGGGTGTTGTCTCTTCCGCCGCTTGTTGCTCCAACCAAAGTCTTGATTGTGCCCTTGTCAAATAGTGCCGAACTCCAACCTTTAGTTAAAAAAGTGTCTTCTGCATTGAAGAAGGAGAAGATCCCATTCAAGATTGACGACTCCTCGGCCTCCATCGGTAAGAGGTATGCTAGAAACGATGAGTTGGGAACACCATTTGGTATCACCATTGACTTTGAGTCGGTTCCGGACGACTCGGTCACGTTGAGGGAGAGAGACTCCACGAAGCAGGTGAGAGGTTCGATCGATGATGTGATTAAAGCTATTAAGGAAATCACATACGAAGACACCACTTGGGCCAAGGGAACAGCAGGCCTCCAAGCTTTCAACTCTTGATAAAAAAAATCTAGACAGATATATATACATAAATATACATAAATATATATATAGATGCGGAACTGATTCCTTATTTTTTGAACATTTAGCCAAAGATTTCACTTAGGAACGCTTCTGAGTTGGGCTTTCTGCCCAAAAGCTCCTCCAAATTTTCCATTATATCTTTCGATCCACCACGTTTCAAGATGATGTCTCTGTATCTCACACCATTCTCAGTGTTCATTGGATCCTTTTTGAAAAGAGTATAGTAGATATCAGCAGCAAACACCAAGGAGTACAAGTACCCGTAGTATCCACTTTCATATCCTCCGGCAATGTGGCCGAACGAAGCGTAGCCTTTAGTCGGGTTGCCATCGCTTGGAAGCAACGTGACTTCATCCTTCATTTCATTCCACGTCTGGAACAAATTCAACTCGCTCAATTTCTCCTTGGTGTCGATCGTGTGCACCTTCATGTCAAATAAGCCAAAGAACAACTGGCGCAAATTGAATAAACCGGTGTTGACGTGCTTGGTCTTGATCAATTGGTCAACCAAGTCGTCGTCTATCTGCTGACCGGTCTCGTAATGCGACGACAACTTTTTGATTTCGTCCTTGGACCAACACCAATACTCCAACATCTGCGATGGAGTTTCAACGAAATCTCGTTCTACGCTCGTGCCATGGAACCGTGCGTATTTAGTCTGCGACAAGATGTTGTGGATGCCGTGGCCCAACTCGTGGAAAAAGGTAACCACCTCATCGTGCTTGAGCAAAGAGGGCTTGTCCTTTGTTGGCTTGGTGAAGTTGCACACGAGTGCCGTAACTGGCGCATGGCGAGTCTTGCCGTCCTGTTTCAAGTAACCGGGACCAAGCCCAAAATTGGCGGCGTGGCCATATTTCCCCGTTCTTGGGTGCAAGTCAAAGTAAATCGCGCCCATGTGCTCGATTTCTCCCTTTGAGATGTTCTGGAATATGGCGTATTGCTGCACATCTTCATGCCAGGTGTCATTGGATTGCGGGGTAAGCTTGACGAATTTGATGTCAAAGATGATTTCGTAAAATTGCAACATCTTGTCGATGGTCGACTGCAAGGGGAAATATTCGGCAATTTTATTGTTATCAACTTGATATTTCTCAGCCAAGAGCTTTTCATTGTAGAAATTAAAGTCCCATGCGTAAAAGTTGTCGTCGGATGCCAATCCACGTTTCTCCAAGTCTGCTTTTTTAAGCTCTTTCAACTCTTTTAAATTGTTCTCAGCAACGGGTTTCAATTTAGTTCTCAAGTCATCCAAAAAATCCAAAACGGTGTCCTTTTTCTTTGCCATTCTCTCCTCCAAAACATAATCTGAAAATGTATCGTATCCCAACTCTTTGGCAATGTCGTATCTGATTCGGATGATCTTGGCCAAAATCTCGTCATTTTCGGCACACCTGTTGCCATAAGCAATGTTGGCAGCTTTCCTGGTGTCGGCATTTTCGGCGTACTTGAAAACAGGAAAGATGTCTGGGTACTTGAACGTTACTTTTAATTTAGTTTCGCCGTTTTCCTCGATTTTTTGGAATTGTTCCAAAACATTCTGCGGAACACCAGCAAGCTCTTTCTCGGTGAAACAGATAAAGCCGTCGTCTTCATTGTAGTTCTTGGAGAACTGCACTTTCAAATTGCTCAACTCTACTTGCAATTTTTTCACTTTTTCTCTTTGCTCCGCGGGTAAGGCCAAACCGTTCCTTTTGAAAGAAGTGAGGGTTTTGGAAACGTACCTCAATGACTCCGGGTCAACAGTGGAGGTGGCTTTTTCCAACGCTGCATTCAACTTTTCAAAAGTCTTGAAAGCGTCTTCTCTAGACCACTGCTCGATTGAGTTCTTGTCCAACAACTCCTCTGCCTCGGTGGACGCGTCCCGCAAGGACTTGTCTGTCGAGACGTGCTGGTAAAAAGTGAGTTGGTTCTCGGGGAAACTGTTTTCATTAAAGAACTGGGCAAACGGTTGCAAGGTGTTTTCGATTGTGGGGTCCGTCACCTTTGCAATTTGATCAAAAAGCTCCGTCTCCTTCTGGGCAAGTTCTTTTGCAAGCTGCTTGACTTGACTGGGACTAATATCCCATGTGGGGTACTTTTGGTCGTGAGCTAACAATTGGAAACTTTCAGTGGACATGATGTGGTCTCCAAACTGGTAATACGATATAATCGAAACAATAGAGAAGAAGATAGACCAAAAGACTGAAAGCATTCACCTTGTACTATAGCTCGGATGTGTGTCCCTATTTATAATACTATTACTGCTAACCACCGCCACTACTCGTAACAGCCTTTAGAGAGGAAAAAACCCCGGCCAAGCTCGTCAACGTGAATATTTTTCAACTCAAACATTCAGGGGGGAAGGGGGGGGAGGGTAAGAAAAGAAGGGCGAGGTAGGAGCTAAAACCCCGCTAAAGGAGTCAATTTTACAAATTTGAGTTAGCCTACTTTCACAGGGTGTCTTGATGGTTACTTCTTACAGTACAAACAAACACACAAACTGATATGGGCCATTAGATGGAGCGGCACATGGCTCAACCTCGAGTCGAGACGGAGGCCAGTGGGGTTGATGTGTCACGTGCAGATCAAAATGCAATCATAGCTTAAGGGGCTTGGTTCTGCGGCCGCTTAAGTAGCGACGCGCACTGCTCACGCTTTTTTTCGCCTGATCAAAGCACACGACTTTGCTGGTCATCATAATATCTCCTTTTGAGCCGGGGCCCCTCTTTTACACAACCATCAAACGGGAACCTCATACACTTGAACCTCATCACTGTAATTGTGGTCCAGCCCCACGCAAAAAAGAGGAGATAAGCAGTTGCCATTTTGTTTTTTTACATAACCTGTCTTCAAGTTTTGTCTTTCCTTTTCTTTTCACTTTTCGTTTTCAATTTGCCAACCGTTTCAAGATAGCAAATAAAAGCAGGCCCAAGAAGGTGCGTGCTCCGTATAGGAGTTATAAATCGAGCACATTTCTGAAAAACTCCGATGATGAAGGCGAGGAGCAACAGCAAAAGGAGACGACTTTGGCACAGACCAATCTCAACAGGTTCAAGAATGGTATAGAAGTGCGATCTGTTTACCATTTGCCGAGCGTCGTCACCACCAGTAAGGGCAAGATGTGGCCACTAAGCAAATTTGAAAAAGTTGACATTTTGCAGTGTGCGCTCCAAGGGCGAAATAGCGAGTTCCTGGGGCAAGCTCAAGCTCAAGCTCAGGCAGAGGCAGAGGCAGAGGCAGCTCGAGATCTCATGCTTTTGCCAGCAGAGATCTTTGTCAATATATTTGAGATACTTGACGGCTGGGGCAAACTCAAACCCAAGTTTATGCGCGTATGCAAGCTCTTTTACCTGATCATCCTACCGATGATTTACCGTGCGCCGCATTTGAGAGGCACCAATTTCTTAAACTTTGTGGAAACATTGTCCAACAACAAAAAACTAGGCAACTACATCTTTTCGCTAGACTTGGCGTATGTGATACAATCGGGCAAGAACGCGTTTGTTGCGCGACTATTGAAGCAATCAAGAAAGAACTTGCAAAGCTTTGTTGCTCCGCAAACAAGCTTTGGATTGGGACCTTTGATTGCGTTGAAAAACTGCCAGCACCTCAAGATTTTGGATCTTCGACTAGTCTCGGAAACGTTGAATCTCACCGAGCTTTTCCGTTCCATAGAAAATCTACCGAGCCTCACTCACTTGTCGTTTCCTAGATCTTCAATCGAGATTGACGATTACGCCAAGATTACATGGCCGCCTAACTTGTCATTCCTACGGCTATCGGGAGGCATCAACGACGAGTTCTTGTATCATTCGGAGTTTCCCGAGTCAATAACCCATCTTGAGTTTGCGCATTGCCCCTCGGTGAGTGACCTTGGCCTCAAGCAAATCATGTACAGAATCGGCATCAATCTCAAAACCCTCAAGGTCCAGTACCCGATGCCCGGCTTGAAGGGAAACACCCTAGACGAAGTTTTCCACTACTGTCCGCATTTGAGAGTGCTCGAAGTTTGCGTCGACTACTTGTCCAACATGTTTTTTGATGAACATTTCTTGGACTATTCTGGTTACATGCGCCCGTTGCGAACATTGTACATAAATAGCAGCGGGCTGTTGGGAACACTGAATAGACTCGAAGCCATGGACTTGGCTGTTGCAATCGACGATGGCAGGCTACCATTGTTGAAAAATGTTCAATGCACTGCGAAATTGGGTTGGGATCCCAAATCGGAAGCGGTGAAATTCATCGCAGATGAGCTCGATGATAGAGATGGCGGTCTATATATAGGGTATTAATAGAAAGAACTGCAACTCTTGTTAATCGTGAAGTTGAAAGAAGAACAAGCCAGTGATTGTGATGATGGATGGTTTTTACCAACGATTGCGCGTGAGCCACTGGTCGCGAGAAATTTATACTTACATATTCATATATGTATATATTTATGTATCCACCTCGAACAGCGGTTTTCCCTGAGAAATCGCCCGTTGGACAAATCGACGATGCAACTAAAGATTGTCGTACCGAAAAGACAACACGCTGATAAAGCCAGCATTCTCAAAGAGCCGGAAAATGTCGAGAATCGAGATCTCGTGTTTTTCGATGAGCGACTAGAGGCCTACGTCATAGCGTCCAATGTTGCTTCGGACTCCAGCCTCACTCTCAGAGCACGAATATCATCCTCGGAGAAAATGGCAGTAAAAAGTGACTCGAATGGCTACTACACTGATGCCTTTGCAAGCTGGGACCTACAAGAGAAAGCGGTGGTTGCCGAGGAGAACAACACCAAAATGTGGGAGATTGAAGTTCCAATCGCATATCCTCGGACTCAATTGAAAGACCCCTATTTGATTCTAGAATGTGAGTCCGTGCAACCAGCATCGAAAACTGAAAAAGCCGTGCAGCACCCTGCTGATGAAGTGTTGAAAAATTTCATGCCAGCTTCAGAGAGGGACAACCACCAAAACAGATCCAAAGAAGGTGCAGAGGTTGTGAGGAGTGAAAATGTTCCGCGCGATGAAGCAGTTTCAATCGTTGCCAGTGTCAATTTCCCCATTGTACCCGCTTTGGTTATGAAAATGAAGTCGACTAAACCCGCGGGGAGAAACGATATGCTACTAGCCGCAATCAACATTGAGTGCTCTGAAGACTTACGCAGTGCAACTGAGGGTGATGTGCATGTCGAGATTGTGGACCTCACAGCTTCATTCGAGCTAGGACAAGCAGAACCGGTGAGGGTGCCGCCAAAACGCATGAGCTCGAATGATTCCCTCAATTCGATATACAAGTTCACAATCAATGACCACACGAGTCGAGACCTATACAAGCGTGTACTGATCTGTCTCAAGGCTAGGATTCAGAAACTCAGCGGCGAGCAGCAGTACCAGGACATAACAAACACGATACAAACAGAATGGGCGCCGTATTTGGACTTTGGGCTCGCTGCGCCTCCAATCAACCATGCACTTCGAACAAACTACCAAAGTTCGGTCGACTCCCAGAACAATCTCCCCCACGCGCCAATGCTTCGGCAAAAGGCCATAAATCACAGCATATACAAGGCAAAGGGGGCAAACGGTTCATCTGCTTTTAGCACAAACAACTTGGTACTGGGGAACCCAATTACAAGACGCATCAGGCTGAGTGCAACTAGACAACCGTCCGCGGTGACGATAAGCTTATCGGGTAATGTCAACTCGTCCTTGACTGGCTTGAGGCTCACGTTTATCGGGAAACTCGAAATAGGCTTGGGCCAAGTGATGAACTGGAAAATACAAGCTATTAATGACTCGCCGCACCGATTGAACCTATCGCTAATTGTACGCGATCCGGTGAATTTGGACCTTGCATATGCTGCAGATTCTCAAACCAATGCCGCCAAATCGTATCGAGAAGAAGCAGGCATCATTTTTTTGAACAATGACATCAGGATCGGTCCGATGGATCCGCACCTGGTTTTCGAAACGGGGATGGAACTCGTTGGCAACAAACGGGGTGTTTTCAATCTTGATGGGCTTAAGATATTTGACATCAACACGGGAGATGGATTGGATATTGGGAAATTACTCGAAGTGTTTGTCGTTTAGGTTCTATGTAGATGTATATAAGTCGACTTACAAAGTAAAAAATTAAACAAACATTTTGTTGATTTCAGTCACCTTACAAATCTTCTTAGCAGTTTGTCGATTTATCTATTTCTTGAATGTTTAGCGGAAATGTTGTTTTTTTGGGGCTGCTGTTGGTAGGAGCTCAGAGTGTTTTCCGCGAGGGGGAGGGTGAGAATCCACTCACACAAATCTATTGGCATATCTTGATATCTTACATCTCCCCCTACCACTCTAATTTCTTAGCCCGTTCCTCTAGCCAAGGGCCAATTCACTTCCCCCACCCCCCCTTTTTATATCAGCCATGCCGAATACTCGAGAATCTCAGCCGCCTCCAGACTACAAGATAGTCGTGCTCGGCGAATCAGCCGTGGGGAAAACCTCACTAGTCCACCGCTTCACATCCGATTCATTCGAAGCCCACACAACCAACACCATCGGCGCAGCCTACATAACCAAAATTTATTCATCACGCCAGCGACCCGAGCACCATTTCAAACTCGAGATATGGGATACCGCGGGCCAAGAACGATATCGCTCGCTTACTCCGATGTACTACCGCAACGCGAAAACGGCGTTGGTATGTTTCGACTTGGCTAATTTTGCCTCGACTTTCACCACTGCGAAATACTGGATCCAGCAGCTTGAATTGAACAATTCGTCCACGAGCGATAAAGTGGACATACGGCTCATTGGAACCAAGGCCGATTTGGTGAAGGACGAGCTGGTGATGCAGCTGGTGTCGCGCCAAGTTCAAGAGCTCGTGGAGCTGGAGGAATCGGTGGTTTCTTTCCATGAGACGAGTTCCAAGAGTAACGTGGGGATCGTTGAGTTGTTCGATGATATCGTTGATGGCATCAGTGACTCGTTTATTGAAAGTTATTACAACCAGTTGAACTCGCCCAGGGAAAACGTGGGCTTGATGCTTGGCTCGAGAAACAACGCGTCGAGCTGTTGCTAATTGTGGAAATAAAAATGAAAAAAGCGAGTGAGGGCACCTTGTTTCTATGTATCTCTATAGATCTAAACCTTTTTGGCGCCAGTAATCTCTCTTGGTATCCTTGTCTAGCGAACTCTTGGGCTTTGATCGCAGCAAAGATTTCAGGTCATGGTCAGAGTCAGACTGAGATTCAGATTTAGGTTCATCCTCATCCTCATTCTCCGACTTTTCCAAGCTCAAAAAGGACTCAACCAACTTCTTGGTGTCCTTCGCTTTATTCGTGAGCGGGGTTGGAGCTACGGTTTTGGCTTTGGCTGGAGTGGGCAGTTTTGTTGCTGAATTGACGGAGGCCAACGTTGGCGAGTACTCCTCTTCGCTGGTCATGTCTGAAAAATAAAACTCGTTATTGTCTCCTGTTTTTGTCCTAACCGCGTACTCTTCATGGCTCACGAGCGCCTCGTTGACGACCAAATGCCGCTCGTCTCTGAAATGCCTCTCTTTGCCCTTGAACTTGATAATGTCACCCAAAATCAGCTGGTTCAATCGTGCCTTATACGAAGCTCCATGCAACTCGTAGCATTTGGCAACCAACAACTGGTATGCTCCTCCAAACGCCTTTTTCAAGTCCCGGAGATTGTAAGAGGACCTGGTTATGTTATTATGAGCATCAGCTGGATCTTGAATGACGATGGCAAAAGTGTTTCTTGCAGTGTTCAACACTGAGTATCGGTCTTTTTGCAAATAGCGCGGCTCGTCAGTTGTCGAGTCCAAGGAAATGATCAAGTTGTCGTAGGAGAAATTGCGCCCGTATAGCTCGAAAAATTCAATCAATAGCACCCCCAAGTTATCCGAAGAGCGCATTGTACCCGTAGAAACCTTGGGATGTAGCCTCAAGAAATGATAACACATGATGATCGTGGCATAACCTCCAAGTCCGCCCACGTGCACATTGTTCAACTTTCTCGACCGCAAAAACTGCTTGACAACCAAGACCAACTCTCGTAAGCCAGGGGTCGACACCAACCACTTTCGTATTCGCCTGGCTGCATCGAGGCCATTGGTTCGTTCAAACGAGATGTCGATGTGAAGCTCGGAATGAGGGTCAACGAATTTGATGATCGGCACCTTGGCGCCGGCAATCACCTCCATGTTTTTGGCGAGCTTTTTCGCTTTGAGAAATGAGGATAGCTGGTACAACCGTGATCTATTTTCGTAGTCGCCGGCACTGGAGATCACCACCATATCGATATCAGACCCAGGTAGATACAAGTCTGTGGCTGATGACCCGAAAACGTGTGTTTCAGTGCCGGGCCAAAATTTGGAAATTTCCGTCTTTAGCGTGTTGATCACGAGGTTCCTCGTGACAATCTCTTCGCTTGAAGGAGAGATGTAGTTGACAAAGTCCTTCATTTCTAGAGTCAACCAGTCGGCCACTTCTCTCTGTTGGGAGTGATCGTGGTTTTTAACCCAGGGGTACAAGCAATTGGGCTCTGAAGGTTTTTTCTCTTTGCTCGGTTCGTCATCCAGATAACTCTCTTCGTCATCGAATCCCATGTTGCTTCCGTCTTCGTCGTCGTCGCTGGAGGCAAAACCAAACTCTATGAAATCTTGATTCTTGGTTAATTCGTTTTCATTGTTGTTGTCATTCTCGACATCTTTGTCATCTCCCTCAACATGTACTTCGTCACCATCATCATCGCCGTCGTCGTTGTCGTTGTCGTCGCCCTCACCGTCATCGTCATCTCCTTCGTTGTCGCTACTATCTAAAAGTGCAAGCTCAGTGTCGCCCGTCCGGCTCTTATCATTGTAGTCATAGATAACTTCCGAATCCAGATATTCTTCATTATCATCACCATCACCATCACGGGCAGCGTTTAACGACTCGAATGAATTGCTTAGTTTTGTGTTGCTGACAACAGAAGAATCCTTCAAATACCCCTTCTGCTTTTTCCGACTGTTAACAGTTATAGCATCAGACTCTCGACTTCTCTTCAGTCCCATCTAGTCTACGGTGCTTTATTTTCCAAGTGAATATTGCGGTTTCTAACCTGATACATCCATATCCACGTTCGCGATGGAGAAAAAAAATTAGAAGGTATGTGGCTCGGAAAATAATTTGAAGATGGGGGCAGAAGCGCTCAACCTGCTGGTTTGAGCCAAAAGTTGATTCGTTCAACTGTACAACGATATATATTACTATACAAGCGATCCTTCATTTCTAGGTTAAATCTATGGACAAAATTTCTGCTGAGATACATATAAAACGTCACTCTTTTCTCACTAGAGAGCAGCAAATGCCTTGTTCTGGCATCCAATTGCATATCCTAACTGAATGGACATGCCCACGGAGATAGCAATGAAAATCCCTGATTGCATGTATTGAAACTCTTCCAAGAACATATCGAGGCCAATAGTGACGTAAATGAGAACTTTCAACGCTGTCTGTGAATAGTGCGGGGAATAGGTGGACAAATACTCCAAGATCAACAATTCAATGCAATAAAACGGCAATCTTTGCATCTGAACGGAGGTGATGTAGCGTTTTCCAAAGTCTGAAAGGTGAGGTTGAGGAGGCGGAATCTCCGCCTCGTGCTCCTCCTCCGTGAGATTGAAATGGTCGACATCCTGCTCTTTCTCAAACATCAAGTCGTCGTCCTCTTCAACTGCCTCCGAGGCTGAATTTTGGGCAACTTCGGTGGGGTCGTCTCGTTCCTTCAATCCATTGGCATGGGGGTAATACAACGTAAGGCCGTCTGTCCTTGGTACAGCTCGAGGGTTCACCGAGACTGGACTATTCATCATCTTGTTGGGTGCTGCTCGCACAAGATACTTTAATTTTATCTCATTCAACATGAGCAACACTTCCTTTGACCCGCATCTTCCTGTAGACGCGTTGTCAATGTCAGAGCTGGTTCCGCGTATCATCTCAAAGGACAAAGCCATAAAACTCTCCATGCATTCGTCAAAGGAATCTTGGATGTCAACCACTCTGTCCTTGAACCAATCCCCATATGACTCTAGCGTGAGACTTTCATACCAGTTTAAAATGGCGTCTCTTGCAACTTGAGGATCATTTTCGCCCTTGACTAAAGATGCAAACGGCAACGAGCCCGTGCATAGATAGCACAAGATGAGCCCCAAGGAATATATATCGCTCTCGTAGGTGAAATCATTGACAAAGCTTTTTTCCGCACCAACACCACCGCCACTACCACCATCACCACCACCATGGCCACCACCCAGGATTTCTCCCGAGTAGATCCACAACTCCGGCGCGGTAAATTCCAATGTACCGGTGTTTCCCTGTCTATCCGAATTCTTCAACCGAGAGTTTTTATGCTTGTCGATAAATTTCCCTTCTCCAAAATCCGAAACCAAGACTTTTGGCAAATCAAAAATCGTCTGCTCTAGCGTCTCGACATTGTCAAATTGGTTGGGAATTTCCAACCCCGCCGTGTACTTGACATCCATGAGACAATTCGAGGGCTTGAGGTCTCTATGCAAGATGCCATGCTTGTGCAAGTAGTTTACGCCAGTGGCAACGTCATGGAAAAACTTCCAAATCTCAAAATTGCTCAACCATTTCGGCTTTTCGAGTCGCGTGTTGCCCGTCCTGCGGTCTTTTCGTCTTCTTCTCTCTAAAAGCACTCTCTCGCTATAGCTCAAGCTATCGTTTGTAGCATAGTTTTTCGAAATTAAATCTTCAAGATGTCCTCCGTCGCAGTACTGCTGCAAGATGAACATGTACGGCACTTTTTGAGGCTTTGCATTGTCAAACGTCGAAGTGGGCAAGATGAAAGCAGACAGGTCGTCTAGGTCGCCGAGCTCCAACCACACGTGATTGTAGCGGATCAAGTTGCTCTCGTTTGCATTCTTGGCCGACAACTCGTAAAGAATGAGCACCTCATTCACCACTTGCTCCAACAACTCATATTTGTCACCCACACTAATTCGTTTGACTGCATATGTCCCCAACACAATGTCATTTAGCACATGTTCGACTTTGTATACTTGGGCATGAGCGCCCGACCCCAAAATGTACGGCGCTACCTTTCGAAAGAACCGTTTGAAGTAGCCCTGGTTGAACACACCTTCTGGTATGAACGACCCCTTGCCATTCCCCTCCTCCGTTTCCCCCTCCTCTACGTGCTTCTTGTTATGCCCCCTGTTGTGCGGAATCTGCGATAGTAGTTTAAAGTAATCCCGATGCATGAAAGCTCGCGGGAGGTTGATCTTGCCACCGTCAACTTGTCCCGTGAGAGTTCCCTTGACACGAGTGTGAGTGTGCATGTCGCCCACGGCACTGTCACGTCGTGGTAGTCCTCTCGACGTTTCGTACTCGTCCCACGTGAATCCGCAATTGGGGCACTTGTGGCCTGCCGTTGCCTCGGGGTACGACTTGAAAGACGCACCGTCATAGGGCTTGGAGGGAATGGTACGTTCTTGAGGCGGTCGACGAGGCTGCTCGCTGTCTAGTGTAAGTGTGGAAAGGAGTTGAATCGAGTTTTGCTGCGGATCATGTAGAATGAGCACGCCATCGTCTGGATTGTGGTATAGAATGTCGCTGTTGGAATTGTAAGGTACAATCGACATCCCCCCTTCCTTGTACGTGGTTGCTGTTGCCGTTTAAACTTTCAGAAATTAAACCGCTGAGTCCAGCTCTTCTTATTGAAAAGATCAATTGAATTCCTGTACCAGGAAAGAGTTTCAAGTCAAATCAAACTGAAGGTGGAGGTGGAGGTGGAGGTGAAGTTTTCGAGAGCAAAAGAGGATTGTCCACATCAACGTGAACATGTGGCCCCGTACTTTGTATCAAGTTCGGTATCGTAAAGCGGAAAAAAAATTAACATAAAAAAGGAAAGTGTGGGGGGTTTGAGAAAAGGGTACCAGTGGAATGAAACCGGGCCACCACTGAGACTCGGTATGGGGGGCAAATACAGTATCTACTGTTCGTCCTGCTATTTCTCTTGACTTTACTATAAACTTGAGAAGCTGGGTCTACTCGTTTCAGGGCATCATCTTTGATATGTGTGTGGGTGTGTGGGTGTGTGGGTGTGTGAGTTATTCAGTACTTCCTCCTTAGTTCTAAAAGACACAGGTGGGTGTCAGGACTTTCAATAGCTTGGCGTTTCTATCCTCATCAACTGCTTCTGCACGGGGCCTTTTTCGACCACGGATCTTGACATCGGCATCCGTCAATGCTCCGACGTTCTTCACCTCAGTCACTGTTGACAAGTCCGCAGAGCCGGATGTGTCTGCGCTACTGTCTGGGCATTCCAAACTGCTGAAACTTTGAAGTTCGCTACAATTCTTTTGGTTGGGATTTGTGCTTGCTGTTGAAACCTGGTCAAGTTGAGGCACCAGCGGTGTAACTGTGAGGGTAAGAGTGTCCACTTGCGAGATGTTAATGTTTGCCGAGCCATTTGAGGGAGCACGTTCAACGCTTTTGATTGATTCAGTTTCCAGAAGCTGTGATTGCTGGCTCTCTCCATGTTGTTTTTCTTCCTTGTGGTCAGGCTCCTCCATATAGATGGACAGTGCTGGAGTAAAGTTGCATTGCAAACTGCATTGCAGATTCCCTTCACCAAAGTCCTCTTCCATGCCACTGGACTGTGATACTAGCAGCGCTCCATTGTCGTCTTTGCAGTTTGCATCTATTTTGTCTCCGATTGAGGAGCCAATATCGGTGTATACATATGGAGGAATGGACAAAGGGAACCCCAATACTTGATTCGACACTTTCTGCAGTGTGTCATCTTCTCCATTGCTGCTACAGTTGACACAGCTTTGCCTCTTTTCTATCTCACCATTAGTCCTCGTGAGCTTAGCCGCGTGTTTGGGCTCGAGATCCATCCCTTTCATTTTCTTAGAGCAACCACACTTCATGGCGTCAATGTAAGCGTCATCTTTGTTGCCTTGTCGACACTTGTATACCAAATACTCTTTCAACACCAAACAAGCTTCAGTGCGTTGCGGTCCGCTTAGACTCTCAATTAGTTCAAGAATCGGGGTTTGAAGCGACAACAAAGTACGGGAAAAGTCGTGTTGGGTGAGGAATTTCAAGACACCAACGGTGTCGTCAACACCGAGCCGGAGTCGGAGCCGGAGCATCGCCGCGTGGTTCACGAATCTTTGAATTGACTTGCTAAGTCCATCCTTCAACAATAGCAAAGTGTAGTCCAATTTGGGCAAGTCCCACGCATCGATCTTGAGACGTAAAAGGTTTTCGTATAGTGAATCCTCTGCTGATGAAGAAACCACCGCCTGGATCACTCTCTTGATCAAAAGCTCGTAATTGCTTCTGATAACGGCACAAATACCCCCATAGAGGTCTAGTGATGTGGCACCGGTATCAATTTTTTTGGCACTGTGTAAGTTGAGGAGTGTCACTAGGAGACCCTGAGACTCATCGGATAAATTTGGCATTCTCAAGGCATCATGAACAAACACGAGTCTTGTTTGCAGGTTGAGTGCCCGCGAGATCAACGTTAGGATCTCCTCTTGCTCGCATTTGCTCATTGCCCCAATGCTAAGCTGCAAGATTGTAGTGTAAACGTCAAGGTGTGTGTCTGAGCTCTGGTCCTGAATATCCACGTTGACCATATCTGATGGATTGAAAGTGTCGTTCAAATTCAACACAATCTTGTATACTATTTCATAAGTTGGTTTACCCTTGGCAAAAGTCTCTCTCAACACCGTGGGGAGATTATCAATAATATCATATGTTGTCGCAGAAGGTTTATCCTCGCGCTGCACCACTGGACGAATGGCATTTATAAAGACTCTGAAAAAGGACACTTTCAGCTCTAAGCTCAAGCCGGCCAGTTGGGCGGCCAAGATCAAGTTTTGCATCACCACGTCGAAATTAGCATGGATCCATCGCAGGGGGATTGCGCTGATTTGGCCAATATCCACCTCTTCGCTCGCTAGCACTCTCAATTCATTGAAACCGTGGGTGTTGTTGCATTTGACTTGGGTGATTAGTCGTGTCAAAACCTGCAAGCCCAATTGATTCATGTAGGCACTCGAGGCGCTCTTTCTGAAATAGAAATGAGCAAGAACGAATTGGATCACTTTGACCCACAACGTGTGGAGGTATCTCGACAGTTTGATTATGCTCGGTGAAAGAATCAAGTACAATATTCTGAGAAAGAGCTGGTGAAGGGCATCGACATATTCCTGGTCCATTTGCGACACGTCCAAAGTCTGGAATACGTGAGTCAAAAGTCTCAATTTGGGCCTCAATGCCGAGTTTGCTGTAACGGGCATCATCATCTTATTCTTTTTTTTGTTCGCCATCGGGCTCGACTGTCTAGCCGCTTGGTCCAACTCCTTTCTGATTTCCAACAACTCATTTTTGCAAATGTTAAACACAACTGCCTTCCAACAATTGATGGCCAATATTTTCGCAATTCTATTCTGCGAGTTGTAGCAGCACCGAGGAATTTGCAACCATTCTCCCAAATAGGTCCATTTTTCAAATGGCGTGCCTGCATTCCCCACCAACATGGTCATCCCCATCCAAATCTCGACTGCCATTTGGTATTGCCCAGCGCTAATCAACTCGTTGAGCTGGAATAACATGATATCGATAAGCCTGACATTCTGCGAAGCTGCACGATTGGAATCCGCATCGGCATCCGCATAAATTGTACCAGCGGTGAACAACAGCAACAGTTGCAGCAGCAGCAGTCTCGAAGGAGGCGGCATGGAAAGCAACTTTCGAACGTAATTCTGAATTGGGATATTGTCCAAAAATGTCTTGGACGCCTCGAGGAGGCACTGGACGCCGTTGCTCAAACACTTCAGGTACATTGGGCTAGTAATGTTGCAAAGACTAATAATGAGCGCTTCAAACCAGTGACCAAAATGTTTCGCCATACATTGGGGGAAGCATATGATGTAGTTCCTGAGACAGGAGAATCGTTCGGCAATTAACGACAAGCTTGGGAAGGGCGTCATGTTGACGACGCCAAAAAGTATTTGCTCCACCAAGTCGTGGTTCTCGAAAAGAGCCCGCTTGCGAGCTGGATCAAAATTAAAGTCCTTGATCAAAGTCAAGTAGGGAGACACGAGTGTCTTTGACATGCGCGGGTGGGTCAACATCTCGCTTGAGTGTCTCAAGATCCACTCAAGGGCCTCGATTGGTATTCCGCTCGCTAGCTCGGCAATGGAAAGCATGTGCCCAAAGAACTTTAATGCTTGGTTTATCCCGCGCACTACAAAAGGGTCATTCTTGACAGGACTGAGCTTTTCCTTTTCCTTGTCCTTGTCCATCGCCATCGCCTCTTTGTCCACAATGAATATCTTCTTTTCCATATTTTGCAAGTCTCTCATTGTCAACTCGACAAATTCCAGGACCATGCTTACCTGCTGGCAGTTGGGAATATGTGCCCGGATCGGACTGTCGTTGATTTCCATCTCGCATTTTCTTTCTCTCTTTTTTGAGAATAAGCTGATCAAGGTTTCATTTGAATTCGTCTTGCAGATGCCATTCAACGTCGCGTAAACTTCAAAGCGGTTCGTGAAGGAGCTTTCAGCCAACACCGATATGCATCCTTCAACCAAGAGCGGTAGTTCGGGAGCATTGGCACGGACTTGAATGACAATACCTTGCAGCCAGAAACCAGGGTCCTTGGGACTAAAACACTGCGGCTTTGTTTGCGTTGAGTCGAGCAGCCATGAGTTCGTGCTGCCGCTCCTGCTGCGGCTGCTGCTGCTGTTGGGATGAGCAAGACCAGGTACCGGATTCATCAAATCATGCGTCTTCAAAATCGACCTCTTGGGAGTCGAGCACTTTTCCGGTGTACTCGGTAGGTCCGAAACAAGATTATCTGAAAACAAGACGCTTTTTCGCTTCCTATGGTGAGCATCTAGATTGGCTGGACGAGGAGGCAGCCTGAGCTTGACGGGGCTGTTGCTCTTTATAGGCGATGAGTTCAATTGACAGTGTCCAAGTTTGATATCGACTTTTTCCCGAGGGAGCTCCACAGTATCACCCGATGAACTGGGTAAAGCTGGTGTTTTCGTTGGTTCAGTCTCCTCCGGTGAAGGCGATCTGCTTTCCCCTTTTGAGCGTTTCCCATTTTCAGTCAGCGATCGCGTCTTCCTCTTCTTCCTCTTCCTCCTTCTTTCCTTCTCCTTCTCCTGTTGCAGCTGCAATGGTGTCGATTTGAAAGATTTGCTGAGTTGGTCGCGTGTCGCTGGCAGCGTCGCTCGCGCCGTGGATGGCATAACCAATTCTGAACAACGGTTACTGGGTCCCTCAGACGTAGGCGTGAACAGCAAAGAGTTGCCACGGTCTTGCATCTTCTGTTCTTCTTGTATTTTTTTATTATCAGAGTAACAGCCAGTCCCTTTCGAGTTGGTGCAGTAGAAAAAACCACAATAACGTCTGCTGCACTTTTTTTTGTATTTTCCTTTGGGTGTCTTCAGAAGAGACGTGTCAGCTGAGGGAACCAACATCCTGCCCCATACAAAAGAACGCTTTCCTTTCCGCAAATTGGTACGAGTTTATGATCCTTACTCTTTGAGAAAACTAATATAATTACTATTCTATTCTTTTTATTCATACAGAGGAGAAATTCTGGGTTTCTTGCTGCCTTCGTCTTGTTGGTCTGCTTCTGTTTGCTCATCTTCATGCTTCCTCTTGAGACTTGGCTCACCAGTTCCCACCTTCAAAATCGAGTTGCATGTGAACCAGTTCTGCGATCTCTGTTTCCGCAATGCCTTCCACCTCAAAGAACAAGTCTCTTCCTCTATCGCGTCTCTGTCGGCCTTTGATTTTGTCTCTGTTTCAGTCAGAACAAGCTTTTCGATTGCGTCCACGGCAAGATCCACCTTGAAGGGCTTCATTGGGTTCAAATGCTCCAACCCTTGAGCGACGCGCATTTTTCTTGAGATTTGCGGTGTGACATACTTGTTGAAGCTTTTCTTTGACTTGTAAGGGAAAATCTCCTCCGCTTTCCTTGCTGCTGCCAAGAGTTCTTCGGGACTCAACGTCTTTTCGAAAAACAGCGAGTCTGCTGCCTTTTGGTCCTTTTGTAGTAGCCAGCGCCACCAGAATCTCTCCTCTTCAAATAAGCTTGAAAACAAGCGCGTCATGAGAGGGTCCACCTTCTTCATCTCGGCTAGTATCTCTCTTCTCATGCCATCGTATTCTTTGGCAACGGAACCGGAGACTTCGTCATCGGTGACGTGTTTCGATCCCGCGGCAACGCCCGCCTCTTTGAAGAAATTCAGCTTGGCTGATGGCGACAAGCTGCAGTACAAAGTAGCAAGAAAATAAATCTCCAAAATGTACCGCACCCGCACTTTCGACAGCTCCAACTCGGCAAACAAAAACTTGGTATCCTTGGTCTTTGACTCGTTGAATTCATTCTTGCTGCGGTTCTTGAACCGTGATTCATAGAACGCTTCTGGAACATACTTTTTGGACTCGAATTTCAAGCGAAGAAAGCTGCGATCGCATGATTCGGGATCCAACTCCCTAAAAGCAAATTGGTCAAACGTGGGATTTTTCCTGATGAACCTGCACTCTTCGCGAAGCAATTCTTTCAAGACAGCGCGAAGCACTTTTGTCATTCTCGCTAGCTCTTTGGAGTTTGATTTCTTCAAATAATGCAATGGGTCATTGAATATTTTTTGCACGTCTATAATGTCGTTCAAGTAATTGTCGTTGGTGATAAACTGATGCGGATCTCGGTTGGCAATGTGGAAGAACTTGTTAAGGCCAGTCGAGTCGGTGAAGTCCAACACTTGTGTAACAAACTGCCGCACGCGAGCATGAAACACGTCATTCTGGGTATCTGATCGGTAGGAGTCGGTTTTGCCGCTGGGGTCTGTTCGCAGGTACTTGTTGACCAACAAGTTGGCAAGTTGCAAGATCTGCATTCGTTCTGCCACCTTGTTTGTGAAAAGCTCGTCTCGAATCGTAGAGAGCCTCGTTTCCAAATACAGCCAAAACTCCTCAACTTTTGCGGTTGAGATGCACATTAAATGGCTCGAAATAATGCTCAAGCTTTGGTAGAAGGCGCTCTTGCCGCATTCCTCCACCTTGATTGCAATCCACACTAGCAAATCCAATGCTATTGCAATCTTGTTCTCAAAGTTGATGTCTTTATCTGCTAAATGGGTGCTACTACCACCAATCAAGGACGCAAAGTATGCTTGAGATGCGCAGGATATGACAAATTCCTTCATCTTGGACTCTGCGTTGGCATTGAATTGTTCCACAGCTTCCTTCTGATCGTCGGGGGTTGCTTCTGCATCATCGTCTATTGTGAATTGAAAAGCCTTTGGTTCCAACCGAAGAACGTCTCTAACGGCTTGTTCGTGCTTCGCAAATGCGTCGTCGAGAGGCACTTGCTTGTCATAGGCGATGATGCCCAATTTAGCCTTTTCGCTCGCTACTGACTTGAATAAGCTCGTGAGCTGGTCAACCTTCTTGCTTATAGCATCACTTGTCATCAATAGTTGTTGTCACGATAATAAAAAAAAGGGGTTTCTTGAACAGAATACGTAGGAGTAGTGGTTGTTTGGTTGTTGTTTTTTGTTTGTTCTGGTTCATCTTTTTTTTTCACCTGTTGATGAAATGTACGACAAGAGGAAACAAACACCAAGAGTATGATATCAACTAACAAATCTAATGTGTTTAATATATTTACAAACAACAGCTTCATCGCCATTTTCTTTTTTCCATCATAGATCAAACTTCTTTGACCTCGACTGTTTCTTTTCCGATTGTTTCTTCTTGTTGAATTTTTTCCGCTCCTTAAAGCTCTCCTCAAGCTGGGCCCACTTGAGTTTGTCTTCATCTTTTGCCTCTCCTGCAAAATAGACAGTGGACTTGATCTCCGTCACCAACCGCTGGAAGCACTGCTCGGTGTTTTCGTCCCTATTTCGGCTTGTGTCGCTCTGTATGATTAGGCCATTGCTCTTTGTAGCGTATCGGATTCCCTTGGACTTGAGTTGCGCTTGAACTGGCATCGGGATCCAATAGCAGACACCAGGGTCCAACCATTGTCCCGGCTCTAGCGACACCGTGGCCTTGGAAGAGGTTTTGTTGACTTTCTGGCCGCCGGGGCCCGATGACCGGCTATAGGCTATTTGAAAGTGGTGTCTTGGTATGGTTGATGTGGAGAATTTTTCGAGCCAGGAAATGGATTTCTTGATCTCTTCTGGAGAAAAGTTAGGGGTGGTTGAAGTTTGACGAGCCGAGCCAGCTAGTCGAAGCAAGCTCCGGCTGCTTTCTGTTTGAAAACTTTTAAACGCGTGTCTCCACATGATCAACATGATCAATAGACCGCCCAATTGTCACTGGGTTCTAAGGGGCCAGATAAATTTCAGAGCATAGACCAGAGAGAGAAAGAGGAAGGCAGACAACCAAAGCGAACGCAACCAGCATTTTTACCCCCGATATTGCCAACTAGAATAGAAATAATCGTGAAGATCAATTCTTTCTTTATATTTTGACCCTACTTAAATATCCTGTAAAACTTTTACAGCATCTGACACATTGACAGAAGTGTTGTCAGGCTCGACAAAAGTGTTGGTTATCTTGCCATCCTCGACAGTCAAGGCGTATCTCTTGGACCGCTCATTGCCAAAGACTTTGGTAGCATCGAAAAGCAAGTCAAGCTCTTTGGTGAACGCTCCAGTGGGGTCTGCTATGAAGCGAACGTTGGACGCTCCATTTGCGTCGGACAAGTCGTCACCCCAAGCCTTTGTAACAAAGGGGTCATTGACGGCAACCACAAAAATCTGCTTGTAGCCCTTGTCGCCAAATGCTTTGGAGTTCTTGATGTAGCCTGGGACGTGTGACTTTGAGCAGCCTGGGCTGAACGCACCGGGGACGCCCACGATGATGGACTTGCCTGAACTGGTCTCCTCGGCTAAATTGACGTCATTACCAGGTGAGTTTTCAAAGACCTTGCTTGACGAGATGCTTTCTCCGACGGAAGCGTAGGTTCTTAATGGAGCGGCAATTTTTATAAGCAACTGAGCTCTTGCTCTCAAGATGGGTCTGGTGGAAATCATTCCGCTGAAGAAGAAATAACTAAAAAGAAACCGGTTTGGAGGGGTTGGTTCAGTGAAGATGGCAATTGTAAAGTTGGCTGAAAACTCCAACTTGCCCCCTTCCCCGTGGCACCCACAATAAATGGACCTACGCGCTCACACATGCTCTCTCTCTCTCCGTCTCTGTCTCGCCAATCAACCACAACCGAAACAGTCTTCAGCAAGGTTAGGAGAAGTAAAGCTGCAGACACATTGCTCCAGGGCTACAGTACCAAGTCCTCTCTTTTTTGGGTAAGTGTCATTCATCGTTTGCGCTGGCACTCTCTGTGAGGTTTCAGGCGCGATCTCCTACAAGAACGACTGGCGGAGTCTCTAACTTGTTTCGCAGGAAAAAAATATACTGTGTGAGCGATATTGCCACCTCTCTATGTGTTGATTCATCAGTTGAAGATCAAGGCTCACTAGGTCAGAGCATAAAAGTATAGCCCTTCCAACTACATTTGCAACTATCCGGCACTGTCTACAGCAAAACAAAAATGAGCATTTCTGCCCAGGGCTTTCCACAAGAAGCCGCGAAAAACCTGATATCCAGAGATGACGCTCTCAAGCTATACACAAACACGTTGAACTTCAACGTGATTAGCCGGTACGACCCCGCCATCAAGCAGCTTTTATACTATACGTCACACTGCGTCATTTACCAGTTCATCGACGACGAATGGGCCAAAACCGATTACCAGGGCGTGTTGGCTCTTTACTCGCGCGAGAATTGTCTAGACACTTCCAAGCCCGTGTCGGGTGAGGCAGTGCAGAGCTTGCTCTGCTATGGCCTCATCTTGTTGAATCGAAACAACCCCGACTGCTTGTCGATAGGGCTCGTGCCGAACAACGTTGTTGCGCTGGTGCTGGACACATCTTTGACCCAGTTTGACGAGATGGAAGTGGAACTCAATGCTAATTTGGTCATTGTGCGGGACATTGAGGGAAAGATTTTCGGGTTATGGATTTTTGATGAAGACGACAGGTCTGCTTTGTTTCAAACCATCAAGCAAATACTCGAGGAAAGCTTTGAATGAGTAGAAATAAAGAAATGAGAAAAAAAATACGAAGAAACAAGAGATTGCCCTTTGATTTTGGATTCAACCCCTTGAAAAACAAGATCTCCATGGTTTAAAGCACTGCTAATCCTGGGAGCCGCCTTCAAAGTAGAAGTATCTATAAAGTGTGTCGCAAGATTGAGAGAAACCGTGGTTCCTGAAAGTCTGGGGTTGGAGTTTTTAGTTTCGTTGAAGTAACGTAAAAAAAAAACACCGGAAGTCAATGCGCATCTTTGAATAAAACATTTCTTTGACCGTATATACATTACTTTGGCTTTCCAGAGTAGACCCAAAAGTCTGCATCAACAACGAAATCTTTACTCTAATCAAGGTCGTAATTGGCATCGACCATGATCAAGTCCGAAGCTGCTAATGGATCAACTACCATGAACAAACTCAACCTTTTGCAAATGCAACAGGCCAAGCAAAACGCGGTCAAGTCACTGCAACAGCAGCAGCACCAGCAACAACAACAGCAGCAGGGCCAACAGGGCCAACAGCCACATCCGTTGCAAGGCCAGCTGCTGGTGTCCCTGTCTCAACTTAAACACAAGATTGACCTCAAAAAATATCACTTTCCTTCAACGACAGAAGAGATTCTACGCAAGTACGCGAAATACCCCGCGTCTTTGAGCTTGCACATTTTCGAAAACAACTACCGATTCAACAACTCCCAGGATTCTCAAATTGTCCCCAAGAATTCTCCCGTGATCAAAAGCTTTATGAAGCATGTGTTGAAAGAAGAAATTCCAGTTGAGTTGAGCGAGTTGCTCAAGGATTTCGCAATCAAGTCTTACGACGGGTGTCTAATATTACAGGTGCATGACCACAGAAACATGATCAAGACTGCGGCGTTTGTCAACAGAGGCAACTCTCCAGTCAAGGATGGCAAGAATGAACCCATGATTGTAAATAAACCTCGGACATACCGCACATTACTAAAGCCGACTCCGCTCTCGATATATTTTGATTTGCTTTACCATACAGATTCCGCCTTGACCAAGTTCACCGATGCGTTATCGTTACAAATGGAGTCGGAAATCTTGACACTCACCAACAGGAAGCTAGACCTATCGGTAAAGGTGAACCCGTATCATTATGACCACTTGAGACCCGATACTGAGACCAAGCCTGTCGAAAAGGAGGAAGCACGACTTGGAAAAAACAAGGTTAATTCTACGAATGAAGATATTGAGTCAGACGAGGAGGCTCTGCAGCCGGTGTATGTTCACAGGTCTCCCGTCAAGGTTCCAATACGGAAGATTCATCAAGACGAATTAGTTTTGCACAAATCCTCAGAGTATGAAGAGGTGATGTTGCTTCTTTCCAACAAGAGTAGGCGACTGGACGATTCGCAAGACAAAAAGTTGGTGATGGTGTCATCTTCATCATTGCCAGGGACGGCAACTGCTCAGATTGCAGCTGCGTCAGCTGCATCGGCTGCATCGGCAGCGGCGGCAGCGGCAGCAGCAACAACAACATCATCGTCATCGGCAAAATCATCAAGCAAGGAGAGCTCAGCAACAGCTGAAAGTAAATTGAAAAAGGGCGAAAAAGTCGCAAATTCTACTCCTCCCACCATTCCAACTGTCACCATGGCGCTGAATCCCGTGAGAGCCACAGGACAGTTTATGAGGTTGCGGTTGATTGAGGAGATCAGAAAGAAGAGGGAATTGGAAAAGTCGCAACAAGAGGCAAAGATCCAGGCCCAGGCAAATGCTGTGCAAGGTGATCACATGGCTCCTCCTCCGCAGCAGCATATGCCGTCTACTGATAACCAGGCTCCCACTGAAGTGCCAAACGCAAATGGTGCGAGTCGACCCCCTACCGCTGCGAAAAGACCTAATGGCTCCCCGGCTACACAAGCTCAGCCTGCGCCCAAGCGTGCCAAGAAGGAGACGAAGAAGCAGCAACAGCAACAAGCCAAAACTCAAGCGGCGCCGACTCCTGGGATTCCATCACTGTCTCCACAATTCCCCAATTGGATGCCAACATCCAATACCAACTCGCAAGTACCAACGGCCAACAATACTCCCATGATGGGTAACTTGGGTGCTCCTGTTCCTGTCCAGAATGCGAAAATGAGCCAGGCCCCGACCCCGCAGCTTCCAATTGGAACTCCCAATTTGCCTCAAAATCTCCAACAATTTCCCCATCCAAATTCAACGGGAAATCCTGTGCAACTGATATCCTCTCTGCCACAATTACCTCAAGCGCCTGTGCAGCAGCAGCAGCAACAACAACAGCAACAACAAGCACAGCTTCCGCAGCAACCACAACAGCAACAACAAGCACAGCTTCCGCAGCAACCACAACAGTCATTGCAAATTCCACAACATCAGCAATCTCAGCAACCAACGCCGCAACTACAATTGTCTTTGCAACAGCAGCAACTTCAACAGCTCTTCCAAAACTCATTGGTTCCCGAGGAGCAGCAAGTTTATAAACAGATTCAGCAGAAAATGAGCGCGTTGGCGGTGATGGGCCAGACGGGCGTTGCTCCCAATGGACAGCAATTGACAGCTCAGCATAAGCAACAAGCTTTACAACAGGTGAAAGTTTTACAACAGCAGCTTTTACATAAGTTTCCTGTTTACTTTCAGAGATTGAAGCAGTTTCAATTGTATCAGAAACAAAAACTACAGCAACAACAGCAGCAGCAGCAGCAGCAGCAACAGCAGCAGCAGCAAAAGACTGCAGCGATGGCTGGTGGCGGTGCGACTCCTAACTTGCCTGTGAATAATGCACCTCTTGGGTCATCATCTTTGCAACAGTCTGTTGGTATGCCGAATGAGCTGCCTCTAATGAACAACAATCAAACTCCTCAACTCCCTGCTGCTGCTGCTGCTACTGCTGCTGTTACTGATGCTGGAGCTGCACCAAGTGAACCAAAGAAGAAAAGAGTATACAAAAAGAAGAGTGTTCTGAATACATAAACATCAATTTTTGCAATAACAAGTAATGAACTGCACCACATTATAAAATTCAAAAAAAAAAAAGTCAAATCAAAACCAAATCAAACCAAAACCAAATCAAACCAAAACCAAACCATACTCAAAATCAAAATCAAGATCAAAAAAAACAAAAACAAAAAAGATCCTTCTTAAAAGGGCTAAAGTAAATGACAGAACTAGATAGACACGGAAATTTAATTCCATATTTGTAAAAAAAAGAACACCATAAAAAACCAATACACCAATTGGTCTTTTCTTTATAATGAAGTATGATTGAAACTCATACATCTTCCGAGGAAACTTGAGAAGAGCCGTAGATACCGAGAGCCGTAACGGTGATGCAAGCATAAAGCAATCCCTTTCCCACCTCCTTGAGAATTGAGTTCAATTTGGAGGTTGAATTACTACTGATTTTCTTTTTCGGTGGTTGTTGATTGGCGTCAGCTATAGCTTGTGGAGCGTGACTAGGTGTTTCTTCACTCTGTTCTTGCATTTCATCAAATGAACGTTTCTTCGATGATGCGAGATTGTTTAATTGAGAATCGTTTGTTGCTTGACATGACTTGTCAGCCTTAGCAGAGTCAATGTCAATGTAGGAGGTCTGATCTGATTTCCTCTGCAATTTGCAACTGCAATCACAAGCCCAAGTTTGCTCAGAGTCTTTGTCACTTTCACCGCCACCGCCACCACCATAATTGTCGCCACAGTTTGAATAATCACATTCGGAGGCAACATCTGGGTAATAGTAAGCATACTCTTCATTGTAGTCATAATCATCTTCATCTTCATCGTCATCATTTTGACAATTCTTCCTAGCATGGCATTCTTCCACTTCTTCCTCCTTTTCATCTTCTTCGTCAGAGTAACTGTCAAATCTCTTGTGTCTTCTTCCACAACTAAAAGCAGAGGCTTCTTCAGGCTTGTCGTGGAAGTCATAATCATCATCATCACCGTCATCGTCATCATCGTCATCATCATCGTCATCATATCTCCAAGATGAAACGTGATAGTCATGAGCAGCACTTGAAATTTCAAAGTCTGCTTCATCTTCGTAATAATTTCTCAATCTTTGAACGTGTCTTCCTCGATGACGAGAACAAGGGTTGTCGCGTAAATCATATACACTTGGTGCTTCATCTGAGCTACTGTTTGCTTCTTCTTCTTCTTCTTCCTCTTCTTCTTCCTCTTCTTCTTCTTCTTCCTGTTCTTCTTCTTCTTCCTGTTCTTCTTCCTGTTCTTCTTCTTCTTCCTGTTCTTCTTCTTCTTCTTCTTCCACTTCCTCTTCTTCTTCTTCTTCTTCCACTTCCTCTTCTTCTTCCTGTTCTTCTTCTTCTTCTTCTTCTTCTTCTTCCACTTCCTCTTCTTCCTCGTCCTCGCTAGGTGTTTCAATGCTCATGGATGGAGATGAACAGCCATCCAGTATTCCACTGCAGATGTCCACTTCGGATTCGTCTAACTTCTGAATAATCGCATTCTTGAAAATTTCTTTTTCTTCCTCTTCTTCCTCTTCTTCTTCTTCATGCTCGGGAGTTGTTTCCAAAGTATCTTCATCTTCTTCCTCATCAACCAGATCGCTATCAAAATTTGAGATTTTCTTAATCTTGCCCATTTTCAAAATTCTATTCCATATGGTTGATTTGACATCTTTATTTGAAAGTGGTGCAAGGGAATTCGCAGTTGAATCATCATCATCATCAATGATAACTATTCCATCTTCTTTCTTGGCTACTTCTTCTTCTTCTTCTTTTTCCTCTTCTAATGTAGGAGCTTTAGTGCTTTGCAAACCGGTAGTTTCAGCGGTTGATTCATCAAGATCAACATCAACATCAACATCAACGTCAATGAGATCCAAAGTTCTGGAGCTTTCGTGTTCTTCTTTTTCTTCTTCTTTGGTCTCTTCTTCTGCTTCATATACAGGAGTTGCCAACAGACTATCTTCAGCAACAATATCAACAAAGGGTCCATCTGACTCTTTTGCTTTAGTGTAAATCTGGTCACTTCCAATGGGGACTAGTTTTACAATGTTTCCCTCGATTTCAACTTGAAAAGTCAACGCAATCGGGGGGTTGTTGAAAACTGAGAGGTCAATTGTGTCTTGATCTGCATATTGGCTACAAACGGAATTGATCTGTTTCGAAGGGATGGACAAGATGAATCCCAATTTATCCAAATGGTTCAATGCAATTGCTTTGCCCTTTGTCAAGACTCTGTCATTGACAACCGTGCCAAACGTCGACGAGTCCTTAATGACAAATTTCCCGTCAATATAACCAACAGAAGCATGGTTTTTCGACAAATGGCTGTTTCTAAAATAAAAATTGTCAAAATTGGCAACCCGTTCCGGGTTTTTGATTGATGATCGCTTAATCTCCGACCATTGGTTCGGCTGAAACAGAACTGCTCTCTTGTTCGATACCATCATAGTCGTGATCCAAAACAACTAGACAAGCGTGCGGTTAGTTTGTTCCCTGTTCAACACGGGGATCTCAAAGACGGAAAAGGTGTATAACTACTATGAACTTGTATACTGAAAAAACCGGGTAATGGCGATGAAAAAGAAGCAACACGAGTGAACTGGTATTGGCTGTAAAAGCTGAAAGTCTCCGCGTATTAAATACGTAGCAATTTTTGAATGGCGTTGGATAGACTCCACTCTCCTCTCTACCCGTACTATCACACACTTTCTATCTTATACACTATACTACACACATTGTCTCTCTCCCTCTCTCTCTCGCCCTCTCTTTATCTCGCCCCCTTATCGTCGTCTCTTTTTTGTCTGTTTGTTTTAGCTGTTTTATCTGCCGGTGGTAATATTAAATTATCCATCTCGGATAAACTCCAGCCTTGACCTGTCACTCAGGTGTGTACATATATATATACATGTGTGGTACATGTGTGGTACCTTGCTTCCTTTATACCACCACTACTCTCACCATTACTCTATCCGTATAGCTGTTATCGTGGCTGTCACGTGCTCCCGAAAAGTAGTGTCGCTACCTCCCCGCTACCCACTCTTCTTATCTATAGTGCTATTAGCACCACACGCTGGTAATCTCTTACGTAACCACGTTCTCGCGTTTAAGCCCGATTGGGAAACTCAAGCGGAAGTCAAAGAGTGCGGGAATTAAAAAAAAAAAAAGCAGCCACGACTCAGACCACCACACACCACACGGTGGTGAATCTTGTTTGGTCACGTGCGTACCAACAGCTCAATCTCTATAAACCAAATCATCCTGGAGGCAATCGACGCACGGGACTCTTGTCTTTTGGCATGTTCATCCTGGACTGCGTGGTGACCTGTTCTTGCAGGTGTCTGAAAAATATCGCAGGCAAGAGACCCGGAATCAAAAAAGTTCTCTCTCCGTCGTTGCCTTCAATGTTTCAGAAATCAAGAATCCCAATCTTACCTGCTTTCAAAAGCCTTTGCGTTTGAAAGACGGTGCTGCTGTCTCTGCTGTTCAACTTGTTGGTATATTCGTGGATGTGTGTGTCCTCTCACATCTCTATAACCGATTCGTTTTCCCTTTTTTTCCTTTACGAATTTTAGCAACCACTTTTTCTTTCCTTTACATGGTCGAGCCCAAAATTGTTCCAAACAAGAGCCAGAGTACACCAGAGTTTAAGTTGAAAAGTGATTCAACTTGGTCCATCCCACGTCCGCTACACAGCTTCACTTTTTCACCTTCTGGTCTTTCTCTGGTGTCAAGAACCAGCGTTACTTGTCTGTTAAACCGAACAGCTCGCAAGCGAAACAGCCAAATCCCACTGATTGAAAAATTAAAGGGGAAAAAAAAAAAAAAAAGAAAAGAAAACAAAAAGGCTTGAAAAAATTAAATAAAAAAAAAAATCATCCAGCCAAAAGTTCCAGATAGATAAAAAAGAACAGCAAATATTTGGAAAGTTCTTACAAGAGTTGAACCAACAGGTAGAGTCAGAATAGATAGATATATCAATGTCATGACAGCAGTGCAACCGAATCAACTCGCCAGTGTCATGAATGGCGGCGGCGGCGGCGGTAGCTCAAGTCGAGCGAGCCACCAGTTGAATGACAAGATGAGACATGGGTTCGACGACGCTTATAATTCCGAGAAATTCCTAGATCTGTTGGCCAACACTTTTTTCATCTACTTCGATGACAAACGACAAAGCACCAATGGTAACCCCATCACTCTGGAGATGAAATTAAGCCCCAAATACTATAGAAACTATCAGCCGATTTATGACTGGAAAGTGATGAAGGAACGACAAAAGACCATAAGTGCCATACTCATTCTTTGTCTAAATCTAGGTGTAGATCCGCCAGATGTCATGAAAACTTACCCGTGTGCCAAACTCGAAGCCTGGAGCGATCCAACCACCCACACGGAAACGAAAAAGGCGCTTGAAAACATTGGTAAAAACTTGCAGAGCCAGTACGAGGCCTTGTCGCTTCGAACGAGGTATAAACAATCGCTAGATCCATGCGTGGAAGATGTGAAAAGATTCTGCAATACCCTTCGAAGAAACGCCAAGGATGAACGAATTCTTTTCCACTATAATGGTCATGGCGTGCCCCAGCCGACGGCTAGCGGTGAAATATGGGTTTTTAACCGAGGTTATACCCAGTATATTCCGATATCCTTGTATGATTTGCAAACATGGTTGGGTGCGCCCGTGATATTTGTTTATGACTGCAATAGTGCCGGAAACATTGTTCACAATTTCAAAAAATTTGTTCAAAAGCGAATAGATGACGATAATGAGGGCAACCACGATTCAAGTGCACCGTCGCCTACTTCAGCCTACCTCGATTGTATACAGTTGGCAGCATGCAGAAGCAATGAACTATTACCAATGAGCCCCGATCTTCCTGCTGACTTGTTCACGTGCTGCTTGACGTGTCCCGTTGACATTAGCATCAAATGGTTCATCATGCAAAGCTCTTTAAACAAGGATTTCTATGATGCGCTTCCTCGAAATCATGTGGGAAACGTTATCATACCGGGCAAATTGGCCGATAGAAGAACACCATTGGGCGAGTTGAACTGGATATTCACCGCCATCACCGACACAATTGCCTGGACAACATTATCCAGACCAATATTCAAGCGACTATTCCGACAAGACTTGATGGTTGCTGCATTATTTCGAAATTTCCTCCTAGCAAAAAGAATCATGCCCCAGTTGAACTGCAACCCCATTAGTGATCCACCTTTACCGGATTCAGTGAAATTTCACCCAATGTGGGACTCGTGGGATTTGGCAATCGACCAAGTTTTAAATCAAACATTGAAAGCGGCGCAAGGTGACATTTTATCACTGCAGCTGGCCATGGCAAATCAGCAACAGCTCCTCACTGACAGTGCACCATCTGGTGGTGCCACTGGAGGTGCCACAACCAATAATACTAATACTACTTTGGCACTTGCTGCTGGTGCACCACAAAATGGTTCTACAAATTCAGCCAAGTCCTCATCGATTGTGCCCATCTCAACTCAAAGCTTGGGCAATTACCAACACTCCACCTTTTTTGAGCAACAGCTAACGGCATTTGAAATTTGGTTGAAATACGCGGGACCTTCGACAAAGGAACCACCAGAGCAATTGCCAATAGTCTTGCAAGTGCTCTTGTCACAAGTTCACCGGTTGAGGGCCTTGATTCTTTTATCAAAATTTTTAGACTTGGGGCCCTGGGGAGTCTATCTTTCTCTTTCAATTGGCATTTTCCCTTATGTTTTGAAACTCTTGCAAAGCCCAGCCCAGGAATTAAAGCCAGTTTTGATTTTCATCTGGGCAAGGATCATGGCAATTGACTACAAGGGAACTCAGCAAGAGTTGTGCAAAGACAAAGGATATAATTACTTTTACCTGATCCTCAACACCACTGCCGGGAACCTGGTGGGATCCAATGGAAGTATGAGCATAAATGGAGGCGGAGGAGGGGGCGGGGGAGGAAACTCGAGCTCTTTGCTTATAAATGATGACCATAAAGCCATGAGTGCTTTTATCTTGACCTTGTTTATAAAAGATTTCAAAAATGGCCAAAGGCTCTGTTACTCAGCAGAAATTGTCAGCAACTGCATTAGATTCATCCTGACGAGTGATAAACCATTGCTACGCCAGTGGTGTTGCTTGCTCTTGTCGGAGTTGTGGAACAAGTACCCTGACGGGAAATGGGTTGCTTACAAGGACGGCTATGTGCATGACTTGTGTGGGTTGATCAATGACCCCATCCCAGAAGTGCGCACGTCAATCGTGTTGGCTTTAACAACATTTATGACCGACCCGCCAGCACAACCTCAGTTTTCGCAGGGGCAGGGGCAGGGGCAGGGGCAGCCACAACAACAACAACAAGCAAACGGTACAGCAGCTTCAGAATCCAAGAGAGACGAGATGAGGCAGCAGGATTTGAAGCTTGCCAATGTCATGTTGGGGTTGTTGGGAGATGGCTCTGCTGTTGTCAGAAAAGAGTTGATTTTTTTCATCAACAAATTCATCAAGACCTACTCCAAATTCTTTCTTATTGTTGCTTATAACCAGCTTGAAGAAGAAATCGCGCTTATCGAAGAACCCACCAGCCTCAACGATGTTCGTAAAAGCTCGCCGGCGTATGGGTCCATCTTTAGCTCGATCTGGAAGGCGTTGCTCATTCTATCTGAAGATCCTCACTGTGAAGTCAAGCAGCTTTCAGAGATTTTAATCGACCACGTGATGATCAAATTGAACGAGAGCGAGTTGGCTCCACTAGTTAAAGAAATGCAGAATTTCTTGCTCAGTAAATCGACTACTAATATCAGCGAGAGTTTCAAGTCGGGCAAGCCGGTGGTTTTCAGTAAACCCTTAGCAGGTGAGAAACGACAGGCATCTAGCCAATCCGTTGCCAACAGAAAGAGCGATTTGCTCATTGATGGCTCATCATTGACCACCAGAAGGGCCACATCTGTTGCTGCTGGTCAAGTCGCCGACACTTCTGACGCAGAGTCCATTACTTCCAAATTGAAAAATCTTTCCATTTCCAAGCTATTCAAGAGTTTCCAAATTGGTGATGATGCAGATATCAAGAAATTCACCAGGATCTTGAAATCTGGCCCTTTGCAGACCAGCTACGGTGCCGAGTACAAACCCAAGTCTTCTTTTTTCAAAGAACGGGATTTGTCTGCTCTTTCTGTCTCTTTACCAGACAGTTCGGGCTTTTTCGAATATAGTTGTGAGTATTTCCAGGAGCCTCAAATGTCGAAAAACGAAGCAGACGAGCCGGGGTCACGTGAGTACATCAAGAGCTTATGGAGAAGAAACAGAAACGAGACGATCATACTGGAAACTCAACCACTTAAGGAGATGGCGTTGCGGGGTGACTGGGACAAAGACGTCAAGACTTTGAACAACGTGTCGCAACCAAAATGTATCCGATTCACCCAGTTTGAAAAAATCCTTGTTGCTAGTGACGAAAAGGATAATTTGACCGTGTGGGACTGGGAGAGCTGCCAAGTTGTCAAGAAATTTTCAAACGGCAATCCATTTGGTACCAAGATTACCGACATTAAGTTTTTGAACGAGGACGACCATCCGCTTTTGTTGACGGGCTCATCCGATGGAGTCATAAAAATCTACAAGAACTTCCAAACTCCGGAGTATTCTGAGACAACGAATGAGCTGGATTATGTGGGTGCTGGTGTTGGCGCTTGCCTTGACGATTATTCAGAAGAAGGCCACGAGTCGAAAAAGATGGAGTTGGTCACGGGGTGGCGCGCATTGACGGACTTGTTGCTCACCTCCAAGAGTTCAGGGTTGATATCCGAATGGCAGCAATCGACAGGCTCGTTGCTTGTTAGTGGAGATGTCAAAGTGATTCGAGTCTGGAGCGCCCCGCGTGAATTGTGCTTGGTGGATATCCCGGCACGGTCATCGTCTTCAATCACCTCATTAACGTCGGATCAAGTTGCCGGCAACATTTTCATTGCTGGATTCGATGATGGAAGCATTCGGGTTTACGACCGAAGGCTAGACGCTAGAGAGTCGCTTGTCAAGCTCTGGAAACTGCCGAGACTAGGCGTTGGACAACAGCAGGAGAAATCCATCGGGCACGGCTCGATTCGCAACGTGCACATGCAGCGAGGCGGATGGAGAGAATTGGTCAGCGGCTCTTCCGACGGGTACGTCAACTTATGGGATATAAGATTGAACGACCCCGTCATAACATTCACTACACCAGACAGACAGATTCGATGCCTTGATGTTCACGAGCATGCACCTGTCTTGACGACGGGCTCCAAGTCGGTCGACATTTGGTCAACCGCGGGCGACGAGTTGACAAATTTGAGAAACGCTGGTCTCGACAGTAACTATTTGCCCACGCCGACTCGCAGCATGAACTACGTCTCAAGCACGACATTCCACCCTCATAGATTGATGCTTGCTACGAATTACACCCAAGACTCAAACATTAGTATATATAACTGTACCGATGTGGTTGTAGAATACTAGAACCAAAAATAAAAAATAAAGAAAGACAAAAAAGTAAACTTTGCATTGTGAATCTGAAAGAAGTCAATTTTTTTTTGAACCTTGTAGGTGATCGATTGACAGATTTGGGGGGGAAAGGGAGCCGTTGGGGGGCAGCCGGATGTGTCAGACTCTTTATTTTTTGGTGGTTTATAAAATATAAAAAAATCTTTGGCTATCCGTTATTCGCAATACTACGGGAAAAAAAGAAGGAAGCAGCGGGCAACGTCTATCACCGTTTCATTGCAAGAATCAAATTGCTAGCCTCAACGACAACGACAACCCATTCTGAGTTTAAGAACGGTGCACAGACAAACAAACAAGCAAAATAAAAATTCGGTTGACAGTTTCATAAACCCCCCCTCCCCCCCCCAGCATTCTAGAAGAAGATCTGACGAAAGCCATCGCGAAAAAATAGGGTCTACGATAGGAGCAATTTTGGCGGGAAGTAGGTTGGACCCTTTTTTTCATTTTTTTTTGGAAATATTTACATTCCAGGCAGACACGGGAGAAGATGAATGATTCCAATAGCATCAGCTATGCTAGGCTGCTCGCGGCACAGTCAGCAGCAGTCAACTCTGGCAAAAACCACGCCTCGATCCAAAATGACGAGAAAATATCCATAGTTCAACGAATGATCAGCGCATGTTCCGGAAGTCTCATTACGTCTCTCGTGGTGACGCCGTTTGACGTCATCAGGATACGGATCCAACAGCAGGGGATACTACCGAAGGAGCAGCCATGCTGTCAGAAACATTTTCCCGAGCACTTTCCTCAGCCCACGCGTAGTGCTCGTGGTGCAACTGCTTCTGCTGCGACGGCGGCGGCGAACCAGATATTCAAGTCACCGCCGGAACTTTTCTGGATCCACAACAAATATTGCGATCCGAGCGTGGAAAACTGCACGAGGATAACGTCGACGTTCCAAGGGTTTGCCACCGTGAGCAAACATGAAGGAGTAGCGACGTTATGGAGGGGATTGTCGCTTACTTTGCTCATGGCCATACCGTCCAACATTATTTATTTCACGGGGTACGAGTACATCCGAGACCATTCGCCCTTTGGCAACCAGCCATTCAATCCGCTCTACTGCGGCGCTCTAGCTCGGTGTCTATCGGCTACGTTTGTCGCGCCGGCAGAGTTGATCAAGACGAGATTGCAGTCGATCCCAGCGGACGCGAAGGACTCTTCGGGGGTGATGCGGCATTTGCTTCGAGATTCGATCAATTTGGTCAAGCTGGATGGCGCCAGTACCCTTTTCAAGGGGTTGAGCATTACCTTGTGGAGAGACGTGCCGTTTTCTGGAATCTACTGGTTCTCTTATGAACATCTCAAAACTAGAATCTCGACAATGTTAGGCACAAACTTTGATGGTACAAAAACCAATACCAGTACTACTATCACAAGTGGTGCAGGTGCCAGTAACAAGGAAGACTGGAAAGTATTTGCAACTTCCTTTCTATCAGGATCGATATCGGGGACAATAGCAGCGTTCTTCACTAACCCTTTCGACGTGGGCAAGACGCGATTACAAATCACCATGGATGACGATAACACCACTTCACGTCATCGTCATCGCAAACCCAACATGTTCAAATCCTTAGCTGATATATATAGACAAGAAGGCATACGCGCGCTTTACGCGGGTTTTGGGCCGAGAGTAATGAAGATTGCGCCCGCGTGCGCCATCATGATTTCATCCTACGAGATCGGGAAGAAGTTCTTTAAGAATGGCAATGCTCTCCAACAAAGCCAAGTCTAAATTGTGCATCCGCGTGTGTGTGTGTGTAATTCTGCATGCATTTTGTATATAGAAACGAAAAAGAATTAAATCTTATAGAATCCTCATCTTTTAAAAGATGTCAAATGAGGAAGAAATTTGGGGGTGGTGGGTGTTTGCTTAAATACTTTTTTTTTTTCTTTCAGCGGTTTTGGCCGTTGGGGATCAGTTCCAGTGGTCACTGCTTATTAGCGAAATATCTCTCATGTGCTCAGCGCGGAACGTGGTGTTCCCGTATGGTTCGTCCGTGGTGTCCTTAGCTAACGCTTGTCTGGTGCTCGAATGTTGCTCTCTTGTGGTTTGAGTGCGCGATATCGCGGCTGACTGGTGAGTTTGCGGGACACTAGGACGTAATGGCAGGGTGGTGCTGGGGTTAGAATGCAGTTGCTGTTGCTGTTGCTGTTGCTGCTGTTGCTGTTGCTGCTGCTGTTGCTGTTGCTGCTGTTGTTGATGCACGTCGGTGTGGATACAGGGAGTCTGTTTCTTACATTCAATGCACACGGATTGTGGCGTGGGTAACTCGTATCCGCGCAACTTGACCTGGTCCGCTTCAGTATAGGGACTCGGGTATTTTTTCTTGACGGTGCCGATTTTAGAATACTTCATCGGTGAAACTCGGGCGATTTCATCGCCCAAGATGTTGCTGATGCCATTGACGATATTCCCCTGATCGCCATTTAAGCACTCAAGGAAATCTTCGCCAATCTCACTCATTCTTCTCGCAGTTGCACTCAAAGTGTAGATGTAATCGATTAAACTTTCCCTGAGGTCGTTCGAGATTGATCTAATAAACTGCTGTTCAACCACTTGCAAGCTGCACTCCACTTCCTCCAATTTCTCATTGATCAAAATGGTCGACGACGCCTTTGGGCCGTATTTGCTCTTGCTGTCCTTCAACTGTTTCTCCAACTTGAATTTCGCATGGAGCAACTCCTTCTGCTTCTTTTCGCGCTCGTTAACAAACGACAAACTCAACTTGATCTTATCCATCTTCTCATTCAATTGAAGATTGGAATGCAAGTGATTCGAGAACACCAGGCTGAACTCTTTGATAATTTGCGAACATTCGTGGTCGGGGATAGACTCCAGCCACAAGCTCAAATCACTCAACAACTCCTGCTCCATCTTTTTCGTTCTATTGTTCAACTTGATGAGTTTACTAACTCGCTGATGGATCCTATAAGAGGACGAGCGGGCAATCTTGGCACTGCTATCGTCAGCCACATTCGCATCGGTGTGCAGCTGCGACGTGTTGTTGCCACAACCAAAGCCCGATATCAGGGCGAATTTACCAAATACTCTCTGCAATGCTGTAGTGGGTCGTTTGTCGCTCATCAAGATAAAATATCTTCCCTTTCCCTTTTTCCCCTCCCCCTTTTTCTTCTTGTAATCGGACAGGCGTGGTATATATGTATTGAAGAATTTTTGATTTTGATTTCAAAGTTTTTTAAGGAATTGTGGAATCTGATGGCTTCTGTTATGCTGTTGGGAACAAGGGTAGAAAACAAAAAAAAAAAAAAATAGTAAAACTCAAAAAAAGAGTAAAAGTAAGGACCTAAAAAAACAATAAGGGAAGAAGAACCACAAACAACAAGGGGCGGGGCGGGTTCGTGGGTGGAAGAAGGTTTGTCTTTGATGAAACTCGAAATATTTCGCAGCCAAGTGCAAAATGAAACCAAAAGGTTGTTTGTATTGAAGTTACACAAAAAAGTTTGCTCGTGTGTCGCATATCTTTAAATCATCCGTGTGTCGCAACTACTTCTTTTTCGACACCTCCTCGTCAAGATTCAAGCCCGTTATATCAGCAATTGATTTCCTCAACGACTGAGTTCCGTCCTCGACTCTCTTTATGTTCCGCTCAGTGCCTTCTTCAATCGATTTAGCCAAAGCAATAGCACCGTGGTATGCGTCTTCTTGTTGCTTGGCAAACGAAGGGACGTTTTTCTGTTCCAACTTCCAAGCAAACACACGCGTATTGTCAAATGTCACTGGCAAAAAGTATCGAAATGCAGCGAGGCCAGCTATCGTGGGGAAACACACTTTCGATATCACACCGCGCGTTCTCGCGGCAACGGTTCCCGACAAAATCGCAATAATCACATAGATGCCATTGGGCAAGATGTCTTCCCTCTTGTAGTGCAAATCGCTCACTGTGGTCGTGACAAATCGTTCCGTGTCGTTGAAATTGGTGTACTGCTTATTGAGCCAATGGTTCAACTCGGTCAATGCCACACTGGCATGCTGCCTCGCGGTCTTGAAAAAATTCTCGGTGGTCTTTGTCGAGCGCACGGATATCCCGTCGATGATCTTGTTTTCTCCGAGTGACTCAATCTCCGACGCCGGTGCGGCAACTACGGTTCCTGGACGCGGAACGACGTTGGCTTCATCTTCGTAGAACCGACGGCTCGACGACTCGTTTGAAATCAAGCTCGAGTTGAAAGAAACAATAGCTCCGGCGGATAATAACGGACCTGCAAGCTGAACAATCCTGAACATTGGCAAGAGAGCGAAGGTAGTGAAACTGGACGGGGGACAAACAATAAATGAAAGAACAAAAACGTATGCAAAAGACAGATCTAGCGTCGACTGGTGGCGGTGGTGGTGGTTGTAAAGTTGTTGAAATGTTGGTTTGGTGGTTGGGCAGGAAAATTTCAGGAGTGCGACGGACACTTTTTTTTTCAGATCCCTATTTGGTGAAAACTTCGTTTCCCCTTTACTCTCTCACTATCTCTCTTACGCACTCATCTCATACTGTATTGTTTGCAGCCAGAGATTTGCTTGGATTGACCCAACCAGATGTTGAGGCAGAGTGTACTTGTCAGAAACAAGATCATACCGATACTGCGGAGGTGTTTATCAGTCACTCGATATCACTGCAAGCTGCAACCATCGCCGCGAAAGGGTGATTACGATTTCATTCGCGAAGAGATACGAACGGAAGCAGATATCGCTCGCAAACTCATCCCTGACAAGCTAGTTCAAGACTCGGATCGTTTCGATATTGAGGAAGAGGACGAGGATGGTGACTTGTCCCCGTATAGAAATGCAGATGGGGGCTGGAGACACGGCGATAATGCCACTGAGGCTCGGTTAAATGAGAAAACGCTCGCGGGCAAAATGGATCATTCGATTGCCAAACTTCCTCGTGAGATTGCTAAAACGATCCAAAACAACATCCTCGTTACGACAATACCGGCCAAGCTCCGGGAGCAAGTAGCTTCGCTCTACGAGGACCTTCAGCAGATCCAAATCCAGCAAAGTCCGCTGTCGCCACTAGAATGTAATACACATATTGCAGCGTTGTTTCTTCAGGATTTTAGCCACGTCAAGCAAGCCATTTTGGAGCTTCAAAAGAGGGTCGGCAAGGAGCAGTTTAATCCGCAGAGAGTTTTGGACGTGGGATATGGACCCGCGACTGGTATCGTGGCGTTGAATGATGTCATGGGCGACGAATGGGTCCCAAGGGAGAAAGATGCATATATTGTGGGCAGGAGGAATAACGAAATGAAGAAACGAGCAAAGATTATTTTATCTCGCCAGTTGAATGAAAATTTCTCCAATGAGGGAGATAAAGATAAAGATAAAGAGGAGGGAAAAGTTGTTGGAGAAGTTGTCGAAAATGACGACCCCGTTAACGAGTATCTTGGCCCCATCGATACAAAGAGGATAAACATTCGAACAAGGTTGAAAGATGCGCTTCCCGTGACAAAGAAATACGACCTCATCATCGTCCACCACTCGTTATTGTCCAAGGAGTACAATTTCCCCGGCGATGTCGACCAGAATCTAAGAATGGTTTTGCAGTTGCTTGCTCCTGGAGGCCATTTGATCTTGGTTGAGCGGGGCAATGCGCTTGGCTCAGAAATCATCACCAGGGCTAGACAAGTCATGATACGTCCGGAAAAATTCCCCCTGGAATTGGGCAAGATCCCTCGCCCCTACATCAAGGGTTCATCTGGCAAGCCGCAACGGTTGAAGAAAGAAGGTGCCCTTATAAGTGATGCTGATATTGATTTCGAAAGGGAAATGTTGGCTCAGCTAGACGCGGAAGAAGCTAGAGAAATGGGGGTCAGTTTAGAAGAGGAGATTAATGCCAAACACGGACAAGTGGATGAAAGTGATTTGAAATTTGAAGAAGAAGATAGTGACGAGTATGACGTGTTTCATGTTGATACCCCCGTTGAAGACATGCATGGGAAAATAGATTATCACCTTAAAATCGTTGCTCCTTGTCCACACCATAGAAAATGCCCCTTGCAATTGGGAGATCCCAAGTATTTTAAAATTCCTTCGCATAAACACAGATTGGATTTTTGCTCGTTTTCCAAAGTTGTTGAAAGGCCAGAGTATACCATGGAGTTGAAAAAGGGGAAAACACTCGCTGCCAAATGGGACAAGAGTGCCATTGACGGCAAGGGGAGCTTATCTCGTGGAGAATTGAAAAAACTACAGGGAAGTGGCCGACCCGGAGGCAGAAACACCGAAGATGGTTCGTTTGCGTATCTCATTGCTGAACGAAGCTTAGATGACGCGGAGACGATTGCCCAGATTGACAATTTACGCCAGCACAGCAATCACGACAATTCACCCGTGGACAGCGAAGCTATCGAGACTTGGCCGCGGATAGTGACTCAGCCGGGCAAATTGAAAAAGAATGTCAAATTGACCGTTTGTTCAAGTGAAGGAGATATCGAGACGTGGCAGATACCAAAGTCGTTTGGCAAGGAAGCCTATCACGATGCAAGAAAAGCCCAATTGGGAGACTTGTGGGCGTTGGGGAAAAAATCAAGTGTGAAAAGGCAAACTATTAGCGACAAGACCAAGGAAAAGTTGGAAGCGTTGTACAAGACTCAAAAAAAGACATTTTTGAAAGAGCAGAAGAAGAAGATTTGGAAAAGGAAAACTGGGGTCAGCAGTGAGGAGTTTGATGATGGGTTCCTTGCTACTGAAATCATGGCTGCCCAGTTGGAAAGCAAGCCAAAGTATCGCAAGCAGGGCAAGAGGTTGGATATCGACCCGGAGAGCTACGAAGGTTTGTAAAGAGCTCCCGTTCCCAACCTTTGCGTCTCACCCCGTTTTCTGTGGCTGGTAACATGTATATAAAATTTTTTTGTAAGTAGCTGTCTTTTGTTTATTTATTCATCATGGTGGTGAACCAGCACCGTTTTTAAGAGAGGAATTTCACCTACAAGTTCAACCCCTTCTATAACCATTCGCAAAAAATATATTCAAAAAATTAACAACTTGCTACAACTTTATCTATACAAATCAAAATACCAACCAAAACAAAAAAAATAGACGCAATAAAATGACTTATCAATCTGGCATATGTGATACACATGCCAATTGAAACATGAATTGAGATCCACAAAGCTATAAAATGAGCAATTTTGTAATAATGGTCAACACCCTCCCAAAAGCGAAACCAATCAAAAAAAACCACCAAAAATAAGCTGAGCCCTGGATGGATTTATTTTCTTCTGAATGACGAGCCTTCAGCTAATTTAGCCTTGCCTCCCGTGGGAGTGCACAACAAATTCGAGCACTTTTCGCAAGTTACCGCGGTTTGCGCGTGGCTGAATATAGTGACGATGTTGTAGCAGCCGGGACATTTGATGTCGATAAAGTATGAGTTTGGTTGCTGGACGAGTTTCTTGAGCTTGTATTCTTTCTTCACTGTCTCTGGATTGGGGTGCAAGATATCTTTAACTAAAACCATTTTCTCCTGTGTGCATTGGATTCGTTTTGAAAATAACTAAGTGCTTGCTGCAAAGTGCCAAGTTGTAGTTGTAAAGAAGATTGATGTAGAGGAGGTTGGAAGTGTCAAGGGTCCCTTCACTTTCTTTATATATCTCCAGTGTGGAAAAAAAAAAATTCTCAAGATAAGATTAGATATGGGGGGGGTTTTAGTACGGAGTGAAAAATTTTTCCATTTTTGCTCTCCCGTCGAGTGGCAAATAAATTTCTCTCTCCTTCTCGCGGGGATTCTCTCGCGATGGCCGGCTATCACTCGCGCCACCAGTTTCCCCAGGGCGCCCAGGGCGGGCCGAGTTTCTTTTCTTTTCTCGATTCTTTTCTCGTGGCTTCCACGGTTGAGACAAGTGAGACATCGATCTCGAATGTTCTATGCTGTTTTTTTTTCTTAAGAGTGGAAAAGAAAAGGAACGACGGGAAAGGGGGAGAGGAGGAGAGGCGGGCACATCCCATTATTACCTAGAACCTATACTCATGTTCGGATCCAGCAAAAGGCGAAGCTGTACCGCTGTGGAAAACTCGGAGGATAAAATAGAAATCTGTCAAAAAAAAAAAAATAAAAACGGAGTTGAGATGAGCGCAATATGACTAAGCGGCCTTGTAATTTCTAGATAATGTATTATGTAAGCATAGCCGAAAAATTTTGCGCTTTTTTTTCTCTCATCCTCATCGTGGAACTCGCTTTTCTAATATATGTTGCAAATAATTAGGGAATTGAAAGGTAGAACAAGTTGAGTTAGGAATTGAATTCGACGAGGAGTGTAGGCTGAGTGGTTACCCACGGCTAACACTTGCGCTTCTTTTTGTTTAGTTTCTTATCTATTGGGCCTATAGGGAAATCAAAAATCAGCCACGAGGAGCGTCAATGCGAGAATGCGCGCAATCACATCCGGTCATTACTCAAGGTTTGTCTTGCAGCTGTTATTGCTTCATAGGCAATTTCTCCATTAGTCTCTAGCATTGGCAGTTTTTTCAACATGTTGTTTACGGTATATCTCAAGCAATTGACAACTGCAAAAAGCATAGCCTATAACTTACAACAGGTGGTGGTGTAGAAGCAATCACATGCAACTGTTAATATTAAGATTGTACTTTATCATCTGCAAAAGAGATGAGATAAAATAAAAAGATTGTCGATGCTTATGGCGGGTGTGCTTGGGAGGAACAGATCCATGTCTTGTTTGTTATCAAATGTTTCTAATGCAGTAGTAGTATTTCTCCCAGCAATTGGCACTAGCATGATCGTAGATCTCGCTTGATGTGCGGCTTCCTAATTAAGACTGCCCAATTTGTAGCTAGGTCTGGCTTCGTTGGTGGTGGTGATGGTGTTGTTGTTTTGATTTTGTATCATTTGCGCTGTCTGCTGCTAGCAACTTGTGGTAGGGCTCTTTGGGTGCGCTTTTCGATGCTAGTCAGCTCGTGATATCATGTGCTTCAAGTAGGCCAAAGAATTGTTCTTTGTTTGGCAAAACCTACAACCCCAAGACTTTTGGAAAGTTCAGCTGAAAACGGAAAGAAGCAAAGTCGTTGCAAAAACTTGTCTCACCACTAGTAGCCAGGTGAATCAACTTGGCACAAGCTAGCTAGTCTGGAGAACTTTTGACTAGGATTGATATACGTCCTATACTCGATCTTTACAAAGTTTGCCAAAAACCTGTTACGCAATCGAATCCAGACTCAGAACCAACAGTGGCCAACTAGACGACCAACAGCTGGAAAAGGCGTCTACCATCTGGATCTGGAATTTCTGCTGAATTGTTCATCCATCCATCAACTGGAACCATAAACAAAGGAATCCCTAAAGAACTGCAAAGTTGCAGATACGTGCAGCCACCTAAAATAATCTCCCACTTGCACCCATCTGGGCAAATAAAAAAAAAAAAAATCACGCGTTGAACAAGCTTTCATAGAAATCTTACTGTTGCTGATAAACAGTAACGGCTATTGAGAGTTAGAGTTTAGCAAGTAGAGACAAGAAATTGAATTATCTTTCCTTAGGTAATGATATTAGTAATTGATAAAAGACATAGCCCATGAAGAAGAAGAAGAAGAAGAAAAAAAAAGTCGCGATCTTTTTCCCCAGTTGCGGTCTGTCGGTTGAAAACTTTGAATTTGGAACATGCCCCAGATCAAGAACCATCGGGACTAACCAAAAAAATTTTTAAAGTAACCTACTTTTCTAAATGCACCTAAGACAATAGATTACACACACCCACGCTCATACCCACATGCCCACCTTCACGCAGTATAGACGAGAACCCCTCTCTCTTTCGCCTCGGCGTGGGTTTTAACACCTGAGAAATAACCATACGAAGTCTAGGACTAAGAATTACGAGCCCCTCTTGTAAAAATTGAACCAACACAATACTCGAGAACAATGCGCGAGAACAATACTCGAGAACAATTCTCGAGAACAATGCAAAGGAAGATCGGGATGAGGTCTAATTGCAAAACAACTCTGCTTCTATGATTCTATAAAAACACGCTGCAATCTCTCACCCGCCCTGGCAAAGCTCTTGTTTCAAAAAGAAAAAAAAAAACGAGAGACTTCTCACTGCCCTCTATCCTTGATCACAGGCTGTTTCAACCTCTTGCAAAACGCGTCTTATCTATCAATCGGCCCACTTGCTGTTGTTACCACTTTTCAATTCTTTTTTTTTTTCAACAGAGGCTCGACTCTTTGAAGACTTGTCAACGTTCCAATCCCCCCTAATCAAGTGTGATCCACAGACGAGAGCGTTGGTCCTACAAACATAAACAACTCTAAACAAAAACCATTGACACCAACATCATTTCCAACCCTCAATCCAGCTGTCACTGGGAGTTTTGCATCTCCCCATTAGGCACCGCATACACATTGGCCCACCAATCCTCGTCACCACGTCAACTGCAGTGACCATCAGAATTTTATCTCCCTCCGCCAACTCTCGTGACAACCAGAACCATTTTTCTCCCCCCTGCTCCCCGCCGCAGCCCCTTAGTTTGTTTATACTGCGACTGCTCTTCCCCCTACTCCTTTTCCTCGACTATCATAGCACTCCACATTGACAACCACCACTCTTTTTCTTTTTTTTTTACAACCAAATACTATCATCACCTCCAGTTGATTTTACAACCAACCACCTTTTCACAAGAAGATAGCAAAAACACCCAGTGCGCCATCCAGCTCAGAGACAGCAAAGCTACTGGATCAAGTGAAAAGATACACACACGTCCTTTTTTTTTCCTCAAATTCGGGTTCGACCTGACGTTCAGATTAGCCGCTCTTTCAATCGTCATCCCCTAGATCCCGTGTGTGTGTTGCAAAACACTCGAGGTTAAAAATAAAACAAGGAGAGCATATCAACTAAAACAAGAAGCCACTTTGATACCCGTCAACCTCTTGGGCGTCTTCCTCCCCCTACTTCTCCTCGAGTTGACGATTTTCATCAGAGCAAAAGTTGCTGCCGTTGATTTTACAGTATAGTAGATGCATCTTCACTACTGTCCCTGACTACTGCCACCGCCCCCAACCGCCACTATATATAATGGATCAATTTACGCGTGAGAAATTTCACGGTTCAAAAACCCCACCGCAATCGCAACCACCACATCCACCTGCGACAACAGCCACCACCACCACCACCACATCCACCACCACAAAAGCGAAAACACCGCCACCACTGCTACTGTCGCCGCGCCTACCTCTGCTGCTGCTGCTGCTGTCCAAATCTCCACAACTGCAACCTTTCAAGAAGGCGTCTCTGCCTCAGATTACTCCACCCGCCATGACAGTTTCATCTCAAGGTCAGGAAACTTTTTATAAATTATTCACCTATACCGTGATTTTATTACCGACTTTAACCTCGATCCTATTTCCCATCAACTCCTCGAGCGTCCCCAGAAATGAACAGATTGGCAATTTCATCATTGATTTGCTAACCGTGGTGTTGATCAGCTGGGTGGTGAGGTTCACCATCGAATGGCCATACAACTGGATGAAGCAACTCCAAGCGACTAAAACCTCGCTTTTAAAGCAGTTGAAGCTGGAAAATAGAGAAAATCATGACAAGATTATCATGTTGGTGCGCAAGATTTACACCTTTGAAATCATTGCTTTACTATGCTGCTTACTCTCGTCGATTTTCAGCTCAACGTTGTTGATTTGGACTAGAAAGTACACCATAATTGACCAAAAGAGGAAAAAGATGGTTTTCAACAATGTCAACATTGCCTTGTTGCAATTCTGGTCGATTTTCAGAATCATCATCACCTTTACTGATCTGTTGCAAAACTCGTCGTTTAGCAATGGCCAAGTACACATGCCGGATTCAAATCTTCAGCACTGGTTGCAGGATTTGAAACACTACTTTTTGCCCAACTTGGCCAACCAAATCTTGTTGGACCATTTGCAGTCGCATAATCGAGAATTTGACAGGATGAAGTTGGACTTGGCCAGGGTGCAAAGAGAGCTTGAAGAACGGAATTTCCAAGCAACTTATAATTCTCCAATAGAGGTCCACCGCCACAGAAATAACCAGAAGCAACTTTCTTCTAGTCCAAACTACAAAGACGCCCGCAAGTTGGAAAACTATGAGCACCCTTGCCATGAGCTGTCTTCAACCATTTCTCCATTCCCATTGAGCTTATCACCAAAGGATGGAGCAATCTCGCCATCTCAAACACAATTTGATTACTCCTCGGCGGCCCAGGCATTACCACCACCACTACAACATCAACAACAACCGCCACTACTTCCCAAGCGCCGTTCCTCTTTAACCATGGGCAAGAGTCCATTGAAAACGATTATTGAAGAAGACGACTTGGTGTTTGAGTCGTTGGAAGCTCCCTCGTTTAGCAGATTCGACGAGTCCACTGAAGTCATCCACCGCAAGTCGTTTTCCGAAAATGTTGAAAGTGCATTGAGATCCATCAAGCAAGAGTTGACTCTATATGATATCTACAATAATCCGAAAAGTGTTCGCAAGATATTGGTTGGTGAACTTACACCTTTGGTTAACCAATTACAGTTTCAAGATTACGAAATTTTAAAGGCATTTTTAATGGAAGTGTTGGATAAATATCTCTTGGCGATTTACGTTCACGTTATGGAACAAGTTGCAGATATCATAAGCCACCCAATGCACCACTTGTTTGCGTTGGTTACCCTTGCCATTTGGACAATACCGCTTTACACAATCAAATTTTATTTCAGGTTACTCGTTGCCATTCCCCAGGCCATCATCAGATGGACCATAATTCAGCCAGCGTTTTTGGCATATTTGATTGCATTTGCTATTATTTCACTACCTTTTAAAGGCTCGAGAATCAAATTGGTTCAGGCAAGACCTAGGGAGAACTCATCTGCGTCGCCTGTTCCAAGATCAAATACACCCACCACCAAGGAGAATAATACATTGTTGATGAACAAGTTGATGATTGAAAACCTGCCAACTCTCAATAATCAATTCACAATGAAGCAGTTTCATTTATCGCCAACTTTAAGCAAAGAAGAGCATTTCAACTCGACTTTTCCTATACAGGCGCAACACGGAACAAGGAAATATCGGTCTGCCCCATTGATCTCGGTTACTCCCAACGCGGTCAAAACAAATAGGCTACCTCGGAATCTTCGCTACGAACGTACAACTTCATCGTTGTACGATGATTGAAAAAAAAAATTTTCTCAAAGAAAAAGGGGTTTTTATGTTGTTTTTTTATTCGAATGTGTTTGGTTTTTGGTTTTTTCGTTTTTTTTTTTGGTTTTTTTTTTCACTTCTCTTGAATAAATATACGTGATTTAGTATAATACAAAAGTTTTTTTTTAATATTTATAAACATGCAACTGGGCCATCCCCAGACACCATATAAACACAACCCTCCACTCTAGGCATCTTAACCGCCACCGTAGTCACCACCTTTTTTTCATCGTTCTTGAAAAAACATATACTTAATCTCGTTGAGATTATTGAGATTATTGTTGGAAACCCGAAAGCGCGCTGGAAAATTGCGAGCCTCCAGCTTGCTGGTAATCAATCATGAACTCTTCCAAGATTCCAAAAGCGGACGAGACCCCCACAATGCAAGCGACATTTTTACCCAATCCGCCAAAGACATCACCTGCAACTGCGACGGCGCTCAAGATGAAAGCTCCCGATACAGCGGCAATGGGCACGACTCTCGATAACTCCTTCGTGATGGAAATATCTCTCTTTCCCGCAATGGAGATTCCCTGATCTTTGAATTGCTTTGCGATGTCCTTTGGCGATGAGCCTGAAATGTAGCACCATTTGTAAGCGAACCAAATTGACAAAATGACAACGGAGAGACTGTAGACTATGGTTCGCAATGGCGAGATGATTGAATAAAGCAAATTCTGTGACGCGGTGAAAAAATAAAGCAAACCGGATTTGATCACCAATCTATTGGAGTAAGGTTCAACGACGTAGTTAGCCAACAAAACGGTGACGTAGGGCGAAAGTCTCAACTTGACCAAGATTGATTGCGCAATGAATCCAAATACTTGTAAATTGGCAATCACGGTGTATGCAAACAACACGGGGAGTCCACCGCAGTATAATAATCTAATGGGGAACATTTGGTTCATGCCTCTCACTTTTGTCGATCTAATCGGAACTTCAATTCTAAAGTTTTGTAATGCAATAACGGCCAAGATCGATGCAAGTGCAATGTAAAATTGAGTCAAGTTGGGTAATTGGACTCTAGTGAATGCATGCCAGATTTGGTTGATTGTGAGTGTGGGCTTGGTGAATGAAAAATTACGAATCAAATTCAACAAGGCGCCCAAACTTTCAAATTTCTTGGTGTTGTTGACCACGGGGTACATTTCCAACCCAATCAATTCACTAATGAAATTAGTAGCATTTTGCAAAGTCAAAAAGCACAAGATCCCCGATCCAAAGCCATAGCCCTTATCGAAAATCTCCACCAACAAGGAAACGACAACTTGCCAAGTGACAACTTGAAGGAAAATGGTGAAATAGCTCCACAATAACGCAGCACCAGTTAACCCACCACCAGCAGCAGCACTACCTAAGCTCTTGTATCCGCGAATGACATTATCATAGTATCCACTGTAGATCAACCCAGCAGCAATCACAATGGCCAAACCCCAACTAGTCAACTTCTGGCCCGATTGGAACAATTCACGATCTAGTCTAATCGACAAGTTCAAATTGATCAATTTCAACCCAGCGGCCAACTGCCAAATGAAAGCCGAAGTTATGATGGGCAACAACCCCAACTCCAACAACGTTGCCTTTTCCATAGCAAAAACCGATCTAATGGAGTAGAACGGGTCAATCAAATGGAACTGCGCTTGCGGGATCAAGCCATAGATGGGCAATTGGCCAATCAAGAAGATGAAAGCGGTACCGATGGTATAGACGATCTTCTCATCGAAAGTGATTGACTCATAAGGAAGTTCGATTTCGGGAAGTATGGGGAGAAAGAATTTTATCAAGTCAACTAGACGAACTATAGAAACTTGTTAGTACCAAATAAAAACCAAAAAAAAAAAACCAACCCAATCCAACCGAAAGCAAAAAGAAAAAAAAAAAAATAGGAAAAACAGGTGAATCCTGGGGAAAGCAGCTGTTGATGGATTTTGCAATTGAGTCACGTACACCCACTCATTATCGTATTAGTGAAGGAATGTCGAAGTGATGGCGCAAAAAGTGGTGGTCTGATGAGCCCTGTGGATATATTGTTTGTGTGTGTGTTTCGACGTCGCTTCTTTTTTTTTCAGTTGCTTGCAAAATGGAGACTTGGGCGAAAATGTCGTCGATAAGAAAATGTCGCGGATCTCGGAATGTCGTGTGGCTATTTTTTGCCATAGTATTGTTTTTTAATTGCGACATTGTATAAGCGTGGGTGGCTGGAGTTGTTGAGAATAATACATATTTGACCAACGATGAACAAGGATTGAAAAGAGGTGTTGTTGGATTAGTTGGTCAAGGAGGGGACAGATAAAGTGTCAACACTTCCCATAGAGCTCGCGGGTGTAATCCGACTACAGCTTTTTATTAATACATCGACGTAGTATTCTTGAATCAAAGTATAAAGTTATTGAGCGTTTCTCAACAACCCCAGTCCAATGCACAATGCAATGCAGATTGATACAGTTATAGTTACAGTTGCAGTTACAGTTACAGCCGCAGAGCTATTTATCACATCGTTTTCAAGATTAAGATTTTAAACCTAGATGTGGAAACACATCTCCAGCCTTTTTTTGTTTCCCTGCAACTCGAAGAACAACTAAAAAAAAAAAAAAAACCTTGTGGCTCATCCAAGTCCCTGTTGAATCTGCCACGGGACCCCCAGTCTCTCTTTCTTTCCCGCCTTGAGTCAAGTGAGCCGTTCCAAGCCTTTCCAAACCTTTCCAATCCCAACCAAAAATTTACCCAAATGCCCCAGATACCCCAAATGCCCTAAACACGCCAAGTACCACCAAAAAATTAGAAACAAAGTACTCGCAGATTGCATTTTACATGTCAAAATAATTGTCCACTGGCATCAAACCTTAAATGTCATTCCAGGTAGCATTGCTTCCAAACCCCACTCCGCCACACATGATCAAAGATGATCCGCCACCGGTGGTTTCGGAAAATGTGGCAGGCTCGATGGCGTGTTGAAGATGATCGTAATGGCGGACATCTTTGGTTAGATAGTTGATGTAGTCCGTTCCGCCCATGTTTATTGGCTGCTGGTATGGTGGCAAATATCCTTGATTTTCATTTGTTGAAGTTTGGTTATTGATTAAAAGGAGCTTGTAGATTAATTGTTTGAGTAGTGGGGAGTTGGTGATCTCAACCAGACCAGGTCGGTGGTCTTTACTTAGCAAGTAGTTTTTGATGTCAATGTATTTATGGAATTTTTTAACTTGCGCAATGTCGTCTTGATCCAAATATTTGAACAAATCATCGCCGTAAAATTCAGTTAAAAGCTTCTTGCTTTCGTCTAGCAGTTGTTGCAGGTTTTCTGTTGCTGCTGCTGCTGCTGTTGCAGAAGATGAGCTTAGAATGTAGCTACTTTCATTTTGTATTTCTTCCTCCTCCTCCTCCTGCTCCTCCTCCATTACATCTTCTTCATCCAAGTTCCAGCTGGCCACATTCTCATCCAAGGCGGATCGAGTTGATTTGAGAATGTTTGAATTGTACCAGCTGTTGATTTTGTTTGACAATCTACCGTAAACTTCGGTGTCAGTTTGCATGCCGTCGTCATCCTCCTCGTTTCGATTCTCCTGGAGCTCCTCTTCGTCATGATCATCGTCGTAGTCCTCCTCTTCGTCCTCGTTGTCGGATACTTTCGAGTCTGCCGCCCTCAGTGTATTTGTAAGCGAAAGGATATCGTCTTCTTCATTTTTGCTGCTGCCAGTCTTTGGATTGAATAGAACATACAGCGACTGGTCATCATCAATGATTTCCAACTCGTCGTAATCTGATAGTATGCTCGACGTGGCTTCGAAAATATCCCGCTTCTGTTTCTGGCCACCTTTCAGTCTCTTCAGCTTGACGTGGTTCTGCTTGCTCGGACGAGCATCATCATCATAATCATCACTACCCGATTGTTTTTGGGCCTGTTGGGTTGAGGTTTGGATCTTGAATAGTTTAAATTTCGGGTTGATTGACATTGTTTGGCCCTGGCTTCTTGTTAGATTAGGAATGAAGAGGGAGGGGATAGTTTCTATAAGTGTCGAGCTAACGCGTATAAATGTGAACCTGCAAACCTCTTTTGGCTGGACAGAAAGAAGCCAAAAACCAAAAACACTTGCTGGTCAAGAGTAGATGTATATAAGTGAAGGGCGTCGCATAGATAAGATAACAATGCAGAGAGTAACAGTCTCAATTCTGGCAAATTTAAAAACCAAAATAAAATTAAAAAAAAATTAAAAAAGAAAATCGGTGGTGCTTGTAGTTGTGGTTGTTGTGGTGGATTGGTTTGAGTGGCGACGGCGGTTAATCTTTACCCTTAACTAATACGCATCTATACTGTGGTTTTGATTTGATTGCTTTGGCGTTTAGGTGAGCCCATCGGAGGTGAATTCCGGGAACGAAAAATGGGAATATCTAAGCTTCAGTAGAGAGAGTGACTTTCCACAGAAAACGGGCTAGAAGTGATATCTGCGTACGTTGACAGAGTCATGGCTGAACCGAAAGTGCCACAGTTCCTGCAGCTCAGCTCAGCTCAGCTCAGGCTTGGATTCTTCTTGTTCTTCCTCTTCCCGCCCCTCTTTTAAAGAACTTCAAAGAGGCATCAAATTATTCGTTTGGATTGTTAAAAATAAATGAAGAAAAGTTTACAAATTGCTTGCCCGTTCATCCCATCTCCCCTCTCTCTCTTTCCCCTGACTAGTATTTGCTGAAGGCAATTATTGCTCTTCTCTAAACTTGGACTTGTGGCGGCTCTTGCCTACAAACTCAGCAGTCAGAATCTTTGCATCAAATCAAATACTCAATCTCTCTCGGTGGTGCATTCAACGGTTCAAGGCCGGTAGCCACAGGATCTACAATGTGCGGCCCGTGAATGTTGGGTCCCGCTCACTCTACCTGTGATGTCACACCGTTACCTGAAACGTTTACCCTTTGGTAGAGTTTTTCCTTTGCTTTTTTTGCTTTTTTAACCATAGGAAATACTGCGAGCATCGCATAAGATGAGCAACGGGGTATGCGTTTTCCTAAAGATGTGACCAATACACTTTGATTGTCTCCTGAGTCATCATAGGGCATAGGGCGATGCTCGGAGGAAATACAAGCAAACGGAATAAAATAGGAAACAAAGAAAGAAAGAAAGAAAGAAAGGCTAAATGTAAAACCGTTGATTGCACAAGAATGTCATAACCCCCTTTTTGCTCTTTTTTTTTGGTTCGATTCATAGTATAGGTCTTGCAGTTATTATATTCATCTGTTCTCTCTTGGTATAAACTCATAGGTGTCTGCCAGCCAGAGAGAGCATGTTGTAGGGAAAGTAGTTTTTGGTAGTGGTAGTGTTGATATCTTTGTTTGTTGAAATGTGTATATATATAATAACGCGATGAATTACTCCTCAACTAGGCCGCATTTCCAACGACGGAAATCAAAATCCCTTGTCCAAGCTTTCCCCCGCACTCCGTTTCATCTGCCTGCGGCGATGATAGTGATGATGGTGAAGAATGACTCCAACTCAAGCGGGGAGATGAGGAGTAAAGTGTACCAGAGGACCTCTCGACGAACCACGTTGCTGTTGTTGTTTTAAGTTGATCTGTCACCACTGCCTGGATCTGGATATTGCTGTACATAGTAAAAACTATTAACTCAGTTTGGCTTCGGAGACGCGTCTCTTGGTGCCTTTTTTTCTCTTTTTTGAAACAATGCTCAACTATATAGATGCATTGGTTAGCCGAATCGGCCCAGGGGAAACGCCCTTCAAGGGGAGCTAGGGAGGAGGGGAGGTACGCACGCGGAGGTTGCTTGAGATACACACTCCAGTGGTAAGGATACATCCTCCATCCCCCCCCCCCCCCCCCCCCCGTGAAGGTATTTTTCCAGTTTGGTCGGGAATAACCTTGAAGAAATCTATCGAGATTTCTTCTCCAAATTGGTCTGTTTCCTCCGCTCTCTGAACTAGCAGTTAGTAACAACAACTCCATATGTATCTCCCTCCAACAACGTTTGGAAAGTCGAAACAAAAAATTCAGATAGGGGTGAAAGACTATATTTATAAAGATTTTACTGTTTTGTAATCACATAAAACTCAAATCATGCCATTTTGGTAATCTCTATCATCATCGATGGGTTTTTTCATTTGCACTTTTTCCTTTAAGTTGTGGGCCTCACATGTGAGTGAGCAAAAAACATACCATTTACAGCGCTGAGTGCTACTAGCTATAGCTCATTTCTTATTTTTTTCTATCGAGTCATTTCAATGATTCATGACGGCCATTGACAGCTTTCTAACGGCTTATTTTGACTTGCGCATGATATGTTGAAGACTCTCTGAAAGATTAAGATGCTGCGTTCAAGCTAGAAAAAGCAGGGACCATCTCTCATCTGTTGAAAAAAAAAATTGGCTCTGGCTTTCGACTCGACCTGCATATTGTGTATCAACGAATGCCTTGGGGGGACGAAACTCCACCGGAATATAAAAAAATCAGAGAGTTCAGGGTTGGAAATTTACTCAACCACTAGCAATAAAGGGTCAAAGCAAATATGGCAGTCAAGGGATTAGGAGCAGTAGACAAGAAATACGACGGTACGTTTAATAGATCTCGGCTCAATTATTAAATACAAGAAAACAGCTTGTTTTTGCTTCGCTGGAGTTGAAAACTAACTAGCTATGAGTTTTTGACAGGCTCCAAATTGAGAATCGGAATTCTTCACGCAAGATGGAACAAGACTATAATAGACTCACTAGTGCAAGGAGCAGTAGCGAAACTTGAATCCTTAGGGGTCAAGCAAGAAAACATCGTAGTGGAAACCGTGCCCGGGTCATTTGAACTTCCATTTGGATCAAAATTATTCTTTGAACAACAAAAACGGAAAGGAACTCCACTTGATGCTATAATCCCCATCGGCGTGTTGATTAAAGGCTCAACTATGCATTTCGAGTACATTTGTGATGCCACTACTACTCAATTGATGAAATTGAACTTTGATTTGAACATCCCCGTTATATTTGGTGTCTTGACTTGTTTAACAGAAGAACAAGCTGAAGCTAGAGCTGGTTTGATCCCCGGCAAAATGCACAATCATGGTGAAGACTGGGGCGCTGCTGCTGTAGAAATGGCTATCAAATTTTCAGACTCGAGCTAGATTTCATTATACCACTGAACCACTCGCTTACACTGCAAAAAAATAAAAAAGAAAATCATAGAGAAATTCCGATTTCAAGCTTTTTGCCTCGATCTCGCTGTAGTTCTCTCAATCTACAGTTATTTCCAAAAACTGTAAGTTGTGTTTGTCTAGATGGACTTTATAGCTGTCAGGTGTTTCGATTTCAAACTTTTCATTGAACCTGGTTGCAAAAAAAAAGTGAAAAATAGATACAAATATAGCATTGCCAATAGATAATCAAGAACCAAACCAACACCTTGCTGCCAAAAGTAACATAAAACGCACTTTATGAATCTTAATAAAGAAAGAGCATAGCATTACAGCATGTAAAGATCTTCTTAAAAAGGGCAAAAAAATTCACGACCAGAGTGAGGATCGAACTCACGATCTTGAGATTAACAGTCTCACGCCTTAACCAGCTTGGCCATCCAGTCATCTTCTGTGCCGCACTGAACCTCTTGGTTTACCAGGAAGATAGAAAAATAAAGTCGTGACTATCAGATCCGCGGTTTGTTCGACTGGCAGACGTTTGTTCCCTTGATCGTTTAAGTTTGAGTGTCCTCTTTACGACGCGAAACATGAACAAGGGGGGCCAAGGGGGTTTGAAGATGACTAGTCAAAGGATTGAAAATTGACGCACACAAGTGTAATCCATTCGTTCGACATTTGCTCTTTCTATCCAGTGAGTCCGAACCAAGCTTACCCCTTGCCCTTAAAGTCAAAATCACAGCAAGGACGCAGCTCAGCTATTGTGGGCTGTTTGGAATCTTTCCAAACACAACAAACATCAAATCGGGCGTTTTAGATTTGGGAAGGGGTGGTCAGACAAGGTTTTGTGAGTTGGAGGGAGTAGTAGAAATGGCACTATCCAAAACTCAAAACAGCTTAGACGCCAAGTCGTGGCGATGTAGTCTGCCAGACGGTTCATTGCTCACGATACAGCTCTTATGGCCAAGTTGGTAAGGCACCTCACTAGTAATGAGGAGATCGTAGGTTCGAATCCTGCTGAGAGCATCTACACCGTAATTTTTTTTCACCACTTTTCTCGAACCTTTTCTTCATCATCTCTCTGCATAAAGCGCTCGTTCTCCATCTTTTTTTTGTTTTTGACGCTCTTGATAGTTGCGAAGCTCCAAAAGTAAAAAAAGAAAGCAGCAATCTTTATTACCCCCACAGACTCCCCGCCAATGCTTCGACGAACGTTGGCGACAGCAATGAGAAATGGTTTCAAGTTTCATCCCGATTATAAATTCAAATGTGGTCTTGAAATCCACACCCAATTAAAGACCAAGTACAAACTCTTTTCGTTATCTAAAACTAGCTTCAATGCTCCTTGCAACACAGAGATCAGCTATTTGGATGTTGGACTACCGGGCTCTCAACCAACTTTGAATCCGGAGGCGTTGTATCTTGCCTTGAGAGCTGCCGTTGCCTTGAATTGCAAAGTTCAGCCCGTGTCAAGATTCGACAGAAAACACTATTTTTATCCAGACCAGCCGCTCGGGTATCAGATCACGCAAAATTTCCACCCTCTAGCCAAGGATGGGTATTTGGAGCTATCCGAGCTTGATAGCGCCACGGGAAAGATCCGAATCGAGAAAATACAGCTTGAGCAAGACACGGGCAAGAAACATGGAGACATTATAGACTACAACAGAGCAGACACCCCGTTGATTGAGGTGGTGACGAAGCCCGATTTCGAGACAATCGAGCAGGTTTTGGCATTTGTCAAGAAATATCAGTTGCTCGTGAGGCATTTCGATATATGCAGTGGCGACTTAGAAACCGGTGCCATCCGTGTCGATGTCAACGTTAATGTGAATTCGAGCCCCAGAGTCGAGATTAAAAACTTGTCAACTACTGGTGACATTCTCGATGCTTTGAAATATGAATACAATCGACAAGTTGGCGTTCTCCAAAGCGGAGGCGAACTTGAACAGCAGACTAGAAGCTGGGATGGGTTCGCTACACACTTGTCGAGAAGCAAAGAGAATGCCGTGGATTACAGGTACGTTCCTGACTCCGAATTACCCAAGATATACTTGGCTGAGGACATTGCCCAAGAAATTGCATCCATCATGCCACAGGGCCCGGATGAAGTTTTAAACAAGTTGACTCAGAAGCCTCACCTGTTGCAGCTCGCACATGCACGGAATTTGTTGATTGAGCCGCAAATGCTAAAGTATTACGAGTCATTTTTTGACAGTTATAGCCAGGCCGACGCCAAAAAATGGATGTTTCAAGAGCTACTAGCTGGATTCTCAAAAGAAGCAAAAGAGTTTGACCCTGAAGTTGTTAAGCCGGAGGCATTGGCCGAGCTCGCGAACCTGGATCTACTGCATGTCTCCAAAAGGCTCGCGTTACGGCACATGATCCAGCATGGCGTTAGCTTTGACAAAGCTCAAGCCCACTTGAACCTCTCAAATTCAAGCGACGTGGATGCTGTGCCGGTGGATGAACTATGCGCGCAAATAATCGAAGCTAACCACGAAGTCGTTGAAAGAATACAAGCTGGACACAAAAACGCCATTGAGGTTCTTGTTGGAAAGGCAATGAAGAGTACAAGGGGACAAGTTCAAGCAAGCATATTTAGAGAGAAATTTATAGAGTTGTTGTTGTAGTTTGAAAAACAAAAACGAAAGAAATGAAATTGAAAAAAACAAACATTCGTTAGACCTTTTGCTTCACTTCGTAGGTGTAAACGAAATCAGCATTTAGATTCTTTTCATCGACATCAATCACTCCAATGGTATCCTCTTGTGGGTATTCTGTTGTCTTTGTTATCTCTCCTGTCTCACTGCCCTTCTCATCATCATCATCATCATCATCATCATCATGGTTGCCAAACTCGCGAATGACGTCATGGAAATCACTAAACTCATGCATGGTGGGCTCGCTATAGTTTGTGCTTTCGCTAAATTGAGACTTGTTCGAGTTCATCTTTGTAGGCGAGCCGTTTTGGACGTAGGTGCTCTGCTTAGACAATGGCTCCAGGTGCGATTTCGGATGCACTTTTCTAAACTGGGCCTTGTACATTCCAACGGCATCTGTACCTAGCCCGAATAACAAGAACGCAATGATTGACAAGGCCGCATTGACCAGCTTATCAATCATGGTGGCAAAACCAAAATCGTAAAAGTCGATCTCGCCCCAATTGTCATCGTGGGTCTGCAGCCAACTGAACGGACCCTGGATGTACTTGACGGAATCGACAAAGTAGTAAATCGAAAGCGGCGTCATTGCGAATATAATCAACAAACTGAAGATCAAAAGTCTAGCGAACCGCTTAAGGTTGAGACCCGAGTTTGTGCACAACAAGATATCCTTGACGTCTTTTCTTTTTTGCAAGTACTTGTATAACGTCAACACGGCAAATATAGCAGCGACGGCGCTCCAAACGATGGGCCAAACCAAATACAACCCGATGGTGGCGCCAGTGTACGAATAGGTAGCCACACATCCACGATACCTGAAAATGGTGTACCTCTTTGCCTGAATCACGTAGTTGACCGCCATCATGAAGATGGGGAAAACAAGACAAATCGACAAGTCGATAGCTTTCTTTCTCCAGTTCTTGGAGTCCATGAACACGGGGTGCTTGGCACATAGAATCATGTACAAATTCATCGCGAGACAGGCAATCGCGCACAATTTGCCAATGTTGGCGCCAACTTCTAGCTTAATGGTGACGTCGCACCAGCCTTGTCCATCGTATACTTCGCTAAAGTTCTCCCCACTCCAAATCATGGTGTTTATGAAGCAAATGATGTTGATCAACATCAACCAGAACATCAATAGGATCGCAGGAATGTTGGCGCATTTGACATGCCATGCAAAGGGAGGAATTAACAGCACAAATGCTATAAAAGCAAAAGCGGCTGTACCAGCTGCACTTGCGTTCATGATTTTGAGACCCTGGAAGCGAAAATTTTGATTATCTTTTACTGAAAAATTCAAAAAACTCTCTCCAAATTAAAAGGTTTCGACCAGATGAAAAAGCGGATAATCGAATACTTATTTATCGTGTTGGAAATCGAATCAAACCGTCACCTAGCCACTGTCATAATCTTGAAGTTTTTTTGTTTTTTTTCTCACATATAGTTCATTTTTTTTTTTTTGCAACAATTACCCAATTCGTGCTGCAAAGGGGATTAGTTTTACACCAGCTTAAGCAGATAAAAAAAAAAAAAAAACTAATCAATTTGCAGCACCTAAAACATGCGTTGAAAATTAACTCAGAGCTTCGCTTCTGCAGCCACTTAAAACTTGTAAGGGCTCTCTATTTTTTGACAAAGCCCTGGTTTAACAGTTTACAGCTAGTTCTGCATGTTTGAAGATTCAAGTTCGGAGCTGGAAAAGAAAGAAAAAAAAAATACAAAACAATCAAGGCTAACCTAACTTATTCATTTTTTTTTAAAGAAATGCATGTCGATTGAAGTAAGTAAATTTGTACTCGTCTAATTGTCTTAAATAAGAGCTTTCAACTCTGCGTTGGAAGAAACTACGCCGTCGTACTTTTGATTCAAGAATTTCAAAAGCTCAATGACTTTTGACTTTAATTGCTCGCTTGAGAATTGTTTCATCGCATCGATGTTTTCCTCTCTACCCAATGTGCTTTCCTCAATTAACTTGGTTCTTTCTCCATCAGCTTTGAAGACCTTGGCGAAAATGTCCACGACTTTTGGAGTTTGTGAAACAATTGTTTCATTGTTGGTCTCGTACAACTTGATGATTGCCTCGAAGATCGGGGTGTTCTCTTCCAAGCCGGTCTCTAATGGCAAATGGCTTAAAAGGGCAGGAACCACATGTTCCAATGGCACAGCCTGTTGGTTCTTCAAAATCATTCTCGAGACGCATCCACTAGCATTGGCGTAGGCACGGTTGACCACGTCTCTAGCCTCTTCGTCATCTACCGAGCTCGACTGACTGTCTGCTTTGCTCAACAAGTGGAAAAGCAACTCGAGAATTTGAGGATACAATGATGAAACGTCCTCGGTGCTGTATTCGACGAGCAAGCCGATACCGTAGGCGGCATTTCCCTTGACTTCGATGGATTTATCGGTGGCCAATTTCTCAACAAAAACGCTCAACAATTCCTTGGAGTAAGGGTTCAAGGACTTCATGCCGCTAACCATCTCGGCAATGGCACCAATTGATCCAACCTTCATTGGCTTGGATGAGCTGTTGAACTTGGCCAAGATGACATCCTTGAACGAGGTGAAAATCTTGACAAAGTCTCCTTCCAAGGCAATAGACAAGCTAATCAACACTTCCAACGCAGCCTCGTTGAGCATCACATCTGTTTCAGAGGCATCCTCTTCTTCGGGAAGCTCTTCCTCTTCTAGTTGACAAGGGTGTTCCTTCTTCAACAAGTTCATCAAGGCAAAGCACAATTGCTCCAAACTCTTTGTGTCAGCAGGACTGTCAATGATGAAAATCGAACCAAACACTTGAAGTGAGCTGGCAGTGCCATCGAGAATGCAGGCAACCATTGTCGACTCAAACTCCTCATCCAAAAGAGGAATAGCAATATCTCTAACCTGTTTTACCAACCCCAAAATGTTAGAGTCAACGTATGGCTGAGCTGGCACGCCCTTTGGAGGCTTGAAGTCGTTTCCTTGCACCGCAATAAACATGGCTTTGGCAATCTTGAACAAACAACTCATGGCAGCTTCTCTCATGCCAAAAGAGTTTTCAACTTGGTCAGCCAAGGCTTGGACAGATGGCTCGACATACTTGAAAAACTCCTTTCCGGTACCAATGGCCAACTCACCAAGAGCCACAGATGCAATCTCTTTTTCAATGGTGATGCCAGTGTGGACTTTTAATGGATCAACTTCGGATTCCTCTAGCTCATCCTCGTCATCTTCACCATCACCACCAGCAGCACCTTCGATGTTGAAGCTAAACTCGTCTTGGCCCAAACATGTAATGATTTGTGGAACAATCTGGTCCAAAAATCCAGCAAACTCAGCGCCATAGACTTTAGCCATGTTTGCAATAAACGCAAATCCTGATTCTCTGATTCTTGAATGCTCAGAGGTTAACGAGTTGTAGGCGGCCTCGACCAATGGTTTCGCGTAAACGGAAAATGTTTGCGAACCGACAGCTCTAGCCATGGTAGAAATGTTTTCAAAAGTCGTTGCTCTCAATTCAATATCATCTTCGCTCATACCTTCGACCGAGGCCAAGTTGGTAACAAAAGGTTCCAATTGTTGAATCGAGCCCTGGAAGTATGGTGTAAAAGCTTTGCCACTAGCAAAAGCAGTTGAACCAATAGCAGACACAATGGCTGTCTTTAAGGTGGCGGTGTTTGCTTGCAGCAACATGTGGAACAATTTGTGCATCAAAGGCTCGATATATTTGCTCATGGCGTCATGGCTCATAAACTCAATCAATCCATCCAACGCGATACATGCGTATTTGTAAGCCATTACCGAAGAAGCAGAGTCAATGATTGCAATAATCAAGGGCAAAAGCTCCTCGTGGTGGTCGGTGACAATGTCTTGAAGCTCCGAAGTAAGCTGAGACAAGGTTCTGAGAGCTGCAACCCTCACGATGATTTGCGAATCTTTCAATCCGCTAATCAATGCCGGCATGATTTTCTGGATTTGCGACGCAATGTAGTCCGGTGCACCAGCTGAACAGTTGCCGATTGCCAAGAGTGCTGCACGTCTTTCAAACTCGTTGGCCGAGGTCAACAACGGAGGAATTGCCTCAAACAATGGAGTAATCACCTGGGATGGCGGCAATTCTGCCGACAAGACTGCGAGCAACCTCAACGCCAAGGATGACGGCGAGCTCTCTTCATTTTCATTCTCCACGTCCTCTGTTTCCAACTCTTCTTCCACATCAATTGGTTCTGTGGCAACTTTCAATGCCACCATCGTCATCAGAGGGCCCAACTTGTTTGCCGACACCTTGGCCTTTCTGTAGCTAACACACGAGATCAAGAATTGCAAGCCAAACACTCTATATTCCTCCTCCAAGTCAGTGTTTGTCACCATTTGACTAATAATCTGGATCAAGCTCACCAAGTGGTCTCCAACAAGTCTCGAGTCAATCAAGACCAAACTGTTGAAAACATTAAACACCTGTCTGGCCAGTTCCGAGTCATCCGAAGCGACAACCTCTTTCAAAACTTCAACCATGCCCGGAATGGTAGCCTTGTATTTTTCAGCCAACTGTGACTCTTCATCGTCATCGTCTTCGATAATCTGCGCAATAACGTCCAAAGACGAAACGGCATTGACCCTGACTTCTTTCGAGTCTGGATCACGTGTCAATGCACCAAACAACGTCACAAAATCGTCAATGTGAGGAAGCAACGCCGATATTTGCGACTCCAACAATGCGTATAAAGTAAATGCTGCCACTTCTCTAGACCTCACGTCGGTGCTCTGGATCGCAGCAATCAAGTTGGGCAAGAGATCTTGCCACTCGTTGCCATCAAGATCCACCTCGGCAATGGCTGCCACCACACGAGCCGACAAGTTTCTGAGACGTTTGTTCTGCTCCTTAAATGTGCCATTCAAAAGCGAGTCCCTGATACCGGGTTTCAACGAGGCGTCAACTTTCTCCCAGTTGTCTATGGCCAACTTTCTAGCTTCGACGGCAGCTAATTGCTTGATTTCATCCTGCTGTGATTGTTGGATAATCTGGAGCAACGAAGGCAAAGCTTGAGGTTGTGTGTAAAAATCCTTGCTCAATTTCTGAACCGCCTGCTTGATAACCGCCGAGTCCGGAGTGAGCGTCTGCTTCAAAGTCTCCTCCAAAGAGTTGACATATTGAGGGTCCATCTTGGAAATATAGCTCTAATAGTGTCTCCTTCTAGAAGAGGAAAAGGGGGGGGGGAGATGAGGTTCGATGATCATCTTGAACCGATTTTTTTTTTTCTCTCTGGTATTTCGTTCGCTTGAAATCGGATCAACAATAATAAATTACGATGCTACGTGATCTGATACTTTCGAGATGGGGATGGCAATCAGAATCAAGATCGAAACTACAAAGGGATTTACAGTGTGCTGTTACTACTAGTGCTACTACTGATGAGTTTTGCTCTAGCCTCTTAGCCAATGGGAACACGAAAATCCCCGAGAAAACAGTGTCTAATTCCAACTACTGGTTACATAACCTCGTTTACATTCATCGGCATTTCTCTAATCTTGCAAGAGTAGTACTTTTCTATATCTCGAAGCTCTTGCACATCGCTCTTGGTTATTAGGTTGATCGCGGTTCCCTTCCTGCCAAACCTGCCCGATCTTCCAATCCTGTGGATATAGTTTTCCTTGTCATTTGGCAAGTCGTAATTAATCACCAACGAGATCTGCTGCACATCGATGCCTCGCGCCCAAACATCTGTCGAGATAAGCACGCGCGAGTTGCCCGTTCTGAAATCATTCATGATCGAGTCCCTCTCGTCTTGCTTCATGTCTCCATGCATGGCCACCACTGTGAAGTTCTGCTTCCGCATTTGGTCTGTTAGCCAGTTGACCTTGACTTTGGTGTTGCAGAATATCACCGCTTGAGTTATGGTCAAATTGTCGTACAAGTCGCAGAGAGTATCAAACTTCCAATCCTCTTGTTCGCATTGTACATAGTATTGCTTGATCCCAGCTAGCGACACCTCATCTCTCTTGACCAAGATTTTCACAGGATCAGTTGCAAATTTGTTGGTCATCTCCAAAACCTCCGGCGTCAATGTCGCGCTCACGACTACAATTTGGGCGCCAGCGGGGAGGTGCTTGTAGATGTCGTATATCTGCTCCTTGAACCCCTTGGTGAACAACTCGTCAGCCTCATCGAGAATGAGAATCTTTATGTGGCGAGTCGAAAGATTCCGCCTTTTTATCACATCAAGAACTCTCCCAGGTGTCCCACTGACAACCTGCTGCCCCAGCTGTAGTTGCTTGACATCGATGCCCACGTTTTTGCCGCCGATGCACGCATAAGTTTGCACATTCATATAGTCCCCGAGATGCTTCACCACATTCTGGATTTGAGTTGCCAACTCTCGAGTCGGGGACAAGATCAACGCCTGGCACTCTTTCAACCGCAGCTCTATCACTTCAAGCATCCCTATTGAGAACGTGGCGGTCTTCCCCGTTCCGGACTGGGCTTGCGCAATGGTATCTCGTCCACTGATGATCTGCATAATGGCCCGCGACTGGATGGCAGAGGGTGATTCAAACCCGTGTGCGTAGATACCTTTAAGTAGCTCTGGTTTCAACTTCATGCTCTCAAAAGTGCGATGCACTTTGATTCCTTTGGTTGATTTATGACTGAATTCCAAGTCATTGTCCACGTCTCGGTCAAACTCATTCATGGTGTAGTCTAATGAAACCTGAGAGGAGGTCTCAAACAAGATGGGTACAAGCGGGAATCCCTTTCTTTTTTTTTTTTTTTTGATAGTCTTTTTGATTATCTGATGAGCCACGAGGTTTCACTATCATCAATAAAAACGCAGTTGATGGGTGCCAACCTCCCACCCCGGCTCCAACTGACGAGAAAATGAAAACCATACTAGTGCTATTAGGAGGCGGACACGCCGCGGGGAAGAAGACAACAGCAACATCGATCAAGAATGAGCTCGTTTCAACGTTACCCAAGGGGTCCATCGACGTGAGAATCATCGATATGAACAAGTACACCGACCACAGCAAGTCCTCAGTCGACTCGAGCCAATTCACAACCACCAAGTCCGCCGCAATCACAATCAGCAAAGAAGATAAAAACTATCCGCTTTTGAAACCGTCGAGGTTCGATTTCCGGTGCTTGAAATCAGATATCGCTGCGTTTGGGGAAGGTAAATCTCCTAGCCTGCCTCAACGGATCTTGCTCGTGCATGGCCTCTATGCACTATACGATAAGGAACTACGCGACTCGGCTCATATCAAAGTCTTCATCGATAGCGACCCGGACTCGAGATTAATCCGGTGGATCAGGAGGGACGTGCTAGACCTCAAGCAGGACTCGTTAGAAGGAGTGATAAATGCATACTTGTTGGGAGCACGCTCCGAGATGAGCGACTACATCTTCCCGACAAAGGAATTCGCCGACGTTATCATGCCCAGAGGCGCGGAACATAACGCGGTCAGCTTGGTCATCGATGGGATCTTGTTGCATACGGGGGAGAAAAACCAGCCGAAACGGTTGAGCTTTTCCGCCAACTACTTGCGTCCTACGGAGATTGGCAATTTTGAAAAGGAGAGATTCGACGTGCAAAAGAACAAGTTTTACCAATTGAGTTGACCCAAAAAACGTGTTCCTTTTCAAGTTTTTGATCTTCTTTACATATATATATGGATTTATATATATGTCTCTCTAGTTAACATTCAAATTACCTTAACGTTACCTTAAGGGGTCTTTTTCTTGTTCTTTTCTTCTATTTTTTTTTTTGTTTTTTCAAACATTTTTATTTCATGGTTCACCGTAATTCACAATTTGTACGGCAGCTAGCACCTCTTTAAGCTTTTTATCAGACAGGGTCCATTTTTCCAAAAGATATGGCATCTCTTTTTCCTTCAAATCTTTGATAAAGTTTGGGTAAACTTCAAAAGTGCCATCTTCAATCATCGATCTCAAGCAGTAGTATAGCTTTTCATAACTGACCCCGGCTTTTACAAATAATTCCACTAGAAAACCCGCTGGTGGACTGTCGAGGACTTGGTTTTGCTCAACTGCTTGATGAATACTTCGAGATACCAACTTTATCAAATCTTCCAAGGGGAAGACGAGGTCATTTCCCGACAATCTCGGTCCCAATAATGTAAACTCGTCAGTCACTAGCACGTAAAACGGCCTTTTTTGAGATTTTGCCTCCTGCACAAGTTTCTCAATAAGCAACGTCCATCTTTTCAAAATGTCATCGCCATTCTTGTAGTCTGAAGCTTTAAAGATCAACAATGAGATATCGTAATAGCCCAAGGGGTCGACGTAGTTATTGAACAAGTCACTAATGGGCAAAATCTTGAAATTCAATGCCTCAACGGCATTCTTCTGATTCTCTGTGTTGATCCTCGAGTCCTTTTGGATTCGGTTGAGAATGGTTAGCTGTATATCCGCCACTTCGAATAGCTCTTGAATTGTTGATGAGAGTTGGATCATCTTTTGGCGAATGTTGGGCGGGCACACGCAATTGCAAAATCCGTTTGCTCTTGACAAGTACTCGATTCGTTGATTCAAATCCAAGTTGAATTGGGAGATGGACAAGGCGTATAGTATCTTTGCTGCCTCGAAAAAATTCTCTCTTCGAGCATGATAAAGCCAAAGAATGTTGCTGAGCGCTATATTCTCCTCGGATTTTTGCTCCAAATAGGGAAGAATGAAAGGGGTGTTGACCTCTAGCAACCTGTCACTGATCCCTTGTTCAATGAACCAGTCGTAAAAGGCATACTGAAAGTCTCTGTTTTTGGACGCAAAACACGTCTCATACGCCAAGTCCCTGATTTCCAAGGACTCATTGATTAAAAGCTGGTTGTTTGTTTCGGTTATTTTCAAGGCTTTCAAATCGATTTTCTTCAACACCTTGAAAACCACATCATACAAGCTCTTGACTTTTTTCAGCAAGTCTTTGCCAGAGTTTTTTAATATCACGGAACCATCGAACTGGTTGACCTGGGTATTTTGGGATCTGAAACTATTGTCCAATTTCTGCGCAATGTTGAGCAACATATTGACTGTTCCCGAATAATACTCAAGGTCAACCATTGCGTCAACAGCGTTCTTTATCGTCTCCATGGTGAGCGTTTCGAAAGCCTCCTCGAGCAAAAGAACTGCATTCCTCAAATATTTTAATCGAAGATCAACGTCGCGAGTTCCGATCTTCTTGGCTTTGGTCAAATTCTCCGTTGCTTTAAAGATGAAAACGTCATTGGTTGAGCAGAAAGAACCGCATCTTGTTTGCAAAGAGGTGGCCACCAGATCGATAGAGCCGCCTTTGACAATGTTTTTGTTTATAATCGACGACAACAACTCTTTAATCAACAACTTGACTTCGGTTCCCGGCAAAAGCAAATCTTTGAACCTAAGAGTCAACAAATTGGCTTGGTTTGACAACGAGAGGAACTCCATGATTTCGTCAAAGTTGGCGTGGTTGGGGTGGAGCTCCTCAAGGAGAACCGTCAAGAACGAAAACGCTTCTTTCATCGAGTTCAAGGACTTGAGAATCGAAGTGAACGCGAGGTTTTCTGCGCGTAAGCAAACCTCGTTTTCAAACTGCGACGGATCAGAACTGTAGTTTGGAGCATTGAGACCCTGGATGGAGGTTCCATTTTGAGCGAAAAAGTCAATCAAAACCACCAAAGTACCGATGAAATACTCGATTTGCTTGGCGTCAATGTTCAACTTTTGTATAATCACTTTTGCATCTTTGACGCTGGCCACTTCTACATCGCCCGAAGGGGTGATTTTAAGCGTTGGCAACGGCGCAAACACTTTTTTCGTCCAAATGTCCTTTAAGAATCTCGCCACGAGTAGGCAAGTGCCGTAAAACCGATCGCTCAACACGACTTGGTCAACTGTTGGGTGAGAAGCAAAATGTGCCAAGTGCTGCTGCTGCTGTTGAAGTAGAAGAAGATTTTGATGAGGATGAGGTATCAAAGCAGCCGCTTGCGACAGTGAGGAGGTTGCCTCTGTGAGCCGGGCGTTGTTGCCGCACGTGGAAAACAATACCTGGGCTTTCTTTTCAAACAAGTCGCTCTCGCTGTTTTGGCCATAAGAGCAAGCCAAGTACAACAAGGTGGAACAAGTTTCTTCATAGCCATTCTCCTCGATAAAGTTTTCCACCACTTCGTCTTTCAACGACCTCAAGATTTGGTCCGAAGTTTTAAACTGGTAAATCATAATACCAAAGTTGGTGATCACGGCAAATTTGAGGGGCTCCTTGGTGTACTGACTCGAAGCAACATTTGCATATCCATTGGGCGTATTGGTAGCGTTCATCGATGGGGTTAGCTGCACAATGTCATGGATATAGGTGTACGGAGTACTTTCGCTTGATACGTACTTGACAAACTCGGCATCCTCGACGAGCTTGTTGTTCTTTTTGAGATAGCCAAAGTTTGTAGTCGAGATGAAAAGTTTATCCGAACGCTTGGTCTTTTTAACGCAAATAAACACACCGGGACTGATGAGCTTGGCGAGTTTTGTGTTTTTGAGCAATTGCGATTTCTGCTGGTTGGAAATGATCTGGGAGATGTACTGTCTATCTTTTGTGAAAGCGTCGAGTTCATTGTTTATCTCGGGGACCTCCCTCGATGGTGGGAACTTAATGTTGACCAAATTGAGCTTGAGGGAGGTCGCCGAGGCGGATGCAGAAGCAGAAGCCGAAAGGGATGTTGAGAAAGTTGACGAAAGTAGTGATGAAAAAGTCGAAGTGGAACCCAACTTGAGCAAGATTCTGCAGCCATTGCTCGTGACAGCAATCAATTGCACCGAAGATGACTCCTCGGGCGAAATCACTTGCAAATGGATGATTTTAAATCTCTCAAATACCTTAAAGTTACTTGCGTCAACAAAGACAGAAGATGCCGATTTGAAAATCTGGCTTGGCGTGAGCGCGCTTGCTTCCGAAAGATGCTCTTGCCTTGGTGAAAGCAATTTATAAACTCGAATGACGGACTTGTTGGATAAAGAGTATAGTATATCTCTCGCGCCGTCTATTTCAAGTTGCACGATGCTCTCGGGGACTTTGGCCAAGTTATTCTCGACACCAAAGCCGAATGTCAGAAGTTTGCTTGGAATCACGCTCGACAAGCCAGCTTTCGTCAAGCAGACCTTGTCGCATTTGTTTTTCGTGAAACTGGCTTTGTTTGAGTAGTCCAACCGCCAAATGTTGATGCCATCGCCTTCTCCACTAAAGTATATGTCCCGTGTCTTTGGATGGACCACGATATTGTTGACAATCAAGCCCTGGGTGCTAACTGACAAGTCCAGATTGAAAACTTCCAAATTATTTAAGGATTTGTCGTACTTGACGAGGAAGATCTTTATGCTTGCTGTCGTGGCAACCAACAAGAGATGGTTGATTTCCTTCAAAAAGACCCCTTCCTTGGGAGCCACGAGCTTCACCGCCAAAATCGTGCTGCCAATCTGGTCGAGGGTGAAGAACTGCGACGACTTGTTGAATGAAGATTGAGGGATCTTGTAGTTCCACAATGTCAACTTATCGTCGACAGAGATCCAGCCCCGGGCAATCTCAGGAAATAGTCCAATTCGTGTAGCGCACTCGGTTTTGTTGTAGTCTTCGAAAAACCGGTCAGGTAAATCCACTTGCTGGATCTTGTCGAACCTGGAAAAGTCTCGCAACCCGTTTTCGTAGTCAAAGTAGTAGCTGTTCAAATTGGACTCATTTTTGCTCAAGGTGTCGGAATAGAAAATGTCGTGTGGTATGCCCGAATCAATTTTGCTGATGCTGGAGATGAACTTGTCGCCCAATTGTAGCGGGGACAAGTTTGAAAAATCAGGGATGTTGATTTTGTAGTTTGCCTCTTTGACCTCCAAGCCCACCACCGGCTGAATAAACCGTCTTGCCAACTGATTTCGCGAGGCGTCGCTCATGGGCGAATCCTGATGGAATTTCGGCAACTCTCCCCCGGGCGAGTCGTTGAGCTTGATCGTCGGGGAAATGTATTTTCTGTCCGTAGTGTCACCATGACTAGTGAAACTTGGTAGTAGGCTAACCATTGATCTAGCTTTTGCCCAGCGGCTTTCCTTCAACTTGGTGAAAGATGTTTACTGTTTGCCCTTGTTGTTTCTGGCTCGCTTTCGAGAAAAAGGCACCAAAAAGGACAGGAGGAAAAATTTTAGAAAAAAAAAAATACAACAGAAAAAAAAGCAAAAGGGAGTTGATGTTCAAGTTGCGTAGATGGGATCTCTTGTTGAAGAGAAAGATCTTCACAGCAGCAAGTGGGCCAGACCTAGACAAGTTTGTATTGGAACAAATAATAGGTAAAGTAAAATGGTTTCACCTACTTGCTGCTCCAGGGGTCGAAAAAGAGAAAAAAAGAGAAAAAAAAAAACAACCAAAAGCAACAAGATCGATTCTGTTCAAACTTGTCGTTCCGACGTCACAACTGAGGGCGTCTTCTTGAGTTCGCCAGTTTTAGTAAGTAATGCGGAAGAGAGTAGGTACCCTTGGCAACGCTTCGTAAGAGCTTAAACTTGAGCTTAGCAAGGAGGTTGAGGTTGAAGCAGAAAACTGACCCCTTGCACCATTTCCACCACTGTGTTGGTGTTCTTTTGAAACCTTTCTACTCTCTCTCTCATTCCCCACGATTCGTGCGGCTTCAAAATTGCGCGAGAGATATCCGTGTGTCTATATTTAAGTATGTGTGTGTGGGTGTAGGTATCGCCGATGGCCAGCCACTACGGCCCACCAGGAGGACTCCACTACATTCTAAATACCAAGTTAGATTATATTGAAGTACTAGATACCACTTTCGACAGGTGGAAAATGAAGTTGGCAGCAGTGTTAGCTTCGCTATTGTGTTTAGCGTTCTCCTTCCCCGTGTTCAACACTCAGCCATGGTCTCTTTTGCCATTTGCGACGAATTGGGGCCGCAAGGACCGGTTGGTCAAAACGGGCCCTGATGAGTTCCGGTTAGTCTCAGAAGAGGACAAGTTGAGTATGAAGAAAAGGGGCCAGAAGTTTATAGACATGACTGCTCAGATACCGATCGATTTAGCTGTTGAGCAAGGGTTGGTTCGAAAGCCCTCGCTTTCGTTGTGGGAGAACCTCTTGGTAATTGGCTCCAAGCAAATCTCGACATTGAGCAAACCCATCCCGGTTTACAACTATCCAAGCGTTACTGCGTATGGTTCGGAAGTGAAGAGATTGTACCAGCTCATAGATGTTGACTTGATGCTCAAGCAATTGACAAAGTTTACCTCCTTTTACTCGAGGTATTACAAGGCGGCTAGTGGAGCCGAAAGTGCGCAGTGGTTGTTTGACCAGCTTTCAGCATTGGTTAGCCCCTTTGAAGAGATTAGCATCACGAAAGTCCACCACTTGGGATGGGACCAATTTTCCATAATTGTTTCGATCCCTGGCCAAGTAGATGACAAGGTTGTAGTTGGCGCCCACCAGGACTCAGCCAACTTGATCTTGCCCAACCTCATGAGGGCTCCAGGCGCCGACGACGATGGTTCTGGCTCGGTGACAATTTTGGAATCGTTGAGAATCCTCCTTGAAGCCTACAAAGAAGGGGCATCATCATTCAAGCCCTATAACACTTTGGAGTTCCACTGGTATTCCGCAGAAGAAGGCGGGTTGTTGGGTTCGATTGATGTCTTTACTAGATACTCCAAGGCAAATGAGGTTGTTGTGGGGATGTTGCAGCAAGATATGACTGGATACACGCAAGGGGCCATCGATGCTGGAGTCGAGCCTCATTTTGGTTTGATTGCCGACTACACTAGTGTTGACCTCAACAACTTTTTGAAGTTGATCATTGACGAGTACAACTCGATTCCATACCACGAGAGCCAGTGCGGCTACGCTTGCTCGGACCATGCTAGTGCGTTGGAAAACGGCTACCCATCCTCGTTTCTTATTGAGAGCGAGATGAAGTATACAAACAAGTACATACACTCAACCATGGATACGATTGATAGATTGGATTGGGACCATATCAAGGAACATGTCAAATTGACTGTTGCCTATGCATACGAATTGAGTTTGGCAAAAGACCTACACTAGTGCTACAACTTGTTACTAGACCCGAGCTGAAGGGGGTTTTTTTTTCACTAGATTTCACTTTGTAATAAAAGTTTGATTAGATTTCTTACTTTATCGATACTCATTCAATTGTTGGTTTTAGCTAGTTCCTGAGTTTTTTAAAAATGGAAAGACCAAATCACATAGAGATTTTGATTTGAAACGTTTTAGTGGCTTTGGTTTGAGAACCGCGCCCTCGCCGATAGTCAATCGAGTTGCAAAAAAAATCACTTCTTTGACTTTTTTGGCGTTTGAGATTTGGATTTTGTAGAGTGAAATCGGGGTTCCTATTGCAAGATGCAAGTTTCGATACTTTTTCAGATATACAGCTTCTGTTTTCAAGAAATGAGTTGCTTTTGTGACCACTGCGAGTAGCAAGGGTATGGTGGTCGACTCATTGCAGAAGCTATTGTCTTTGCCACAGCCACTGTATATAGAGCTTTCCATTAGTTGAATCTCCAACTCGCTGGCCAACACGTCGCTTTTCAAGCGCGCAGTGGGGGAATCGATACATGTGTCTTCAGGAGACGGTCGGTTTTGCACCACCAGCGGGGGAGAACTTTGAGTTGCTCATCAGGATCTTCGTCTTGCTCAGGTTCAAACAAGAGGTGGATCCTTTTGTTTCTCAAGTAAACCTGGGTTGTTTCTTCCCTGTCCTCGGGCGTTGTCCGTCGTATATCTTGTGCTCTAGTCACAAGACGACTGACGAATAGTTCGAGGGGAATCTTTCCAAATCTAGCGCATGCTGTTCCTCTTCTTGCTTCTTGTTGACTACGTTACGCCGCCTGAGTTCGGAAGAGGTCACCATCAGGTCATCGTGTGTGGCTGTGTCTGTGTGTCTGTGTGTGTATGTGTGCTGGTTGAAGAGTTTTGCAACCAAATTGGAGATCACCGTACATTTGAAAGAGAAACCCCCCCACCCCCCGCAGAATTTGAGGAGTGCTACTTTTAACCATAGTCAGGAGAACAAGTCCAGCTGGCAAGGGTTTACTTGAGCCTTTCTAGAGAGATTTTTCTGCCAATTCTAACAATTGGAACCATTGATATCTATTACATTTCTAGCACATCAACCCTTTGACTTCTTGGGCAACTCGTGGACCAAATCGTGGATCCCACGTTGGTTGAACCCCGAGGTAGAGTAGTGTATCCAAAGTCAAAAAGACAATCTTTATTTTTTATATCCGCACATACAACTTTTGCTGATAAGGAGAACAACACTGAAGATACCACCACACAGATAGACTTACACACTGGGTCACGACCCTGAAACCAGCACCCAATTCTAGCGACGGGAAGAAAACGGGGGCCTGTTTGGGAACTGCCAATCTCATATATATTCACCTGGGCTGCTTTCAATCCTGCTTGTTCCATGAACCGTGTGTGTATCCTTGCTCTTGGCTATACTTCAAGCTTCTTATCTCTCCGTCTCTCTCTTTCTGCCTGTCTCTTTGGGTGAAAACAAAAAGCGTGAGAGTGTGTGAGTAAGCGGAGAGAAAGAGAGAGAGGGTGTGACTCTCACTTTCGTTATCTCCTATGCTATCCTGGCGTCTTTTCTCCCCCCCCTCCCCACACCCCTTATTACTCTCACTACACGCTTCAAACAAAAACAGAAGAAGGAGTTTCAATTGCCACGGTTGCCACCCACACCAAACACCTCCCCCAACAACACAACAGAGAAAGAGTGCCAGTCCACACATTTATACACCGTTTTCAGTGACAACAACTAGAATCCACTTATAGAGAGGTATACTTATCGACTACTCTTTCTTTGCTCCCCTCCCCCCCGGAAAAAAGAAAATCAACAAGAACAACATATTCAGTTTACTATCACCATTTCTAGCACAAATGAGATCCCAGTTTAAAGACGAACATCCCTTTGGTACGTGTCACCAGCAACACTAGCAAGCAGTAATAACGGTGGGTGCGTCGCATCCATACAATAATAGCTCCGATTTTTTGCGTTTCTTCTTGTGTTTTCGTGTTGTTCTTGTTATTTACTAACCAAGCGGTATTACAGAGAAAAGACAGGCCGAGGCAGCCAGAATTGCCCAAAGGTTCAAGGACAGAGTGCCAGTCATTTGCGAAAAAGTTGAAAATTCAGATATACCGGAAATCGACAAGCGCAAATACTTGGTGCCAGTTGACTTGACCGTTGGCCAGTTTGTCTACGTTATAAGAAAAAGAATCAAGTTACCAAGTGAAAAGGCAATCTTCATCTTTGTCAATGACATTTTGCCACCAACCGCCGCTTTGATAAGTACAATCTACGAGGAGCATAAGGACGATGACGGGTTTCTTTATGTTTTATACTCGGGCGAAAACACGTTTGGTGACAAGGTTGCAGTTGATTTGAGAGAATTGGATTTCACTGACATTATTGATGACGATAACAACAACAGCACCGGTGCTTGAATAAATTGAGAATACTTTTTGTTTTTTTTTTTTTTTTTTTTTCAAGCCATGTGTTGATTTGATTTGATTTGATTAGGTTAGGATAGGTTAGGATAGGTTTGGTTAAGTTGAGTGAGGCTAGGTTGATTACTGGTTAGTTGTCCCAAATTTTCTTCTTTGCTTTTTTTTTTGAGTACTATCTAATATCAGGGCAAATACTGTTTTTGATGTCGGTGTAATTGGCTAGGGAAGACCTCTGTACAACTTGTGTGTTGGGGGGCAAGCCTCATCATGATGTTGCCTAATCATTCTCTATTTGATAAAACAAAGCTGGTCAAAAATCAAATTTTGCTCCACCTCGAGCAATCAAGAACTAGACGAGTGTTGCTGGAGGAATTCCCTGTTTCTATTGATATCATCAATCGTACATATATATATGTATATGTATATATAAAGAGCACCGTTTGAGTTATGCTTTCTCTAAAAACAACTTGCGATCGGGGATATCTTGCTCGACGCCTTCGATAACTTCATCAGTAGTATCATCATCATCATTATCATTGTCGTTGTCATTGTCATCAATACCGATAGTCTTGCAAGGTCCATGGTAGTGTTTCCTGACGTAGACCATGTAGTATATAAAAAGACAAGATCCAGACACTTGGTGTGATCACATGGTGTCCTTGTCAACGTATTCAAACGAAGGAAGCATCACCATGGCAAACGTATAAGCGCCAAACAAGACTGAAAGCCATGCATTGAGCGGAGACAAAAAGCTGCCCGGCTTGAACTTGTGTCAACCACTGGTCAAACGCAAGAGGGTGGGAGTGTTCCACGCAACGTAGTTCCCAGCAACATACAACGTGAATAACGCGTTAGCTGAAACGGTTCCAATCAAAAACCAACAATCCAATAATGACCGCGGCAATGCCGCCAAATATGACCTTCTGATTGACTTTTTTGATCTAAAAGCTGATGGGGAGACCATTATCGCGTGCAAATGCCCAAATCTGTCTCGAAATCGCCGTCAAGATCGAAGCACCCATGACAAACTGGCAAATGGCAATCAACACGATAAAGAACAAGACCCATTTTTTTTGCCCCCGACATCAAAAGATGATTTGTGCAAATGGCGGGCCAAATCTCGAGCCAATCAAGTGTCCTTCAATGTCATCTGTTTGGATGCAAAAGAGGGTCACCATGATTATAATAGCTCCCAAAAACCCACACGCAGTAATCGAGCCAATGATACCAATGGGGATGCTTTGTTGCGCATTTTTACTCTCTTCACTCTGGTGGATGGCCGAGTCAAACGCTCCAATGGTCCAGATCTTGCGCTTAGCTAGGCCGCGGACACTTGAGTATATCCAATGGGCCAAGTGGAAAGATTCTCAAACTTGCCAAACACATAACTGGCAGGCTGAATAGCGTCCTCTAGCGCCAACCAAGATTGCAATGATGTAAACGACAATGATACACACATTCAACACCACCAATATCGTTTGCAACTGGGCACGTGATTGCAATGTGAGCAAGAACGCAAGCAACAAAAACACCATAGGCTCGAGCTTGAGTCACTTCAAAGTCGCCATCTCGGGCAATAACCACAACCGAGAGAAGTTCCTGGGCAAATCCGTAATCAAGGGAACATAACCCCCCTACAAGGGCGATCGAATTGGTGTTGCCAATCAAGAACGACAACACCGTTTTGACTCTGGGTGGAGCATAGTATCCAGTCCAGTAATACAAGCCCCCGCTCGTGGGGATGGCGCTCCCCTGTCCTGACATTGCCACGCCGATACTCAAGATCAATGTCGAGGAAATGACCCACCCCCATAACATCCCCGCGGGTCCCGCCGTGATCGATTGCGAAAAGATGCTCGTGGACTAGCTCCTCTCGCGAGAGCACACTATGGATGTTTTTCATGTTGGTTACCGAGGATTTTTGATATCGTCGCTAGCAGTCGACATCCAATTGATACTTGACTTGTACCTTCCAAATCTACATATATGTACATACATACGTATTGCAGACGGTGGGGGTGACTAGCTAGTAGAAATAGCATTTTCCACATCAACCCACAGCTCGATAGATAAGAGGGTCTCCTAGATTATCAGCCATTTGATGCCCGCGGTAGCTTTAGATTAAACTGGAATCGAAACAATCAACAGATAACAGATGCATCAGCTGGTAAAACTCAAGGTGGGTGCAATTAGCATGCGCAACTGCCCATTCTCGTGTTCTCCCATCTGATAAGAAAATCAGATAAGAGTTTTGGGGTGGCACATCGAAAAACAATCAACTTACATCACATAAACTTTCTTGCTTGTTGACACCGTTACTGGAAGAAAAAAACAGGAATATACCTTCTTGATCACGGCCCTGCCTCGAGTCTGGATTGGAACTGGGGCTCAATTAAGCTACAATCGTCTCTTCCACTGCCCCTGCTGTCATAAAGAAGTTGCGCCAGTGTGGGACTCTGTATCTCTGGATATTGAATTTCCCGACCAGACAACAGGGCTAAGCCCTAATGAAAAAAATGTCGCTACCAATTATCGTTCTGCGAGTAGTGCAAAAGTGCCAACTTTGTCCTGATGCACGACTTCCACTCACTGGCCTTTCACCTCCTCAAAAAAAAGCTCTGAATTTTTCACTTACTCCAGAGACTTCCAGTTCAGACCTCATCATCAACCACCAAGTACACAATGGCTACGTATGTTCACATTTCTAGAGACCACGACGGAATGTCTAGCACTCTACCAAGAGATTAGCTAAGACGTTGATAAAAAGTGTTCACTACAATCCATGGGAAACCTAGATTATCTTGCAGCTTTAATCATATCTTCGTTTTATAAGCCAATGCCTGATACATCTACTTTCCTCTGAGAAGTTGAGAAGAAAAAGAAAATTGAGGATTGGAATGAACTTGGCAGTTCAGTTCTATTTATCCACGTATTCACCTTTCCGGTTTGGATACAATCAATTTTTTTTTTCGAATTTTTTTATAAATTCAACAAAGTATTCGAGGAGGAAGAAGATGTTCTTTTTTTTTCAGGCTGCTAGAAGAATCACAAGATTCTTTTTCAGTGATACTAACATTTTTCATTTTTTTGGTATAGCTTGTTAAGTTCTATCGCTAAGGCTCTTAAACCTGAAAGTCAGCAAAAGAAGGAGAAGGCCCAACAAAAGGCTGCCTCTGAGAGAACTGCTGCTAAGAAGACCAGAAGAATCGTATGTATCAAGTCCCGGTTGAGATTTTCTCATTTCCCACCCCACCGAGTCTTATTTTTGATGATGATGTCAAACCACGTTTATGGCTAGCTTCGGCTGTGACGTCTTTCAGTTAACCATCTTTCGGGACTGAGAAAATAAGTTTACACAACAATTTGCATATCCAATTCCAGTGAATACTAACTTTAGTTTTTTTTTTTTTTAAAGTCTAACAAGGAAAAGAGAAAGGTCATTTACGACAGAGCTGCTAAGTACCACAAGGAATACACTGATGCTGAGAGATCAGTCATCAAGGCCAAGAGAGACGCTAAAGCTGCTGGCTCATACTACGTTGACGCTCAACCAAAGTTGGTCTTTGTTGTCAGAATCAAGGGTATTATGAAGATCCCACCAAAGCCAAGAAAAGTGATGCAATTGTTGAGATTGACCCAAATCAATGCTGGTGTTTTCGTCAGATTGACCAAGGCCACTTCGGAATTGCTTAAATTGGCTGAACCATACATTGCTTACGGTTACCCATCATTGGCTACCATCAGACAATTGGTTTACAAGAGAGGATACGGTAAGGTCAACAAGCAAAGAATTGCCTTGTCCGACAATGCCATCATTGAAGCCAACTTGGGTAAATACGACATTTTGTCCGTTGAAGACTTGATCCACGAAATCTACACCGTTGGACCAAACTTTAAGCAAGTCAACAACTTTTTGTGGCCATTCAAGTTGTCCAACCCAACCGGTGGTTTCAGATCAAGAAAATTCCAACACTTTATCCAAGGTGGTGACACTGGTAACAGAGAAGAGTTCATCAATGCTTTGGTTAAGCAAATGAACTAAGTTTGTTGCTAGCTAGGAGTTTATCTTTTTTCTTCTTTTTTTTCTTTCTTCACGGGATGGTCAAGTAATTGTAAATATAAATTAATAAAATTTATAAAATTTGTCATTTCTAATTAATTTATACGGGTTTTAATGTTTTGTACATATTAGATGGCATCGTTTTGTAGAGAATAACGCTGCGGATGGCTACTTTCACCAGCGGTCGGTGTGTAGAAAGAAGCGCTGTGCCAGGAATGGGATGTACCGCCAAAAGTCAAAGAAGCTGTCATGGGATTCGTAGACGTACCCGTTGCCGCTTGAGTTTAAAGGCACCATCACGAGACACACCAAGATAACAACCAAGCAAACCAGAACCACGACCGAAGCCAAAACTAACCGCATTGTGAGTTTCCTGCTCCACCGCAAATACACATCTTTCACCCTTTGGGAATTGAGCTTTGCAAAACCTCCAGTATAGCTGAACACAAACAACCACGCAAGCAACCCATTAATGCAATTCGCCGTCACTTTTGTGAAATTCAACGAAACGTCCTTCTCCTTGCGTTTCAAGACTTGGATCAACTCAGCCTGTTCCGCCACGGTCTGCTCCATCTTGCGCAAGTCCAACTGGATATCGCGTATCCGATCCTGGAGCACGATGCAATCGCGCTGATACAGCCGACATTTTAACTCCAAGCTATCCAACGCCGCGTGCCGCTCACCACTAGACGCACATTTCGCCGTTCTCAAACACGAACTAGAGACGGATGAGCCCACATCTGGCAAACGCGCGCTCCGCCCAATACCATCACCATCAGCGCCGTCGTGAATCCCACGTATCTCACCACTTACGTCAACATTCTTCCCCTCACTCGTCTCATGCCCCAGCAAACGCCACGTGTAATCGTATCCATCGCGCACGTCGCCCGCTACCCGCAGCTTCAACTCGCCACGAGACAAACGAAACCGCTCCCGCACGACATCATCTCCATCACCACCATCACCATCTCCAATAATCAGCTTCGCGAGGAACGCTGCGAGTTCGCGCTTACTTAATTTAGTAGTGGGCCGCTCGTTGACGTATCTGTCAATCAAGCTGGCTTCCGCGGGCGTGAACAAGTGCTCAATGTGCAAGATGTGTTGGATTTGGTCGATTATTGTGTGTATTCGAGATATCGCTAATAGCTCAACTTCGTTGTTTTTGAACGTCCTTTTCCATGCTTCGTCTACTAGTTTCTCTAGGTCCGAGGCTGTGGTTGTGTTTGTTTGAGTATATGTAGCTGTCATTGGCTTTGTTAAGATGGGATTGGGGTCCTTTCGAAATTGATGCAATATGAGCTTTTATTTTGCTTTGTTGTTTTATTTTGTTTATTGCACAAATAAATAAAAATACACGGACGCGATTGTTCAGGCGAGTATTGGATGTTTTTACACGGATAATTTACATACATTATACAACGTTTGGGGTTTCGGTTTCAGCATGGGTGGTACCATTTGATGATTCTTGAGTTTGGGTGACAGTTGGAAAGGCTTCACTCGCCTCATCCTGGGTTTGGGCATTTTCTAGATGTAAATCTACCACTGTTGTGCCTTCTTCTTGATTGGCATCGTTCTTCGGTGGTACTGATGTATCGATGTTGTGACCATTGCAGGCAAGTGCCTCGTATGTCTCGCTCTTGGCATCTGCAGCTGCCTCCGGTACCTTTTTGTCACTGTCGGCGGTATTGTTGCTGTTATGGCTTCCAGTCAGGTGTCCAGGTGATTCAGAAGTTTCAGAAACTTGTACTTCTGCCTCCGTCTCGAGATCTTTTTTGCTTTCTCCAGAGCCAGACTCTATTGCAGGCTCAAACTTCACTTCTTTTTCTTCTTCTTTTGGCATGTCTTCCGCGCCATCAGCAGATGCTTTCCCGTTCACCAAAGCTGATGATGTCGGATTTTCACTGTCGAGAATCGAATCTTGGATTGGCAATGACTCTGATTCTTTTAAGCTAAGCTCCACGTCAGCAGTCGGGTCCAACCCCGGTTGGTCTCCATTCTTTAACTCTCCAGCCCGAGCATCTTCTGCGAGCACAAGCGGCTGCAATCTTCTGCATCGCTCCAACATGCGTCCTATGAGATCAAACGAAAATCCGCTGCCGTAAAATTTGAGCACCTCAAACCTCAATTTCCCAAATTGGATCTTGGCATTGTCGTGACCTTGTCCTTGACCTTCATCCTGATCTGAAAGCAACTTCCTTTCAACTTCATTTACATTGGCCTGTAAAAAATCAATCAAAACCTCCATTATCTCCATTTCATTCACAGGAACGCTCAAAAGTTCACAGCCTGCGGAATAAATCCTTCTATACTCCAGAAACGACATCTGCGACGCCAAAAACTGGTCCGTATCCTGTAAAGACTCCAAAAGCAAGCAAACGGGACATTTGTAACTGTCAGCATTCGTGTCACTGATATTCTTGACGCACTGCACGTGGAACCACTCGTTACAATGCTCGCACTCAACCATGGTTCCATGTTCGTACTCCCGGCAAATGCAGTAAAAAGTAGGATCCTCGGTGGAGTTTGTGATGCGTAAATTGTACGACGATTTTTCAAAAGTGTCTTCAGGTGAAAAGCTAAACTGGGCCTTTTGCAACATGCGCACCAACTTTTCAACGAATTTGCCATTCATCGTTAGCTTCTGGTTAACGTCATCCAAGTTGACTTTCTTGTTCATGGTGGTGATTATTTTGAGTTTTTCAACTTGGCGCCAGCTTTGTTCCACCCACGTTTCTGCGTTTTGCAACATCTCTTCAAAATTCTCGGTGTCGAATCTCAACCCACTTTCAGAAATTGCATGAAGCATTTGCTTCAACTCGGGACACGAGGCTTTATCCAGTGGTGATGATGATGATGATGATGATAATAAATTCATTCTTTTTTCCCTATACTGGGCGATAAGTTTCAAATTGATGTTGATCTTTGATAGCTCGTTGTAGTTTTCAATGGAAATGAAAAGCTTATCGTTAACAAACCGATGAATGGTTTCTGCTATTTTCTCAAGATCTAAATCGTGCACAAACTTGTACAGGAGAAGTTTCGTTACGTCATGGTTGAACAATGTGCTTTCGTTTAAGATTTTCTCGACATCGGCAACGAGCTTAACGTCGTTTTCGGATAAGATTTGCGCTCCTTTTTCGTGGAAAGTTCTCAAATTGTCAATGGTGAAAACCTCCTTTTGGTCAGCATAAGGATCAACTCCCTTTTCTATCAAATCATATATCTTGAGCCATTCCATCCGATCCCGAATTCTAGTCATAAACTCCAAAGATGGAATTTCTAATCCAAAACTCTCCCCTAGACTGATTAAGTCGTCAAACTCCTGCAACGTTTTGCTCTTTTTGGAAATCAACAACCTGCTTGCCTTGTCGAAATTTTCAATCTCATTCTTAAACTCCAAGATTTGGTCGACTTCGGGGCAGGATAAATTCAATTTTGGAATAACATCAACAACGTTGATCAAGTCTATCAACGAGGCAGTACGATCACCCGTTGTACCTTGGGCATGCCGAATCCGTTGCTGGTGTTTGAGTGACAACAAGTTTTGGCACTCCTCAACGAATTGAGTTGAGCTTGTGGTGAGTCTTCTCAAATTTGCAAGATGAGACTTGAACAAAACAAACTTGTCTTGACTAGGTTGATCATCATGTGAATTGCTATTGGAAGTTGAATTGATGCAGGAGAGGATCTTGTCCCCCTCGGTAAGCAATAACTTTGCTTGTTTCAACGAGATCTGCTCGCCACTAGCCATGGTTTGCTCAAAATTCACTACCCAAGACTCGAAATCCACCGAGTAATCGCTCAAGATCTTGAAAAAACTGCGAATCTTTTCATCGGAATAAAAAGTTTGCATTTCAATTTGACAATCTTGAAACACGTCTGGATTTTGCTGCTTTTCCAAAAAGCTCTCCATGGATATGATAATCGACTGTTTAGATTTGTTTTCAGTTATCACCATTCTTGTTGGATAGACATTCTCAAGCGTATCATCTGCAACTATATCTGCAGAACTATCGTCGGCGATTGCCGACTCTTTGACATTTTTCAATTTTCGAACCTCGTTTCTCAATTCAAGCTCCCGCTGATAAAGCGGTTTGTAAAGAGCAGCCACATTGGCAAACACGGTGGAGTTGAACAAGACATTGTCCCCGTTATCGTAAATCACCGCTAAAGAGACTAGAAGCTTGAAAAACAGAAAATTGGGAATGACGCCTTGCTTCGAGACCCATTTTTCTCCCTCCTGGGCATACTTTAACCACGTGCTAGAGGCAAAATTCACCTCCTCGGTAAAGTTGAATCCATGCGATATACAGCACGAGTAAGTTTTCGGATACTTGACGACAAACTCGCCCGGGTGCTGGATGGTGGCGGTGTACCGTATATTGTGTTGGTCCAACAACTCTGGTGTAATAAGCAGCTCTTGATTGTACTTGAAAATGCGGTTTTCTTTGTTGGTACAGTTATTAAGGTCACCACCATCAACGAGACTTGCAAGTTTGGAATTGGTGAGTTTCAGTCTGATGTCCGTGCCGGCACTGACGGAATATTCCAACGTGCTAGTCAAAAACTCGTCCGTTTCCGCTTTTGAGTGTGAAAATGTCGTCAGCGCTTGAGAGTCGATAGATGATGCACCGCGGTTGATATGAGACGCCAGCGGCTGCTCGAGGCTAACTTGTTCAATCAATTTTTCGAATTTTTCAAACTCAGACTCGGGTATAAAATACCATTGCTTGCTCGCGCCAAAGAAATGATAATTTATTAGCTGAGTAAAATGGTCTTCGCAGGACCAATTTTCGGTACTAAACGTCATCCCAACATTGACTTTTGTTCTCGTCAACTCCTCGTTGGCCATGTCATTGTCGTTCAAAGCTCCCAAGATGGAATTGGGCAACATTGAAAAGTTGTGCAAGTTCCAAGGACAGAGTGCCGCTTGAATACTCTTGCTCTGGGAGCTGCTGCTGCCGCCGCCGCCGCCCCCGGATTGGTTGCCGCCACCACCACCACTCGAAGAGTTTTCATCACCGTCGCGAGCCTGTATGATTCCGTTTCGAGACTGGCTCGAGTTTTTTGAGTTTTGCACATTGACTTGATAGTTGTTCAATGCATTTTTGTAATCTCGTAGGTCATCTCCAATCCTGACAAAACCCGACCCACTAATGCGGCTAGGAATGTCTTTGCCCATCTCCAATTCGGCGCAAACAAACGATGACTCAACCATTTCATTGCGCATATATTTCCAATATAGGTCCTCGAGCTGTTTGAGTTTGATCATAGCTTTCCCAAATGCGTCTGTCGGGAAATCTTGTTCTTTAGCATAGCTCAAGATGTGCTCTTGGAAATTGAGGTCTTTTTCCATAAATTGTCTTAGCGTGTAAACCGACGCCGTCTTCCACGGCTGCGTGTACGGTGTGTCATCATCATTATTTTCGGTGTACCTCAAGCTCAGCTCCACTTCCGTGCGAGGTTCAATGGTTGCATAGAAAGTGTCCTGACCTCGCCTACTCCTTTTCTTTTCGTCGTTTTTAATCGAGAATGTGTTTGGGGGCTTGATATTTATCAGATGAGGCGAGTTTAAAAGAAACCCTTTGGTGACTTTGGTTTTGTTTCGCCTTTTAAATTGTTTCGCCGAACCAACAATTAATGGAGCCGACGACAGTCGTTGTTCAATCTTGATGCGTTTCCTTGGCACTGGTGTTTCCCTTAATTGGTGACTTCGCTTTCCGTTGAGGTGGATCTTTTCCCCATCACCTGTCTCTATTGTTTTTTCTGCTTTTTCAATTTCACAATCTCGGCTCTGCTTCTGGTTTTCAGACTCCAAATGCAACTCATAAGGGTGAAGTACCTTTTGATAAGCAGCTTTTAGTGAACTACTCAAACTGGTCATTATCTTACCTTTATAACCCAATTCTCTTCCAATCTGAGCCCAAAGCTTCTTGTTGACCACCTCTGCAAAGCCGCCGCGCATCATGACAGATTGAAATAGTTTGTACAAATCTAGAGGTCTTTTATCAACCATTGGAGATTTGGTGAAAGTAAATGAATTTGAATTTGAATTCGAACCCGAGTTTTGCTCATTGCTGTACAGATGTGGAATGTAATTTTTAGCCAGGGAAGAGCTGTTTAAGAATTTCGACAAGTTCTTGTGGAACTGCAATCTCAAGTGGAATTCATCGTATTTCGGTGAGACTAATTGCTTATTTGCTTGAAACCAGAATAGATCTGCATTTACTTGGTTTGCGGCATGAAACCTGCTTTGGTCTTTTACGGGCAACTTCAATTTGATCGCTCCATATTTCTTGCCGATTTCCAGTAAATTGTCCACAACTGCCATGGGGTCTTTCACCAACTCCTCGTTCAACTGTAGAAACGGGATTTCGTTCTGTTGCGGCTCCACGGGTTGCACGATGGAGATTTTGGAGGGAATGTTGTTATAAATGATCGGGATTGCATTTTTAGTTCTCAGCTGCGGTATACTATATGGATTGTAGTTGTAGTTTGAATTCTGCCCATTGAACCAAACTTGTTTACGAGTGTTTTGGAAGTTGATTTCAAAAGACTTTAGGCTCGGCAAGGCCGACTTGTCAAAGAACCGAGACGTCTTGGGGAAACTTGAAGTTGGGCCCGATGGAAGAAGCCCTGGCGAAGAATCTGGATACTGACTTGCCAGGCCCAGGTTTGTTTCAGAACTGGAAGACATTTGCTTTGTTTTTTTTTTTTTGCTTTTGCTTGCCTAACCAATCATGTACAACTTGTGCTTTCTCTGGGGGTTTTATTGGGAAGTTATTTGAGTGCCTCTGTTCTACAAGATATATGCCTTTATTGAAAAAGGTCAACTGTTGGAAGTCTTCTTGTTCATGTGCAAGCTAGAAGCACCAAGATGGAACAGTGTACTTGAGACGATTGAAAATATTTGTTAGTACAAGCTGGTAGATCTCGTACCTCGTGATATTGCCTACTAGCTTTTTTTTTACCAACAGCATAGAGAGAGAGAGACATCGAGAGGAGAAGCCGGGAGGACGATTGACAGTAAGAAGAAGTTCTTGATACCAGTCGATAAGCAGAAACCATGGGGCTCAAAGAAAGTAAGAAAAATCAAGTATTTCAACAAGTAAAAAAGCTACAAGTAGTAGTAGTAGCAGGAGTATATAATACATCTAAAAAAAATCTACAAGAGCTATAGGTGTGAAGCCAAGTCAGCTTGCCAAATGGTCCACGTCTCTGTATAGTAAGAAAGGAAGCCGTAGTGGTGGTTCTCTTTCGAATCTCAGCGTCACTGGTGAAAAAGGAAGAACTGAAACTGCAGCCAGTTTGCATACTTATTACCAGATCAACAAGTAAAAAAAATAGGGAAAAAAGTGAAAGTGGAAACATGCAGTAGTAGCAGTTGTTGAGGTTAGATGAATATTGGCGGTGGTGGAGGAGTTTTCCACTTGGTTATCGAAATTTTGAAGTTGTAAAGCGTTAAACGTTAAGCCATTAAATAAGTCGTGGTAGTAATAACAGTAACAGTACCAGTGACAGTAATAGTTGTTGTAAAATAATTATTTGTAAATTGTCTTTATGATAGTGGTTGCTTCAAATAAAGACACCGAAAAACGTTGCTAAACCAATAATATAATGACAGGTATGAACCAAAGTTTTATAAATTCAATTGGAGGAGGAGATGGTGAAAAGAAGGGTGGTTGAGGTGGGTGGTGGTGATTTGCTTATAAGAAAGCAGCAGCAACAGCGAGGAAACCAGCAGCAAGACCAGCAACATTCTTGCCAGCAGCACCTTCGTAAGAAGTGACTTCATAGATTGGAGCGTATGACTCTGAAGCATCAGCTGGAGCTGGAACTGGAGCGACGGTTTCTTCAGCTGGCACTTCTGGAACTGGAACAATGGTTTCCTCTTCGGCAACTGGAGCAACGGTTTCTTCTTCACCAGCACATTCTACACATGGAAGGGTCTTGGTGATGGTGTACTCAGCAGTGGTGTATGAAACTGGGATGACGCAGTCTTCGGTGATGGTGATGGTCTGGGCCTCAGCAACGACGATTTCACTGGCCTTGCAGATGGCGGATTCATCACAAACAGTCAAGGTGATGGTGGTTGGTTCTGGGCAGTAGGTGGTGTAAGCAGTAACGGTAATGTCAGTGGTGATGACAGTAGCGTTTTGGAAGTTGGTTGCGGAAGCGACAGCTGACAAAGCTGAGATGGCGGCTAATGACTTGAATTGCATTTTAAGGAAAAGAAGTAATAATTTAACGAAAGTATGAAGTTGGCTTCGAGGGTAATGGAGTGAATAAACTAAAGAAGAAACGAAAGAAAGGAAGAAAGAGAAGATAAAAATTGGAAATGTGGAGGAGGAAATCTAGCAGCTATTTAAATTGGAAACTCACAGCAGTCCTAGCATACACTGGTTAGGAGTGTATGCGTATGCTGAAAACCCCGGTTGTTGTTGTTGTTGTTGGTCTTTTGCACTCGATGATAGAGACGGTTTGTTGATAATTTTTTTTTGCAACAACCAAACTAACCAATATAATAACCTGTTGCCAATTATACTCGGAATTAGGCGCACAGCTAAATTGCACGCAGAACATGCCCTACCCGAAACAACAAAAGCGCGTGCAATCTATACGCAGCATAAACTGACGATTGTGTGTGGGTACATGAGCAGCGACAAATGTGCTGTTCAGATTGCTGGGATCAAGGGCGTGGAGTCTCAATCCTTATTGTTACGATTGATCTCAGTTGTTGAAATCGGTAAACTCGTCCATCGTACTGGCTCTTTTGACCTAAACAGGAGGGCGCAAATTCGAGAAAGCGCTGGCCAGAGGTTTTTAGTGCGGCCCCCGCTAGAAATTTTCGCCAGCACCCACTACCAATAGCACTACTGCCGCCGCAACTATCACCACCACCACTGGATCACGATTGTAATAATATCTTAAAAACCCACTTATTTCTATTGGGCGTTTGTAATTATAATCGCTACTTCCTTACATCTACTATCAAAGATTGCGAGAAAAAATAAAGACCAGGCGTGTGACTCAATATCAAGTGTCCCCATAATATAAAATTATACAGCATCATTGCCATAGCCCCAGATAGGCAAGATGTACACCCAAATCATGTACACATAAAATGGTTCACTACTTATCTTTTACATTGCGAGAGCCGTTGATTCAAATGAAGCAAAATCATTGTTGTTTTTGGTTTGTTTTTTTTTCACGTTGAAACGATGGACAAGAAATAATATACTCTCCACACACGATTTGAAGCAGCTAGCACAAGTGTGATGAGCCCAAAGCCTAGTCGTCGTGTGAGGATATTACTACTACTGCAACTGCAACTGCTAGTGCTGCTACTACGACTATCAGAAGCACAACAGAGTCAGGCTGCGCCCCATATCAATCACCTGAAGCACTCCCCACCCCGTCCAGTTTAAATTACCGTGGTTCCTTTGCTTTTTTCAAATCATAAACATAGTGCTCTCCCTCCGTCCTCCCTCCGAGCTCTGTTGAGTTTCCACCCCCTCCCCCCGCAGAAGTAACGGATTTAGAGGAAGTACAGCGGGTGGCAGTTTTGCGATGCAAACAAGATGGGAACCCAATAAACCACTACTTGTCACTGTGCAACGCGCGGTAGATAGGGGGGATGCCAGCTTCCTCCTATCCCCTCCCCTCCTTCTCTCCACAATATCTAGAAATAACCACTCGTGTGAGTTGACTCTGCATGGATGCGCCTGTTTGCATCCCCATCACCGCCCAGTTGAAAGAAAGAAAGATGAAAAAAAAACAGAGTGCATCTCGTAAATATTTTTGCAATTTGTGCGTATGGGGCTACACTACACAAAATCAACACTTTGCGACAACAACCGTCGCTTAATAGCGCGCATACGCCCATCCATCGCCATACCTCTAGCGCCGTTTTTTTCACTTTCGCTACAAGCCGAATGGCGGAAGCAATGGCCTCGCTTAGCTGAGGGTTTCATAAGATTGATGCATTTCAAAGCTAAGCATATCAACACTCGTTGCCAAAGACAAAAAAAAGAATGAGAAAAAAAGACAACCCACAACAACAAGAGCTAGAATTGTGAGTGCTTTCTTATTTCATTTGCTTCGAACTTCAAACGCTTGTTGTGGTTAGATACCAACAACAATGGCCTCGGCGTAAACTCAGACGATATCTTTCTATTCACACTTTCAGCAAAGTCATAACATACGCTGATGTTCGTCCATGCAAGAACCCAGCTTTCAACAACTACTTCCAAACATAATAAAATTTTTCAACTTCATTCATTGCAATTGCGATTGCTTCACTATATTTCTTTTTTCACGGGAGTCAACGCTCTTTGCAAATATCTCAGAAACGGTTGATCGATTGCCTAATCTAGCCGAGCTTGTAGTCACACTACTTTAACACATGTGAAGTTATGCATACTCTAGAAGAAGAAAATACAGGGTTTGCTTCGGAGATATTCTTTGTCAGTTGTGTTTTTAAAATAATCAACTTTTATATGATAAAAGGAAACAATGCCTAATGCAACCATGTTGAAAACAACACCGGATATTGCACACATCAACTGCTTCGGACGAGTCTCGCGACCTTGCCTTATGGAACCAATTTTCAAACAAAAACAAAAGCGAAAAAAAAAAAGAAAACAGCCTCACAAGAACGCGGCAGTGGCAATGGGAATGGTGATGGTAATGATGGCGGGGTGACGGGGTGAGTGGGATTGGGATGCTGTTGTTTGTTGTTATTTTCTTTTTTTTTTTTACCTTTAATTGGGAGTGTAGCCTAACGAGTAGTCCCCGCTTATCCAGGTATTCAACATAGATAAGGAGTTCTTGGGTTGGTCATATGGCACCATATGTCCTGCATCGTAAATCCTCAAATACGTGAAATGCTTGTAGTTTTTAACTTGGCCGGCCGGTTTCGACTGCACATTGCTGTCTGAGTTGGACTTTGAAACTTTTTCGGGAATCCAGGGCTTTAAAGGTTGATTAGCGAAAATTTCACCATCTTGATATTCCAATTTGTTGACCCACATGTAGTTGCCTAGCCAATTGCAAATGTAGTCCTTGTCACCCGCGTAGATCAAGACGGGGATGTTTTTCTCCAATAGCTCAGCAACGTACCCTTGGAAAGGCTTGTACTCATCACCGTCAAATACAAAGTTTCTAAACACGGTATCATCGCACGCGGTGAAGATGTCAATGTTGGAAGCACCAACGGCTTTTTTAACATAGTCCAAGTTCAAGTAGTCGTCGATGTAGTCCATCTCCACGTAGCAATTGCCGCCCTCATCGGCACATTTCTTCCTGATATCGTATGGGTTTAAGCCTGTTTCAGCATAGGGTTGGAACAATTTCGTCTCGCAGTAGTATTCAGCGGGGACGCATGTGAATGCAGTTTGGAATTTGTAGCACAATTTCGCCAATCTGACACATTTGGGGTAGTCACGGTCCATTCTGGAGCACTGTTGCTCAGTCAAGACTGGCTTATAGCCACCACGTCCGCATGCCATAGGTTCATACGAGCCTGCTTGGATTAAAGGGTCGGTGATTCCATTTCCGATCAAGACCGAGGCCAAGTCGAATGACCTATCGGCATTGCTTAAGATCTCACTGGCAAATTTGGGGATATAGTGGCCAGCATAAGATTCGCCCGCGATATGGAACTTGTTCTTGCTAAAGTGGGAAAACTTTTGGAAAAACAACTCCAAGAACACAAAGACATCTTTAGCAGCAGTCTCTGTGTTTTTCACTTCGTCGCCGCCCGAGTACGAGTATCCAACACCAACGGGTTGGTCCAAAAAGATGACCGAGGCATTGGAGTTCCACGAGTAAGGATTGTGAACCGGCTGCAAGGTAGCGTTGATTGAAGCTGGCCCCAACTCGAAAAATAACCCCGTAGCATCGCTGCATCCCGGTCCGCCATTGAGCCACAAGACAACTGGATCGTTCTTTGGGTCGTTTCGACTTTCAAAGAACCAAAAGAAATAGTGGTGGTCGATGCTTTGCACATCAATGTAGCCAGAGTATTGGTTGACGGTGTCGAGGCCCAATATTTCAGGGTTTGTAGCTTTGACTCTCAAGGAGTAGTCTTGAAATTTCCCATCAGTAAACACCTCAAACCCCTCTGTCTCAACTTCCAAGCTTGGCCTGGTCTTGGTCTTTTCTTTTTTGGGGGCGCGGTTCTCACCAAACTTCTTGACCATTTTCGTGATTTCAGCAGGCGGCAAATTTGCTTGCATGTCGGCCCACGCCTCAGTTAAAAACACGGGGGTTTCTTTATCGATCAGCTCGAGAATCTTGTTCAAGAGTGCACTAGTGCTGGCGTCATGAGTCGCAGCGTCGTTTTGGGAAAGAACGACTTGGTTCCCGGAGCCGAAAAGAAACCCATTGAGGAACGCCTGCGTGGTAGAGGCGATTGCCAAAGCTTGAATAAAACTCAGAATCCACATGCTTAACGAACAGGAGCCTGAACTCTGAATGGAGTCGAAACTAGAAAAAACTTGTCGAGATAAGTACAGATCCTCAAAGACCAAAGATAACCGTTACATCTCATTAACCCAAGGCATAATTATTGTGGGGAGTCGGAGTGGCGATAGCAAGGGAAAAAAATAAATGAAAGGCCGTAGAGCGGCGACTATACACTTACGAACACCATTTCCACCACTGTATCGACAGGTACAAGTCTATCCTCAAATCTCAAACTCAGATGACAGCTGCAATTACAGCTCTCGTCACACGAGTACAAGTGAGTATCTAGTCTCGTAATCATTTCCAAGGGTTGGCCTTGTTTGGCGATTTTTTTTTTTTGCAACCAAATTCCTCAGAGAGCCATCAATCTGAAAAAAAAAAAAAAAAAACAAAATGCTGCCTGCCTCGTTGAACATTCTGTTTCATAAAGCTGATGAAGAGTTTGAACGTTTCTGAATCTATCTTTCTAGCAGAAAGTTAGCCCCATCATGGCACATTTGAGTGCTGGACAAGTGTTGCTGTTGCTCAAACTGTCAGTTGTCGGTATAGTTGGCCAGGAAATGTGCACTGGCACACTACCACAATTTGTTTTTTTTTTCCTTTCTTTACCGAAAGGTTCAAAATGTCCAAACTCCATACAAATACCTCGGGAAGGCTTTGATGCGTCTGTCTTTGTTGGAACGTGGATCGTGATTATCAAGAATGCCGTCGCTTATACCCGTTGCGTCGAATTCACGGACCACAGTACCGCTCAGTACAGATAACAGTAATGAACTGCAACCAAACATCGGGACTCCGTTCCAGAGCATGGCCTCTGGCTTCCCGACATTCGGTAGCTTCAACCATGTCCAGAGCATCGGCAGTAATCACCGAGGCGTCGACGAAAAGAGGAGAATCGTCATGGCTTTGAAGTCCGGCATGGAGAGCGAGGTGGATTGGGTCTTAAACACCTTGGCGAGAAACTCCATAAATCCATATTTGCAATTGGAGAGAGAGACGTTTGTTGCGCACGAGTTGATCACCTACTTGTACAAGCCGTACCAGCTTATCCACGATAAACACTATGAGGCTGTCGATCAACAAGTAATGTCGCATAGTTTGGATGCGCTTTTGACGTTGCGAAACTCGGCGCAAGACTTGCGCAACCAGCAATGGCTATCTCAAGTTCCAACATTCAAGAAGCAGTTGGTGGAAATGGTCAAGATACTCGCCAACTGGTTCTTTAAGCCGGGGCAGCCGCACGAACTCGTGCAATTTGACAATCAGTTTTTCGAAGCTTTAAACTACGTTATTGACTTGTTGGAGCCATTGACGAGCTACTACGTCAATAACAGCAAAGGCGACGCCTTATTCAACGCGCTTTTGCAAATTTTAATGTCTACAAACGACAAGAATGTGTTTATCAACACACTTAAATGCGTGTCCCATTTGCTAATCACTTGGGACAAGAATACCAAGTCGACCGAAGAGGAAGAGGAAGATGAAGATGGAGAATACGAGGATTACAACGACCATGACCATGACTATGACGGCAATAACAACAACAACAACAACAACAACAACGACGATGACGATGATGGCGACGACGTGAATCTAGGGCAAGACGAAGACGACGTTAAGGTCACAAACAATTGCATCGACGCAATGACTAGTCGGCACTTGGAAAACATCGTGGAAAAGCTCTTGGTAGCTGACAATGAGATCAGTTTCGCAGTATTGGATTTTTTGAAAATGTATCTTTTCTCGCAAGCTCTTCACGAGGACCATTCGCTGTCGATCAAGGAAACACAAAAGTTTCGATTGAGGAAATTGTTGCAACTTTCCACCTCCAAGGCCAATTACGAGACTTTGATTAAGCAATTGCCCCGTTTGTTGTTATCGGATTTAACATTGCAAGAACCTCCCCAACCTCGTCAGACCCCAATTTTCAATTTGTCCAAAAGAACTCAGTATCACGGAGCGCCAACCACGGCACCAGAATTGGCACCTGATCTTTACCGGATCTTGCTCAAGTTCCCCGAGCCTGCGAGAGCTACAACCTGGTTGCACTGCTGCTACGAGCCCACCAAGAGCGAACAAGTGGAAGTCACCCAAATCTCGATATGGAAAGCCTATGAAACGCAATTCCAAGAGGTTTGGAAACCAGATTTTGTTAACCGGACCCCGAATTTGAACCAGTTGTTGCCCGCGGTGGACTTTATCAAGAACGTAACCAAGGCGTTCCCCTTTGCAGAGGCGAAAGTTTTGAACGTGGGGCAAGTGGGGGAAAATGCACCGAAGAAGAAATTCATCATCAAGGGGATCCAACCAAGACAATTCCCGGTTTCGATAGAGATTGGAAACTACGAGTCTTTGAAACCCATGGCTGAAGACCCAGCAGCAGCAACAACAACAACAACAATAACAACAACAACAACAACAACAACAACAACAACAACAACAACAACAAACACAGCAGCAACACAAGAAAGCGATAGCACTTTACCAGTGGGACACGTGGACATCAAAGGTTTCGACACTTTTGTAGCGGAGGAGCCGGCAAACATCTTGGCAGAAACCAACCGAGTTTCCAGAACCCAGTTGAATGCCATGAATGAAACAAGCCACGATTTACTCGACTATATAATCAGCGAAGTGCTAGACCAGCATCACGAGAGCATCCACGATCGAGACGCAGCAGCTGCCAACTTTTTCCGGATCCACAACAGCCACTGGTTTCCAGGAGTCGTGTACGCAAACCCCTCTTTGATTGAAATCGGGTTGGTCAATAGCAGCTGGTTGAAATATTTGATCTAGTATAGGTAGTCTGTAATGATAAATAGTCAATAACGATGCTGAATGTACCATTAGATTTTTTTTTCCAGACCCCAGCCCGGAAAAAAAGAGAGGAAGGGAACCAGAAGAAGCAAAAAAGAGAAACCAAAAGAAAAGTCCTTTCTTGCAAATCGATTTCGTTTAAGCACCAAGTTAAATCACAACACATACAAGAGGAAAAAAATGGCAGGCAATCAACTTCCACGTCACGTTCGCGTTACTGACGCAGTCCACAGATTAGCAGTGTTGGGACTAGTGGGTTTCTGCGTGGTTGGCACGGGGAGCATCGTGTTCAACGTATGGGCCAACTCGGACTATGCGCCTTGGAACAAGGAGAAACTCAAATTCGAGCAGGAGCAGTATCACGAGGCGAGACAAGCGGATAAATCTAAACCTGAATGATTGTCGTTTTAACTTGGGAGAGAGAGATCGGGGGAAACCAGAGAAAGGTGAATCTTGTACATAGGTTGTTTTTTTTTCTATACTGGCGGGCAATAAATAAAAGGTGAACTGAAATTGAACTTGATAACAACTGATAAATTGATAAATCGATAGTGCTATGCTCTCGTACGCTTAGTTTCGTTGGGAACTTCGTCCAAGTCCTGCTGTTTCCGTTTCCTCACAAACTCATCCTTGGGAAGCTCGAGCGTCGAACACAAGCTTCCCTCCGAGGCGAGCTCAGGCGGCTTGCTCTTTTTCTTCTTGAGCGGCTCCTTGGCGTTGCTCAAACGAAGCACGTGCTTCAAGTGTTTGTAGTTTTCGTTATTGATCTCTAGGAAATCTGGATTATCCATGGGGTTGATGATGACCAAGTCATAGTCAAAGGTAAACTCCTTATTGCACACCGGACACCTTGCATCATGTTGACCTTGTCGGTCTAGGGTTTCCCTAACGATGGTTTTTTTCAATTCTTTGAGATACTTGTACGATAGCACGCATCCACACGGCCTGAGGTAGCAATACGACGTCTTGTCGTCCAATTCCTTCGTGATGGGGCATTGAAAGTGCGCAATGTCGTCAATTACCGCCCACGTTATCGCTACTGCGCAAAGATCCTTTAACGATTTGAGGTGCTGAAACGGTAATTTGAGTTTGGATTTGTCTAGTTTAAAATCTAGCATGTACTGTAGTATTTTTTCCTTTATGTATAATTTGCCTCTGTAATCTCCTACTATGGGATTGTTTTGGTAAAGCGGCAAGCCAGATATGGCACAAGTTTGAAGTAGGACCTGCTCGGCGTCTTCACTTATTTCGCCGCCGCCGCCGCCGCCCTTGGCTGCTGATTTTGACGATGACGCTTGATTCAGGTTGTGCAACGACAAGATATCCTGCCTCCGGGCTATAGTGCCGCCTTCATTACCCATAGCTCGAGGATTATTTCTGTCTGTGCTGCTTGCTCTGAGTTTTTTGTAGTTTTTGGCTTGGTTTGAGCAAAAGAGTTGAAAATCAAGAAGATAAAGATTGTGCGAAGCATCTAGAAATTTCAACACCACTCTGCTTGCCAAAGTGTGGATTAAATTGAAGTACGACAGATACAGAGAATTCTCAGCGATTGCAGCAAAAGATCCAACCAGGAGAGGGGGGAAGGAAAGAACAGCAGAGTTCTAAGATTAGTAAAGAGTCAAACATAAATGTCACAGCCACAGAAGATAGATCTCAATGCCCTCTCACCGCAGCAGTTGGTTGAGTTTCGCAAGAATGTCGACCAGGAGATCAACCATTTCACCCAATCACTTCAAGCTTTGCAAACAGCGCAGGCGAAATTAAAAGATTGCATTGTTAGCATAAATAAGCTAGAAAAGACTAAAGAAGACGAAATGCTAGTGCCGCTCACGAGCTCGTTGTATATCCCGGGCAAAGCTGTGTCCAAGCAGGATTTCTTGGTGGATATTGGAACCGGATACTATGTTGAAAAAAACGCAGACGATGCCAAAAAAGTTTACGACAAGAAGATCAAGAAGCTTGACGAGGATGGCAAGAAGTTGAGAGATATCTTGGTGCAGAAGAATGAGATCTTGAACGGTATCAACCTCATCTTACGCAAAAAAGTGATTGAAATGGAAAAGAGCCAGCAGGAGCAAGCGTGAGCGAACTTTGGTTTATTTCATTTATCATAATCCCTGTTGAAAATGAACGGCTCCAGAAACATCTGCTTCAAATATTGTCGTTTAGCGGACCCTAGACCTGCTATGTTCCCCATCTCTTCATTATTTTTGCAGCTATGGAGCACGATCTCCTTTACTGATTTGTAATTGGCCAATAGATTCGAAACGTCGGTTTTGTTCACCGACTTGACTGTAGTGAGCGCCTCGACCACGCTCGAATTGTAATCGGTGCCCTTAAAACCTTGTATGCTCTTTTTTGACTTTTGCGGTGCATTGTCGAAATGCTTGCCCAAGGCAATGTAATTGCCAGCTTCTTCAAATGACCACGCGAGCATCAAGGACAAGTCGTGTTTGATGCAGAAATCGGCCAATTTTCTCAACGGCTCCTGATGCGAATCGATATCGACAACCACCAATAGCACACGTAGCACGCGGTCATTTCTGTTTTCAACGATGCTTGAGCCCTTGTTTAATTTTTTCAATCGCGTCCATATGTATTCTGGTCTCAATTTGTGGTATTTGAGGGATAAGAAAAGAATTTGGAAAGTTGGGCTTATGTAGTAGTCCGATAAGATTGACGAGTCAAACACCCAGGGGGTGGTTTTCATCATTGATTCGCTCAATAACGGGTTCTTTTCTTGAGATTTGTGTACTAGTACTTCGGCAGGTCCTGCTGATCTCGATTGTTGATGTATGTGCCTTGCGGATCGAGCCAAAGTTGCATCTGACGCGTTTCTCTGTAGCGCCAGCGGCTCCTGCTGAGACTTGGACTGAGGCTGGGGTGAGTTGTCGCTGGAGCCAGGATGCGCAGGTGGAATGGGCTCTGCTGTGGGCTTGTCCAAAGTTGTTCTTGATTCCCTGATATTGACAATTGGCGGTCTCAGCGTTTGCAATTGATCTGACGCGCTCAATGTGGTCGTGCTTCGTACTGCCGCTGTTGCTGATGGTTGTTGTTGTTGTTGTTGTTGTTGTATAGTTTGCTTCTTCTTGACTGTAATCTCATGGTCCCCTCCGTATTCTTGTCGCATTCGTTTGACACCGGCCAAAATGCTGGCAAACGATGAGGAGTCTATCTCATTCGTCGCGTCTTCATTTCTATTGCTGCTGCTGCTATTGTTGTTACTGCTATCCTCACTCATTGGACTTGAACTGATAAATGATTAATCACGGCCGTTGCTTGAGTTGTAGCGGGAAATTCTCTTTCTACTTTCAACCTTGCTGCAGGTTAGTCACGTGCGCAATTTCGTCCGGGGAAATGCCCCTCCGGTACCGGCGCAACCGCTGGAACTCCTGCTACTTTTGCATCTACAAAAGTCTTTTCTATAAATACAGAACCAAAGGGAAAGTAGCCTTGCAAGGACTTCTGATATTGCCTCTAGTCTTCATATATTAAGATGTCTTCTTATTCAGAGGCCAACTTCAACTCCCGGCATTATGACGAATCAAGACCAAACTACCCTGAACCTTTTTACAAAGCCTTGATCGAGTATCAGTGCAAGACAGGTCAATCTGGGTTGGCGGTTGACATTGGTTGTGGCTCTGGTTTTGTTGCATTTAAGCTAATGGATCTTTTTGATAATGTCGTAGGCACTGACCCGTCAAAGACCATGATTGCACAATGCCGGGCCTCTCCAAGACCAAACAAAAACCCCAGCAAAACCATTGAGTTTATCCAAGGCACGGCCGAGCGTCATCCCGGTATAATCAAGCCCAGTTCGGTGGACTTGGTCACTGGCGCAGAATGCTGTCACTGGGTCGACCATGAACAGTTTTTCCGGGAGTCGGCACGAGTATTGAAGCCCGATGCTACTCTAGCCTACTGGTTCTACAAGGACCCTGTTTTCATTGGGCATCCCGAAGCGAACAAAATATACGAAAATTATACTTATAACTCGTCACTCGAACAAAGCCGAGGGAGCGACGAAGCCTTTGAAAGGTACATGGGGCCATACTATCAACAGCCAGGACACGACTACTTGAGATCGCTATTGAAGGAGAAATCGCCTCCCGAGCTGCTCTTTTATGACATTGTACGCCATGAATACGTTTCAGAAAGAGACGGAGCGCCCGCCAAGAATGGCGAGGATCCTTTTACATCAAAGACACCCTTGTTTATCCTGAAAACCATCGACATGAATTGGTTTTTAAACTATGTCAAAAGTTGGAGCGCGTATCATACCTGGATGAAAAAACATGGCGATAAGTACGACATCGCTGAAACATTCGTTGAGGAATTGAAACAGAAAATGGGTTGGTGTGATGATACGAAAGTCGACGTGATCTGGGACACGGTATATACATTTGCTAGAAAGAAAAATACAAGTTGATAATAGAGCTTTGAAAGATATCTGGCATCGTTGTTTGACGGACATTTATCCGATAGGGGGCGTGGCCATGACGCATACCCGTCAAAAAAGCCCCTTAATAATTTTTTATTAATTTTCCATGAGAAATAGAACCCATCTAGTGGTAAGAAAGAGCTTCTCTCATACATGCCACATGCCCATTTAAAATTAGCTTTAAAAGGTACACCGGTTAATTGATAGGCCCTGTCTTACCCCCTGCTTCTTTACTCATTCATGACAATTGACTGTCAATTGATTTGGTCAACAGTGCATATTACAAATCCGCACTGCATGCAGATTTGAGTGTGTTTCTTTTCTTTTAGTAATTCATTACATTTGTCACAATCTCGCCTCAAGGGGCACCACACATCATCATCCCAAGTGGCGAAGAACAAGAAGATGATCATGACAATCTATATATTCAGATCAATTTGTCTTGAATTGAACTAATCAACTGCGCGTCAGCATCATCAACCAAATTTTGGGGAAAATTACCAATTCATTACAATCTGAAAAAGTTCAAAGCTTTCGAGAAGCATCTACTCCACTTATTGCAATCAGTCACTACGCGGTTGACAGCTTAAAATCTAGACTAACAGTGCCAGCACATTTTCGGGCAAGTATAAATTCATGGGAAATTTCCTTTATCCCTCAATCTGCATTTTTTTTATCAACATCATCTTTATCTCAAAGACCATTTTAGCAAAGGAGTTTATCATTCAACAACAACAGCAACAAGAACAAGACAACCAATTCGAAATGTCAGCAAGAGCAATTGGAAAAATCCTTACAGCCAGACAGCAATCCGAAGGAGTTGGCGCAAAAGTTCGCAGGTCGATTGGTACTATTGGCCAAAGAAATTTCAACCCGTTCTTGATGTTTGACCATTTTTCAAGCTCGGGCACCAATGGGTTCCCCGAACATCCACATCGTGGTCAGGAAACCATCACCTTGATGTTGCATGGTGCATTTGCCCATGAGGACTTTACCGGCTCCAAGGGCATTTTATACGCGGGCGACTTGCAGTTTATGACGGCAGGCAAAGGTGTTGTCCACTCGGAAATGCCCGTGCCTTCGACTGACGGCGAACCAACTGCAGGCTTGCAGTTGTGGGTTGATTTGCCCAATAGTTTGAAAGACACAGCGCCAAGGTATCGCGACTTGAGAGAATGGGAAATCCCAGTGGTGACGGCAGACGAAGGTAGAGTCATTGTCAAGGTGATTAGCGGCAAGAGTCATGGCGTGGAATCAGTCAAGGACTTAGCATACACGCCAATCAACTACTACTACTACAAAGTCAAAGCTGGCGGCGAGTTCAAGCAGGACTTGCAAGAAGGTTTCAATTACTTTTTATACGTTATCAAGGGTAACACGTTGGTTTTGAACGGCGACACAAAGGTTGCCCAGTATCAAAACGTCTTTTTTGAAGAGAAAGGTGACTACATCACCGGTAAGAATGTTGCAAACGCAGCAGCCGCAGGTGACTCGAACGACTCCGAAGTTGAATTTGTCCTAGTTGGTGGTAAGAAATTGGATCAAGAGGTTGTGCAGTATGGCCCATTTGTGCTTAGCTGTCAAGAGGATGTGCAAAAAGCCATTCTCGATTACCAATATGCTAGAAACGGGTTTGAAAATATAAGGACCTGGAGAACTTTGATAAGTAATGGTGTCACGCCGGAGATGATCGAGGGTCCTTTGGAGGGGAACCTTGAATTGAGGGCTAAAAAGAGAGCTGCTTATTTCGAAGAAAAGGCGAGGTTGGAAGCTGCTGGTGAAAAGATCCCAGTCAAAGATGAGCTTTAATTTTGATACCTTCAATTCTCGGTTTTTTTTTTATTTTCTTATATGTATAGGATTCATGTAGTAACTTTAAGGCGAAAAACTGTGTGTTTTGGAAATGTTTCTTGATGTAGTTCCCCTTCTAGATTTGACGATGGAGTCCAAGTCCAAAGTTGGGGTCCATATACTTTCTTTTTGCAGCCTGTTTGACTTTGCGAAGTCGTCACGTGTGGAGAGAACCAAAGCAAAGATAAAAAACTTCTGCTTGTGTGTGTTTGACACGCGTATCCATGGTGAATTAAGCCACCAGGGATCAAAGAGTAAAATACAAAGCAAGACTATATAAACATAGAGATCATATATCCCTCCCCCTTTCTAGCCTTATTCAAAATATGACGATGGAAGCCCCCGCGGAAGAAATTGAGTATTTGGCAAACGAGGTCATTACCAATTCCAAGTCGATTTCATACCGGGCATTTTCCAGACTGCTAAGCATCCCCCTCGTGAGAGCCAAGACTACCCTTTATGAATTTTATCGAAAGAACAAGGATACGCTAAGTGCTTCATTCGTGATTTGCGGAGTTGACCAAAACGGCACCAAATGCGTCAAGTACTGCCAGGATGAATACATGATTGACCACAGCATGAGGCAATTTAGCGAGATTTCCACAGTACACGTTTACGGTGTCCAGAAGAAAGACTTGATGTTCACCTTGAATGACATTGCGCTTGAAGAGTTGAAAATCAGGAGCCACCTCAGCAAGATTGCCGAGTATGAAAAGAACGGAATCATTATCGGACCCAAGATATCCGAGGCTGCGGTCCATGACATACCAGTTTCGTCTCCCATCAAGACGAGCACGCCTGTGTCCAGAAGTAGTGGGAGAGATAAAACTCAAGATTCGAAAACTAGCCCGAAAAGGAATGCTGGGTTGTCATCATCCTACGTATCGCGGAAGCAACAGAACCAGCCCGCGGCCAAAAAAGGTGGTGGTGGTCTTAGCTATACCTCGAGGAAAACCGAGTCTGTCACCCCGCTAAAGCGATCGAATACCGAGCCTGCCAAACCTGCCGGATCGTATCAGTATAAATCGAGAAAAGCCGAGAAAACACAGCCGAAGGAGCGGATCATTGTGGGAAGTCATAATGATGCCATGGACGTTGCTGAAGGTGATGAAGATTTGCAGGCCGATACTCGTCCGCCGCCTACTTCCAACCTTGATGAGATGTTTGATGATGATGATGATGGTGAGTTTGAATTTAGCGACGATACCAAGGACGAAGGTGGAAATGACAATGACAGTGACAATGAAGAGAAACAAGAATCTGGAGCAGAGTCTCACTCTGCTAAGGAAGAGGAAGAAGAAGTAAAAGGAGAAGAACAAGAACAAGAACAAGAAGATGAGCAAGAAGAAGCACAGTTGTTTGTGGAGGATCCAGACGAGAAAGAGGCGGGAGGGGAACAAGCTGAGGAGGAAGTGGTGGAGGAAGTTGATGACGAAGGATACACGGTGACCAAGAGGAAACCACGGCCAGTAACAAGACCCAATGCCGCTAAAAGAAAAGCCGTGAATAAGGTTGCCCCAGCCAAGGTTGCCAACAAGTCAAATGATGGTAAGAAGAAAACTCAGTCCTCACTCATGAGCTTTTTTGGTAAAAAGTAGAAAGAAAGAAAAAAAGAACAAAAAGATGGGAAAACTGGGTGGAAACCAAGTGGGGCGGTTCAGGCAGTGTATATGAGAAGGAAAATTGGCTCTCCTAAGAATACACCATGAACAAGGGTAGTTAAAAATTTAAGATGCGCTTTGGGGGTTTCAACACCCAAGGTTTTGGTTCCTGATTACAGGAGTTTTACAAACTTTATCCTTCTTCTTCTTTTTCTTCTTCTTCATATTGAAACGGTCACGTGCGGCGGAGGTAGCAACCCCTTCCTCCTCCCCCTATCGCTCGCTCACTTCAAATCCCCCCCCCCCCCCCCCCATTACCCCTGGGCAAAGCCGTGTTTTACACCTGTACTGTATGTATTCAAAGCGACCGGCTCTGACGTTGCTATACGCAACCAAACATGCAGCATCTTTCTTTTTCTCTCTTTTTTTCCCTCTATTGTCGAAGATTTACCATGCCTCGCTCAAAAACCAGGCTTAAAAAGATACGAAACCGTCCCAACACGTCAAAAATCTCAAGGGGTACAGCATCAAAGCAAGAAAAAAACTCCGGGAAAATCAAGAACTAGAACCACCTTTAAAGAAGGGTTTCATATTTTTTGTCAAGAGGATCTACCACGAGGAGTAATATCAGCATGCTTTGAATGGTGGCGGATCCAGCTAGCGTGGGACGAGCGCGGGGCTAGACGCGGAGATATGGGGATTTTTGGAAATTGGAGAATTAAAGACTAAATGCGGTCCTCCACGAAATAGAGTTGTTTGATGAATTGTTTGAGAATGAGAACTTTGCTGATTTCGGTAGTTGTTTGAGGGGGGGGGGGGGAGAGAATAGTGGGTTGGGTGTGAGATGTAAGTTAAGAGGCTTTCCTTACTTGCAAAACGGATAAAGCCAGTCTTCAAGTTTGAGGGATTGGGGGCAATGTAGAGTGACGTGCAAGTTTCAGTTTGGCCGTCTTGGTGAACAAAGTCACGGTGCATGCTGCCTCGACCTGTTCTATCTTTAGCACATTCCAAGCATTGTCAGCTGTCGTATCTGCTCTCGAAAAGATCTCGTTCTTGAGGTAGAAAAAGCAGAGTCTCTTACTTGCCGTGAGTGAGTGAGTGAGTGGAGTGGTTCAAGATGCTCAAATCGTGCACCGTGACACAAAGCCGCTTTACTTAAGAAGTTTTTTTTCTTGCGTCGCTCTTTGTTGCAATAATTTTTTTTCCTGTTTGGGTCATTGGGGTTGGCCAACCCCCCAAATGGAGTAATCTGGATACCGAAACTAAAAGATAAATTGTTGCAAAAGATTTTCATTTGTTGCATTCAAACCGAAAAAAGAAAGCCAAAAGAGTAAGTGAATGAAAGAAAGCTGTGATAAATTGTTGAATAGCAGTTTTGAGGAGACCTTGGGGTTGAGTTTAGTATAAATGATCATCAATCGTACGACAGATGGTGGAAGTTTACAGGCACTTTTCTTATTGTTAATCCAACAACCACACACCGTACTCGTCGACTTTCATTTCCTTTCGTTCTCTTCCTCCCTCCACGATATTTTCAGGTTTTTTTTCCCAAATTCGAATCGGAATCGATAAATATATTTTACTTATACATTCGCTAATATCATGAAGTTAACTACTACAACCACCGCCTTGGCCATGGTGGCCTCTGCTTCAGCAGCTTCAATCGAACAAGTCGCAAGGCCCGACTCGGTGCAATTAGCAGCAAGACAAGAGGTTGACTTGGTCTTGTCGACTTTACCCGTTTTCGACAAGAGACAAGCTAACGGCGGCAGCGGTGAGCCCGATTTGCAGGCCTTGGTGGACTACATCAACAACTACAAAAGCAAGAGAGATGCCATTGACTCGGAGATTCTCAAGAGAGATTACCAAATAGTCACCGATGTGCTTACTGCTATTGACCAGACCCAATTAGCGCCGGCAATCTTGGACTATTTCGTGTCGAGCCCCACTTTCAAGCCCATCATTATCGATGTCTTGATTGCCGTGATGAAGAGTGGTATAATCTCGTTGCAAGCGGTGTTGGATGCTTTGGTTTCTTCCAACTTGGCCGTCAACTTGATCAATGATTTGATCAGCGATTGCAGTTTATATGTTGATTTGTTCAATATTGCAGCTAGTATCATTAGTGATTTGGCTGGCAAAGTCAGGGAGTTGATCAACCAGGGTATAACTGCGTTGGTCACTAGAGATGAACACGACGAAAGCTTGTCTGCGTTTGTTGTTGCGGAAAAGAGATTAGATTTCGATGTTAGTACTGTTGTTGACAATTTGTTGGACTCGTTGTACAAGTCGGGATTGGCTACTTCGGTGGTGAAAGATGTCTTGACCAACCCTGCTTACCTTTCCTTTGCCGTTGACTTGATCAAGGCCATGTTGGCTAACAACTTGATTGACATTCCAGCCATCATCGACGCATTGACCCAATCGGGCTTGATTGGCCAGTTGTTTTCGGAGTTGTTGAACTTCAACACCTTGGCTACGGTTGCTGAAACTGCCTTTGCTGCTTTTGCCGGGCAATGTTCCGGTTCAAGCAGTTCATCATCTGGCGGAAGTGGGTTGACTTGGCCAACTACAACCACCACCACTCCTAGTACCGGTGGTGGATCGATCACTTCATCTCAACCTGGCGCTGGCAGTGTTGGTCCATGTAAGAAGAGAAGAAGAGTGAGAAGAAGAAGAAGATCCAACTATTGAGAAATCTGAGACTAGAGTATTCTCAACTTTCATTACACCAAAAAATGAACAAGGAAACACACCACTCACACTCATTTTGAAAGACCAAAAAAAAAACCCCTCCATCCCGTGGGGAAAAAGAAAAAAAGTTTTGACCAGAATAAGAAGACCCTCTGACGTTTACGCTACAGACTCAAAGAGTTGATTCTGTTTTGGCTGAAATTTTCCTCTCTCTCTACAGACACTAACACTAACACTAACACAGACAACATAATCATGGCCATGCTTCATTTCTTCCGTCTTTATTTTCTTTTTTATATTCAGTATTCAGCTTCATTCATTTCATACTTCGTTTAATCAAGTGTATATCTCAAATGTATGTTTTCAAGTAAAAAAGAAAAGAAACAAAAAAAAAAAGCTGCTTTGTTGGTCAATGCTTTTGCATGATGTTACTCTGTGTTGTAACGTGGCGTGGGCTTCAACCTTTTTTTTTTTTTTTTTTTTACGAGACGAAACCCCGAGCTTGGACGAAGACAGCTACACGTCGTAAAATAACGTAAAGCCGGGAAAAGGTAAGAGGGGTCATCCTCTGTAAGGCGAAAGAATGTGCTCTCATGGGGCATTGGGTTTGGGTTGTGTTGTGCATACCCTTTTCTGGTTAGTTGCATTGAACTATCGCTGTCACGTGACCCCAAAAAATTAATTGAACCTACATGAAATCAAAACCTTTTTTCCCCTGGTGGTAGCGTCTTACTCAATTCAGTTGAGATATAAATAATACGGCAAAGAAAATACCACGCCAAATTAGGAGGTCCTACTACTGAGCAGTCTGTCACTTATACACCTATGCGGGAGAGATGTCAAATCAAGGTCTGATAAACAAGGACAGTTTTTATGTATTGCTCTTGCCGGAAAATGCCATTGTCTCTTGAACACGCAAGCCAGGTCTAGAACAAAAGGCGCATCGGGCGCCTCGTAAGAATGTGGTAGCTGTTCTTTTTCGCGTCGTATCTAGAACCCTTGAAAAAAAAATTCCCTTCTTATTTTCTTAACGAAGTTATATTATTACTAGAGCAAGCCCACTGGGGCAAGTGGCAGGGCAGCTTGTAGCAGTTGTAAGAAAGGGAAGCTAAGAATCAAGCATGGGTTGTGCTGTGAATGCAAGACGGGTGGAACAACAACACTTGAAGAAAATAACCTAGTTTGGAGAACTTACTGCCACCTTCAGGGGATGTGGGAAAAAAAAAAAAGAGAGACATGCTTGTGTCTATTGTTCCAGCAACTTGGCAATTGAGTCCCGGTTACACAAGGTGCACTAGAACCATATGCATGCCATGTAGTTGAGAGCCAATAGGGAGCTTTGGCTCTCTTGGGTCTGGCTTGTTCTTTCCTTGTTGTTTTTCTCTTTGATTTGTTGCAAGTGGAGCTGTGGAACGGGATAAGAGCAATAGTAGTCTGTCGCCACCATTGACGCCACCAGCTGTTGGAACAAGCTCCGGGCCAAAAAGCCAGTGGTGCTATCACGTGCGGCTCTCCCTAGTGGATACCACCCTCCCTAACAATAATAATAGTAACCCTAGCAGCAGGACTCTTGGTTAGAGTAATAATAGAGTGCAGCAGTAATTAAATTATCTACGGCTCGCATACACTAGCTGCTGGTGGTTTTTACAACAACAGAGAAGAAAATTAAGCACAACTAACCACCCATCAACACTTGCAACATATATCTCTCATCGATCAACAAAGTTTCAACTCCGGAGGCCACATTGCCCTTCTTTGCTTGAAGAGACACTTTACCAACTACTTTTCACTCTTTTTCAACAATAGGATTTTTTTTTTTTACCTTTAATTCACCAGTTGTTCCAACTCTTTTACATTCGCTTTTTTCGTTTGCATATATATCATATTTGATACCGTTGCCCAAGTTTTCTCATAGATATCCGCTACATTACCCAGTAGCCGCCCAATCCCAGAAAAAAGAAGAAAAGAAAGAGAGATCATTAACATCACCAACCTGATAGATGAAACAATTTGGGAGTACTCCCAAACGGAAACAATCGCAAGATGAGTCTCAAACTGGCACTTTTGCAACAGGAGGAAATTGGCAACCACCGTCAACCACTTCTTCTTCCTCTTCTTCGCAACAGGCTTTTGATGATGCTGCAACAACCGCAGCAACCACCCCCGAATTCACTTCGCCCACAAAGACTTTAAAAAGCATTTTATCATTCAAAAATAGGCTTTCCTCATATTCAATCGACTCCATCACGGAGCAGCCAGAGTTGGAAAATGAAGAAACGGGGAGTAGAACATCCTTAAATGAGCTGATAACGCCGAGCCGATCTTCTAAATTGCTAGGATTCAGTCTTCGACCCAAACTTAGGAAAAAGTCTCCAGCATCAACAGAGCCAGGAAGTTCAAGCCAGCATCAGCAGCTGCTGCAACTGCGGGATCCACAAGAACTACAAAAACTACAGCAACAACAACAACAACAACAACAACAGCAGCAGCAGCAGCAACAGCAACAGCCAAAATATCCGGTGCTCCTGAGACGAGTCACTGTAGAAGATTTTGCAGATACAGAATCAGAAGAAGAATCCATCAAAACAGAGAGACACCGAGCGGCAGAAGTACCAGAAACAAGCTCAGAAGCCATACCTTTAGGCTTGACTACTGAAGATGCCGACACTTCATTCTTTCCCGATTTCCAAAGCAGAGATGCCGATGTCATACCCGAGAGTAGATTTCTTGAAACAGTTGATACGAGACCAAGCAGCGGGGTAGTAACGAGCGAGGATAAAGAAGAACTAAAGTCCAGACTATCAAGACAAGAATCGGTGAGATCAAGTGCTTCTAGAAAGAGGAAAAGAAACAGTCCTGAATCTGCCATGGAAGCAACCATCCCAGAACCTTCAGAAGAAGAGGCTGTCGCGGCGGCGGCGGCGGCGGCGGCGACTGCCACGGCCAATATCGATGATGACATTGATTTGCCAAAGGCAAAGTTTGCCCATCCATCACCTATAACTGACACTTTGCGCAAAAACAGCGACCCTACCAGCTCTTCTCCATCGGACAGCACAAACAATTCCGAGGGTGGTGTCTCCTTGCGCTACAGGATTCAAGAAGGTAAAGTTGATTCAGTCAAGACCGTAGGAAAGCATATGAGCACTTCGACAACTGTTGACGCTAATCGCACTTCGTTACGTGCTTCCCTTACGTATAGCGAAGACGAAGAAGAAGGAGAAAGTAGAAGCGGAGGTGGAAATGGAAATGGAAATGGAGGTGAAAGTGAAGTGGATTCCGCTAAATATCCCGACCCTACAACAAGTCCACTTGTATCTGGTGGGACACGCACATCCAATCGCAGCTCACAGCGTTCAATGGCACACGATAGTATTTTGTTTGAAAACCCAAACGCAGTAGCTGGTCTAGTGCAACGTTCTTCATCTGACAACAGCGCTCATCAAAGTACTCCTCCAACCAATCGACCATACTCTGGATACCAGCGCATTAGTTTGCAAAATGACATTTTGGAGGAAACGTTGCTAGATCCTGAACAGGCGAATAACCCAAGGGCCACCTTTACATTTGATGAATCCATGTTGAGAGATAGTTTCACTCGATCTTCAATGTCATCGGGTGAATTGTTGCGGAATTTAGTTTCGCCTCATGACCATGACCAATCTAAGAGCAGTAACAATTCCGAATCTCCATACCAGTATGTCAATCCACCTGGTATCTTGACAACTCCCCAATCATCCTTATCTCGACCAACTTCTGATTATGCTACCGCCACTGGCACTGCCAATGCATCACAAGATGAGCAAGTAAGGTTGAGTATTCCACGACGAATTCTTGCAGACGAAGGCAGTGCTAGTAATAATGATATCAAGGATATGACAGCGGGGTTAGATCCCCACACGGGTTTACCTATGATGACATTTAAAATACATAACAAAGATTTCGATGAGTCCAAGAACCGGTGGTCAGTTTACGAAACCAAAAGTGCACGACCTGCTCCCAACCACAACCCCGCCATCGATGGTAGTGAAGGTCAGCAGTCGAAATCCGAAAGTGGCAGTCAATTGAACTCATTGGAGCCAAGCGAAACTGACGTTCAACAACCTGGCAGCGCGTATTCTGGAGGCAGTGGTGGCCATAATGGTGTTTCTTCAAGAGCCGCTTTGAGAAGCGGCAGTCAGTCTCCATCTTTGAATTCTTCGATCCAGCGAATTGCCAAGTTATTGGTTGTCGAGGATGAGGGGGGAGATAGTGGCGAAGAGCGACAGCATAGTCAACCGTATAGAGGTCAACAGCTTAGTGCCGAACACAGTTATGAGCAACATCAGCATAGGCAAAATTCCCATGGCTCGTCTTTGGTATTATCAAAGCCCAAACGCAATTTGGTGCTTGAAAACAGACAAAACTCAACCGATATGATTCAGTTGGAGAAACACTTGGACTCGCTTGCAATTGATAAATCTTTACTTCCATACGTACCGAGACAGCAGAGGCAGCAACAATCAGATTTTGAGTCAGACTATAGAATTGTGTATTACCCCTGGATACAGTTTGGTGGGCTAATGGTTCTTGCATTGGTTGTGCCACCGATATTCTTTTTAATCACAATTGGTGTATTTGACGGTGAAGACCAACTGAACTCGTACTACGGTGGAATGCGGTATTACAAGGAAAAGAAACCTACCGACTTGGTTGTGCTCAAGAGATTCACAAAGAGTCAAAAAATCACAAGTTTCATCACCGGGCTATTCTGGATATTGGTTGTATTAGCCATGATTGGTGTTGGGTTAGGTGTTGGATTAACTAGAAACCGAACTTAGAGCAAACGACGAAATGAGTTTTCATTTCTTCTATTTTTTTTTCTTTCACGTTACAAATGTTTTAATACAAGATTAATAAAATTAAGTAATCAAAGTGGTAATTCTTTTTTCTTGTAGTTGAGAGAATGTGAGAGAACAAATGGACTAGAGACAGAGAGTAAGCAACGTACATTACTAATGGATTTAGCAGTTTGTCTTATATAACAAGGGAAAGGAGAGGATATTGCTTGAACATCCTCGTGTAAGCATGTAATGAGGTTTGAAGCTTTTTGGCGGCAAGGGTCTCGAACACCGGAGACGGAAAAATAAAAAGGCCCAAAAAGGAAAAAAAATTAGGCGCAGTTAGAAGGAGTGAAGGTTGCTTACAAACAGCGTAAAAGTTTGGCGGATAAAATGTAAAAACGGAGAGTGGAATCATCACCACCACCACCACCACGATCATCACCAGACTCTCGCAAGTCTATGGATCTGACTTGAAACAAGGAGTCCGTGGCCCCCTCCTTGACGTAGTATTACTAAAAAAAAAAAAAGATTGTCCTGTTGCTAGCTTTGGTGTGATTCACCAGGCGGATAAAGACGAAACAATGCAGAGAGAGAGAGAGCCGTAGGACTCCTCTAGCAAAGAAGAGAGCTTGTGACCACATCCGTAGGGCCTTATAACAAAGCAGCACTGTCTCTTGTTCCCTTCTCGAGCAACGCATTTCGCTTCAACAAGAGGAGCAAGTAGAGCAGCCAGCAGGAGAGTTTATGTGCATCCTCTTTTGGACAGGGCGTGAGCCGCAGGTGGTGCGTGTAGGTGGTGTGGTAGCTCTCCCGATCGAGAGAGCTGTTGTGTGGTATCGTTTTATTTCCTGTTTTTCCTCTTAGCTATTCCACTCACAGTCTATCACAGATTCTTGATTTTTTACAACCAAATACTCCCCCATTGATCAACCCACAGAGCCAGACAGGGACAGGCTGGCCAATACAAGAGTCAACAACATTAGCAACAGAAGTTGGCTAGCGGCGTCGGTTTTCCTATTGAAAATTTGTCTAAATGAACTGAGAAGGAGACGGAAGTTTTATTTAACATTTGCACACACACACACTTTTTTTGAAGGAATTCGGCAACCTACGATAAACTGAAACTCATATCGGCTGGTCAAGATGGGGAATGTTCCGGCAAAGGAGTCTAGGAGTAGATCAAACTCTGCAGTGTCTACAATCCACGCCGGCTCAAGTCCGAACACGTACAACACGTCGACCGCCTCCTCGAGCAACCGCGGAGGAGCAGCAGGAGGTGGGGGATCGAGGCAACGAAGGCATACAAATTCAGCAGCAACAAGTGGTCAAGCGAGCAATTCAAAATCCACGCCTTCATCGTCCGATTTGAGGAAAAGGAAACGACAGGAAGAGAAGGAACAAAAACAGTACTACCACTACCTGCAATTGGTGGTTAGACCCGAGGAAAATGTCGATGGTGGCTATTTGGCACCATTTGGCACTTACAAGTCCAACTTGGACTACGACGTTGATATAGTGCGGTCGTTGATTGTTAACCGTCAAATCTCGCCCTTTTTCACCCCTTTGCAGGATTTTGACGAGTCTTGGACAAACGAAGAATTGGCGATTTTGTTGTCACAGTTGCCCTTGCATGCATTTGAAGAGCCTACCGGTTTGAATGACGATGAAAATGAAGAAGACGATTTGGATAACCACAAGATCCACAAGAGTAGCAACTACTATAAGCGGCAAGAGGAAAAAGCCAAGTTGAAGCTGTTGATCATCAAGATGAAGGAAATTCAAAAAGATGAGGAAAACAAGTATCTTGAATACAAGAAAAGGGGACATAGCCAGTGTCCCAGTAAAGATTTGAGCTTGAAACTATATCGACATCCAAGCGAATGTCCCATTTGTTTCTTGTACTATCCACTGCATTTGAATGTTTCGAGATGCTGTTTACAGCCTATTTGTACTGAGTGCTTTGTCCAGATCAAGAGACTAGATCCACACCCACCACATGATGATCCGTCAAATCAGCAAGCAGGCGAGCAACCGCACTCGTTGATTTCGGAGCCCGCGAGCTGCCCCTATTGTGCCATGCCTGATTTTGGTGTCACTTATGAGCCACCCATTGACATCCACACCGGGATCGGTGGGATCGCACCTGGAGACTACAAAACTGTCAGTGCCATTGCCGAAGACGAAAGCGCTAGTGCCATAACAGATGGCGATGGAGATGGAGATGAAGATTCCACGGGTGGCAGTCCAAGTCCAAGTTCAAAAGTGCCAAAAGGCAATTTTGATTCGCCCACGTCTCCGCCACCGGCCAGTTCCATGGTGAGCAAAGTGTTGAAGAAAAAGGCTATAAAAAGAAGAAGCTCGGTTGCTGCCACGGCTCCCGGTGTTACCACCATCGATATAATCAGACCCGATTGGGAAGTCAATTTGAATTCGGCTAGGCACAAGTTAGCTCGCAAGGCTGCTGCTGCTACTGCGATTCATGCCAGTAATTTAATCATTGAGGGTAACACCAACAACTCCCGTGCGAGATCAAGCACGGTGGGCTCCAATAGTGGATACGCGGCTGTTGAGCAACGGATGATTGAAGAAGCAATGAGATTATCTTTGCTTGATGAAGAAGAGAGAAGGAGGAAAGCCGATCGAGGAAGTTAAACTTTGTTGAACCCGGCTCTAGCTCCAGCTCTTTTTGTATTTTTTTTTTTTTCAATGGTGAAGGCATACGAAATTTTTTTCGAGAGTCGACATGTAATATAAATGCATATGCAAACTCTTTAGTAATTCGCAAGAGCAAAAAATAGGGGCATTTAAGATGCATTGAGCGTGATGACAGTGTAGGGGTGGTGGAAGTAGCAGCATTGCCCGGTTCGCCCAACTTCCTCGCATGCCGTGTAGCGTGTGAGGAGAATATCGGCACGCTTGGATGGGATAGGCTGGGACGGGATCGGGGGACGGGAATAAAAGTAGAGGGAAGGGGGGGAGGGTGGAGCTCTTAACCTTACCTACGTGTTCAAACTATAACCAACGCAAGGGACCCTCCTCTCACTTACCTTTCATCCCCCGCGAGATGGCCAGATTCTTTAAGCTTCAGTGATGAAATTTTCAAATACTTTATAGCTAGCGACTATCAATGTGTAAAGGTGGGTTATAACCTCATTCTCGCTTTTTCTCTCCATCTCGAATCTTAGCTTCGCGAGTGTCCACTAACGCCTTCCCCTAAAATACACCGATAAACTATGGTAGGAGGAAGAAAGAGGCAACGTTTCAATAAGGTGTTCATTTTCTAAATAGTTTCCATTTTCACACCAACTACAATTGGTAAAAGAAAAAAAATTGGCTTTTTTTCCATCATTTTTGACCGATTTCCTGAAGTGTATCCTTCAAAATACTCCTCAACTTGAACAAGTTTGAAATCCTCAATTTTTCATCCTTCAAATGTGCATTATCGCTAGACTGACCACAGGGGATCTGCGCCGCTGGTGCATTAAAGCATTTTTCCAAAAAGCGCACGCTTGGAATCGACCCGCCTTCTCTTATAAAAAGCGGCTCTTGCCGCCAGTGCTTTTCAATGTTGCGGTATAGTATCAGGTAGACTTTATTTTTGGGGTCGCCCAACCACGGCTCGGCCTCGTAGAAAATGTTAACGTGGAGCGAGTTTTCCGATGCAAGGTGGTCAAACGCCGCGTGCAAATGGTTAACCAACTTGAGCTTGATTGAATCCAAGTCCTGATTCGGCACTATCCGGATCGAGATGGTGGCCTTGACGAGCTGGGGAATCACGGTGTTGTTGTTGGGGCCCGAGACTTGAATCTTGTGGATCGTCAAGGATGGCTGTCTCCATTTCGCTTTCAACACTTCAATGTCAATCAAAGTGTTCAGCATTTGATTAATTTTTTCATATAATGATTCTTCAGATGGTGTTAGTGGTAAAATATCATTGTAGAAACCATCGATTTTGATGTGCTGCGTCACGGGGTCCATCAATGTGCTGAGTAATTGCATCATGTCCATCACCGGCTCTCTGCTCACACCGCCATCGACACCAGAGTGCCGATCCGGCTTGTCTGATTTTATGGTGACGTTGGCATTGATAACTCCACGTAGACCATAGTTTAAACAAGGGGTGATGTCATCCAACCAATACGAGTTGCTCAACATTACCCAATCGATTTCCCCAATCAAAGCTTTGTGGTGGTGAATAACATCTTGGAAACCAATCGAGCCGCATTCTTCTTCGCCTTCGATTATAAACACAACATCGCAGCTCAATTCTCCCTGGGAGAAAAGTTCGGCAACAGCGTATATTGCCGCTAATGTGGGGCCCTTGTTGTCACTAACGCCTCTCGCGTAGAGATTGCCTTCTTTGGCTGTCAAGATAAAGGGGTTAGTGCTCCAGTCCTTTGCTTCGTTTCTGGTGGCATCAACAACGTCGTAATGTGCATAAAAAAGCACCCTCTCGATTTTAGAATTAGCTTTTGCATGAGCTTCAGCTTCAGCTTCAGCGGCATTCTTTTTAAACTCGGCAAACACAATGGGGTTCCCATCTCGAACGGGGAGTAGTTTGGTTTGGTAGGCGCCAAAATTATTCAACAATTTGGCCAAAAATTGAGCACAATGTCGGCTATCCTCGAGATAAAGACTGGGGTTCTTGCTAATGGTTTTGTAGGAAATGTATTTTTTCAACATCGATAAAAGATCATTATCGGTTAATCTTGTGCATTTAGACAGCGGTGTCGAAGAGTGAAGAAGCTCCTCCACCTCGCTGCCATCGGATATATCCCACAACATCAACGACTTGTTGCCTCCTGCAAGCAAATACGTAGTTTGCTTTAACTTGAAAATTTTAACGGTATTGATGACTCCGTGATCTGCAATGGGACTCATAATCACGCTGTTGGCCACATCTCTGTACTTCATGGTAAGCTTGACCAAGCCCGAAGTTGCACACGCCTTGAACAACGAGTCGCCGTACACGCCAAGACTAAGCACCTCATTGATGCCGCTATCTTCAAACTGGAACGACCTAATCAACTGTAGTGTCATCAAGTCCCAGACATTGATGTATGAATCGCCGAGTCCGACATACAATAGCGAGTCCTGGATGGTCATCGACAAGACGGATTCGTCATTTTGTAGCGACGCCAATTTGGTCAACTTTGAATCCATTGACCAAATGTTGACTAGTCCATCTCCGCCGGCAGAAATGAGATACTTGCATTCTTTAAAGTGGCCAACAACGGTATCGACAATTTCAAGACAATAGACATAGCCGTGATGGGCAAACCGCACTATATCCTCCGATTTGCACTCGATGAATTTGATTTTCCTCGCCTGTGTCACATCCGCCAAGCTTATGGTACTGCTTCTTGAATTCTTGCGGAACAAATCGTGCCTTGTCTGGATAGTATTTTGAGACCCACCGGGACCTTTGGAGTCGAAAAATTTATCGTATCGAAGATGAGGCAAATTTTCGAGATTTGTGCTATCGCCATAGGATAAGTTGCACCACAAGATGCTGGCATTTTGTGCTCCAATGTACAAGGTTTGAAACTTGTCACACCAGGCCACGGAGAAAATGTCGCCAATGTCAACGAGGGAATAGATAATGTGGGTGCAAACAAATCCATTCACATCGTATACCTTCACCAACGAATCTGAGCCAGCCACGAACAAGACATCTTCGTCTTTGTTCAAGGTCATGGTCAACACGGAATTTATCTGATGAGTAGCTCCACCGCGTTCAATCACTTGTTTTAAGCTGTAGGTCATCATGTCGAAAATCAACACCTTGCCGTCTTGAGTTCCGCAATACAACAAGTCATGTTTTGGCGACGCGATGCAACATAGTATGGAATGGGTATGTGACCATGAATGTACAAGTTTGGGCAAATTACTATGCAGTGTCGAAGTTGGCATAACTTCGAGGTCGACCGAGTTTGGGGTTGAAGGGAACGTTGCAAGTGGCGACGATATCGATTCCAAGTCGCTGTCTATTTGTGACAACTGTGGCGCCTGACTAGAGGTTCGAGGTTTCGGATTATGCAATGTGCCACTACTCATCGACGTCGACTCTGACGAGGACATTTTCTGCGAAGACGATGCCAAATGGGCAAGCAAATGGTGATGAGATATATTTCCACCGCCTAGATTCTTGGCTGCTGCTAGATCTGCTATTGACATGTGGGGACTATTTAGTCGAATCGGGGTACCAATCCTCAGCGAGAACCCATCTGCTGCTGCTGCTGGTGATGATGTGGCGTTTATGGGCAATTTCAGTCGTGGCTGATTGTTGTCGTCGTTTTCAATTCTCCTACTTGACATTTTTCAACAATGTACATATCACTCTTGTCAAAAAAAAAAAAAAGGAAAAGCAGGCAAAATTCTCCAATCTAATCCTGTGCAGATCTCTTGTTCGGTTATTTGGGAACAGGTGTGGTGTATGAAACTACACTCGGTTGAGCCAAAAAACGCAGCACCGCGAAAAAGAAAAATAAAAAAAAAATTCAAGCTGACTGTGTGTCATCAGTTTCTCACTATGAGAGCATCACCACCAACAAGAACAATTGAGTGTCAAACAAAGAGTTTTTCACACCTCTGACCGACCTTTTTCCATCAAACATTTTTGGAATTGAGCAGCGGATATCAGTGAAAGTGAATTTATGAAGGCATTGAGCAACTCGTTGGTCTTGGCCGGGCAGCTTGGCTGAGTCAAGGCAAGATGAACCATCGAGAAGTCTTGTTGGCGTCTCCGGGAACTCAACTGGTGCTCTCCCCTTTTTCTCTCTGCAAAACAGGCTCAGTAATGATCCTAGCTTTTTACATAACTTGATTTATAGCCCATCTACTGCCACTTTTTTTTATTTTGGTCCAGGCAACCATGAAACTGTTGGTGAATATCCATCCTGGAGAAGTTCCAACTGGTATAAGATGGAAAAAATAATGCGCGCTACCAAATACTTCACCATACGGAAGTTGCAAAGAAGACGTTCCTGATTCGGATACAAAGTTTCCGTTTTCGGAAGAATGCGCGGCTTTCTTCTGCCCCTTAAAATTTCTCCGAAAATAAAGTTTTTAGTATCCATCGGTCTCAGGACGGCCCCTCCCCCTCCCCCCTCTCTCTCTCACCGGATAAATTATTTGTGTTTTACATCAAACCGCAATTCTCAGCAGGGTCTTTGCAAGAGAGAGAAATGGGGACTGCGATAGGATTTTTAAGGAAATTTGGACGCTTCATTTTTAAAAAATTTCTAGTCTGGGACAAACCATGCCTTCGACAATTCAAAAAAAAAAAAAGAAGAAATGGATTTTCATACAGTTTCCATTGGGGGGGATCTCGATGGAGAGATGAGGTATCATCTGTTTAATTGCTTAGCCGCTAATTGCCTCCGATGAATATTTGGGGGATTGTTCCAAATGCCGTTTTTTCATTGGGGCGCTTTGTTGAACAAAGAAAAAAAGAAAAGAAGAAGGAAAACTTTTGCTCTTCGGTATGGGTGTCCTATTTCGGTCACACGACCGCTAACTTCTTTCGCGCAAAGTGCGAGTATAAGAAAATTTTGACACATTTTTTCTTTTTTCTTGAAGTTGCACTTTTTTAATTTTTAGGTGGCTTCTGTCATATACACTAACAAACACAGCTGGTCCCGTCCATTCTGGCTTCATTCACTGCCCACAACCAATAACCAGCCAAGCAATAACCAAACGGGCAGCAAACAGGCAACAAACAGGCAAACGAACAGTTTGGATGAAGTTTTCTCATTCGCTCAAATTCAATGCTGTCCCCGAGTGGCAGGAAAGCTATTTAAACTATGTCTCGTTAAAAAAGACAATTTACAAACTTGAACAAGACCAAGCAGCAGCAGCGGAAGAATTGGGAGAAGATGATCGAGAAGGCAGGACAAGAGCTGAGACTGTGACTCAGCTCATGGAAGTTTTGAAAAACAGTAAGCATCACAAGAATAATTCAGCATCGTCATCATCATCATTTTCTTCTCCTCCTTCTCCTTCTTCGTCTTCTTCGACTGCAAAATCTCATAGTGCGGTTTCCTTGGTTGGGTCTCGATTAAAGAAAAATCGCTTGGCAAAGACTTTTTTCCCCCACAAGTTTGGTCTTGGTGGTGGTCGAAAAGATGATCTTGAAAATAGTGAAGTTGAATTGCAAAAATTTGAAATTGACTATGGGAATGAAAAAGGTCAAGATGTCAGCACCAAGAGCTCAGAAGTAAGAACCTACTCTGGTGAAATTGCCAGTTCAACTTCAACGTCTACTGTCAACTTGGTTGATTTTTTCAATGATGCCGATGCCGCGAAAGAACCACTAGATACTGACCCCTTGTATATTTTCGCCAAACTTTTAACTGCGGAGTTGGAAAAAATTAAGCGGTTTTATAATCAAAAGGAAGCGCAAGTTTTTGATTCATTTGATAACTTAATCGGCAATCTCGCAAAGAACCATATCAACGTTGAGGAATTGTTTCAAGAGCGTACACGTACACGCGAGGCATCTAATAGTCAAGACCAATTCCATTCAGAAGCGACAACTACACCTGCAACAACAACAACAACAACTACAGTATTGGATGGAACCAGCGTCTACAAACACTTTGATCAGCGGCTCGATGACTCAAAACCCATTAATCAGTATGACCTCGAAAATCAAATCACTGTCAACACGGGCTCCTTTGACGTTGGTGAAGATTCCGATGATGATGAAGACGACGACGATGACGAGGAAGAGGAAGATAGTCTTCACAGCAAAGACGACTCGGTATTGTTGAACCATTCCTATTTCAATGTAAAACACCAATTCAAAGTTGCCATGAAGAAAAAGGCAGTTTGTCTCTTTATCAACTTGTCAGAGTTGAAATCGTACATTGAGCTCAACAAGGTGGCCTTTACCAAGATTTGCAAGAAATTCGACAAGATCTGCGGCTATTCGATCAAAGAAGATTTCATCAAGAATGTCTTGCCTTATAATAGTCGCGTTTTCAACCCCACCACAACTGATGTCATTGACTGCAAAATCAACCAAGTTGTCAAAATCTACGCCCTATTCACAAACAATTTAACTATGGGCTCCACTACAAAGCAAGAATTGGAGTACGTCAAGAATGACTTGAGATCGCATTTACGCGATCATATTGTTTTTGAAAGAAACACCGTTTGGAAGGACTTGTTGTCATTGGAAAAGAGAGCCTACACTTTGGACTTGGAAAATAGCCAGAGTAAAATGGGAGACGAGGGAACCGTCACCAATTCTCTAATGTACATGAGAATGAAGGAAATCAAACTACCCAAATGGGCCAGTTGTGGCAGTGGCAAGGCGGAGCTGGGTTCATTCTCATTACCAGAATTGCTCTTTTCCAAACAAATGCTCAAAATCTTGATTACCGTTGTGGTGTTTGCCATTTTGATCTCCGTCAAGACTTTTAATGACCCCGTTCAAGGCCGCGCCTTGGCAGTGTTGGTTGCATGTGCAATGTTGTGGGCATCAGAAGCTATTCCCTTGTACACCACCGCGTTGTTGGTGCCGTTGCTAGCTGTCACATGCCAGGTGTGCAAGATTGAAGGCACAGATGAACCAATGGCTGCTGCCGATGCATCCAAATATGTCTTGAGTGCCATGTGGAACTCGACTATTATGATCCTCATTGGCGGTTTCACCTTGGCGGCAGCCTTGTCCAAATACAACATTGCCAAAGTGTTTTCATCATACATTTTGGCTTTTGCCGGCACGAATCCAAGAAATGTGCTTCTCGCGATTATGGGGGTGAGTTTGTTCTTGTCGATGTGGATTTCCAACGTTGCCGCGCCAGTCTTGTGCTATTCCTTGATCAACTCGGTGTTGCACACTTTGCCCACTGAGAGCCCCGTTGCGCAGGCGCTTGTCTTGGGCATAGCCTTGTCTGCCAATATCGGCGGTATGGCGAGCCCAATCTCGAGTCCACAAAATGTCATTGCTTTCCAGTATTTGCAGAATCCAAGTTGGGGCAATTGGTTTGCTGTGGCGTTACCGGTTTCGATTCTTTCGTTGGTGCTCGTTTGGGTGCTCTTGTTCACCACGTTCAAGATGAACGGGGTCAGATTGCTGCAGTATAAGCCAATCAAGGACAGGTGGACAGTCAAGCAGTGCTTTGTCCTCCTTGTTACTTTGGCCACGGTTATTCTATGGTGCGTGATGCAGAAAATTGGCGGCACATTTGGTGAAAGTGGCATAATTTCCATCATCCCACTCACGGTGTTTTACGCCTGCGGGTTGCTCAAGGTCGACGATTTAAACAATTACCCAATGAACATTGTATTTTTGGCCTCGGGAGGAATGGCTCTTTCCAAAGCAATCACTTCGTCTGGTCTCCTTTCAACCATTGCAATCGCGCAACAAAAGCGAGTCATGGACTACGACGTTTACGTCGTGTTGATAATCTTTGGGTGTTTGGCCTTGGTGGTTGCAACATTTGTGAGCCACACAGTCTCGGCCATTCTTCTTTTGCCCATCATGCAAAATGTCGGCAAATCCTTGCCCGATCCCCATCCAGCGTTGTTGGTGACTGGTATCGCGCTCATTAGTAGTATTGCACAAGCATTGCCTTCTTCGGGGTTCCCAAACATCACAGCCATCAGTATGCGCGACGATGTTGGCAGACATTACCTCACAGTTCGAACTTTTTTGCTCCGAGGTGCTGCGGCCAGTATCATCTGTTACCTATGCATCATCACCTTGGGTTACGGCATCATGAAAAGCTTGAAGTTTTGATTTAAAAAAAAAAAAAAAGAAAAACCAAACTTGAACCGCTGCCGCTGCACTGTGGTCTACATATACATATATATATTTGTATTTTATTAGTTATTTGCAGTTTGGCCACTGGCTATCCGTCTGTCTGTCCTCTTGATCTCTGCATGTCTATGAGGTTTTACTCCCCCATCATGACATCAGTAGGGCAGCGAGAACAGAGAGAAAAAGAAAGAGACACACTTAAAAGGGCACATCTGATCATCACCACCCGTACGAACCAAACAAACCACCCTCCCCACACATACCATCTACAAGTCGAAAAAAGAAAGCGTATAAAAAGCGAAATGGAAAGAGCCAAAGTTGCTTATAAACATCCCAACGGTCTAGCGACGCTTTTGCATCTATCGCAGCAATGCGTAAAGAGAAACATCACTCGTCTCCAAGATGTCGGCACCACACCCTATCATCTACTAGAACCAGTGCTCTCGGCCATGTCAGCAAAACAATTGGACCAACTAGAGAAATTGTCAAGACAATTGATGCCCCATACTGATGGGATATGGAAACAGTTGATACAAAAGGATTTTCCCGACCGGGTAGTTGACGCTCCTTTGGTGCACGGACCGGAAATGCCCTACAAGTCACTTTACTACAGATACATCGAGCAGCGCGATGAGTTTCGAAAAGATTCAGCAAAGCGGCTTCGACATTTACAGCAGTCGTACATGAAGGAGAAGTCAAAGAATAAAGTCATTACTGTGAATGAAGTCTTGCGGGATCCATCGCGTAAGAGGATGCGGCAGCCGTATATTGCATCTGGAGGTGGTGGTGGTGGTCGTGGTGGCAATAATAATGGTGGTGGAAGAAGTGGGTGGTTTCGCAATCGGCAGACGCGACTAGTGCAAAATTCAATCTTGGAGAGAGCTACGAGAGACGCACAAATGTCCCAGCGTCTGTTTGGCAAACTCACGAGATATGATCCTTATGATGCTTTTAAATGTCTACCTATTCGAGTGCCGAAACGGCCGGCTATACGACGCACAACTTGCTTTGATCAAAGCAAAAAGGAAGCTGCACCTAAACCGGTCATGAAAAAGACACCGGAAGTGACATCGTCACCGGCATCCTCACTGGCACCAACGCTCACACCCACGCCACCGCCCTCGCCTGCCAAGATGGCGGAAATCGCAAAGAAAAGGCGACTGCAACAACACCAACCATCCATATTCCTCCAGCGAAAGAAACCCAATTTGAAAACGCAACTGGTGCGCAAGCCAGCTCCAAAGAAAGAACCTCCCAGCAGGATCAAAGCTATCAAGTCTCCCTTATTTAGCTGATTTAGCTGATCACAGACCATCGCACTGAATTATTTATACCTTTTTCTTCTTTAATAGACGACCAGTGGGAGTTTCCAAAAATTTCCGCTTATAGCCTCCTACATTGTTTTTCTTTTCCAGATCTTCCAGCTTGATGTCGATCAAGTTTTCATCTCCCACGCTAATCACTTGTTTATGTGACTTGTGTCTTAGTTTCCCGCTCACCAAGACACTCTCAGGGCTCAGCGTGATGCACGCTTTTGCTCTGCTGTTGTCGAGTCCCAACGTCTTTAACAAGATCAAGATGTCATTTGCGTTTCTCAACTGGATAGGATTCTGGGCCCCGCTAGATACGACTAAACCCTTTGACCTCGAGCTTCTGATCAACTGGAGCACATTGTTGAACCAGTTCTTCTTGAGCAAGTTGTAACTCACAGCGTCGTTCTGGTAACCTTTTGGGCCACTTACAATCTGCGAGTAACTGATCTCAAACTTGAGTCCCTTTTGCAATCCGCTTCCTATAGTCTTGAACTTTAGGAAAAAGGGGAGTCTGTTGGACATGTCTAGGCTGATTACGTCGCACTCGATGTTCATTATCGTCAACTGTAGTGCTTTTTCATTCATGGGCTGGATTGCAATCACGTCAAAGCAATCCTGTAGTTTCGTCATCGCTTGCATCTTGGACAAGTCGCTCACGACTAGAGTCAACCGTGTGAAGAGCGACAAGTTGGGACATGATGCTTTTAGCTTTGCGAGTAACTGTTTCGTGGGTATTGGGTTGACCGCGTCCTGATTCAGAACTGGGATTTTCACAAGCTCATTCACGGTGAAATTGATTACTTGATGAGTTATGCCGAGTGAGTAGTTTGTGATGATGGTGTTGACCAAGTTTAAAACTTCGGCTTCTGTTGGGGGTTTATAGGTGTTGGACGGCCATGGTATATTTAAATCATAAGACATGTTCTTTGGCTAAACCGATGATGGTGATGGTGATGAGTTTATGGACCAGATCTGGTTCTGCAATGATGGTGGCTTTCACGTGAGCATCCTGCTCTTCTCCTTTCTTCTTTCTTCTTTCTCGTCTTTGGTTGTTTTGAAAGTTGCAAAACATCTCCACAATTTCACGCCACTCAATTAATAATCCATTTTGCCACCATCTTGCCACCATCTTGCACTCGGATGAAAAGCAGCACTATATAAGTACGGTCTGAAAGCTCACACCCATTGCCGTTTTTTCCCACTTTTGCTACTCGTCACTAATCATAACATATAGATACACCTCGCCTGGAAAAATGTCATCAGTCGCGAACTTATTCATCGACAAGAAGCAACGACCATCGAAGGACCAAGGCATCATGGATATAGGTCGCAATTGCTCGTACTGCAACCAGTTGGACTTTTTGCCCTTCACGTGCGAGTTTTGCAAAAAGACCTTTTGTTCGCAGCATCGGACTTTGGAACAGCACAAGTGTCCTCACAAGGACAAATTCTTTATCCCACCAAGTTCAAAAACAGGCACATCCATACCGCAGCTGTCGTCTACTGTTTCAGCAAAGTCCTTGTTCCCCGATAGAGATGCCGATCGGAGATTAATTGACCTGAAGTTGAAACAAGCCCAACCCACCACGATCAAGGAAACGCAATTCAGAGTCGGTGACGTTGCAGGTTCGAATGCATTCCAAAAGTTTCAGAAGTTCTTGAGCATTCAAAAGAGCAAGAAATCCAGTGGTGGTGGCAACAACTCCTTTTCGCTGATTTTCAAGAAACCAAAGCCGGCGAGTCCATTTGCCGACTTGGCCAAGCTAAAGAAGGAAGCTAAAGGTGACGCAAAGATAGCTGCCGCAGATAGAATTTACGTTTGGTGTATTTATATGGAAGATCCCGGTGCAACCAATGTGGAAAACGATAAGAGGGCGGTGTTTGTTTCCAAGAACTGGGTCGTTGGTCGCTCGCTAGATTCAATTGCTGAAACTTTACGGATAAGCAACATCAACAACGCCACGACAAAAGTGGAGGAGAAATTGCACATATTCAAGGACGATGACGACCAACCGACGATAATTCAAAATTCCCAAAAGTCAAGCGCGTTGAAGAATGGGGAAGTAATCTATTTAGTTCGCGGTGTCATATGAAGCAAGAACAATAAAAACTTTTTTCAATAAATATACATATATATATTCATCAATAGACATCTTTAATCTCATCATATTCTAACCAATTCATCAAACAGTTTTGGTCATTCAAGTGCTCCCATCGGGTGAATTTACCAACATTACAGCTTCGTGTGAACGGCGTCCTCGCACAATTGTAATATGGATCGTGGTTATATCCTAAATCTCTGAACCAGTGGATCTTTGATTTATCTGCAAATAGACTGACCCCAATGGAATGCACCGGTGCGTCGCCCCATCTCTCATAGTAGAAGCCTCCAGTGGAGTCAAGGTATTTGAACCAGTTGTTGTAAGCTTCTCCGCGGAAAAAGTCCATATCTCCAATCTCGAAATTGGACCAGAAATGACACGTTGAGTATCCTCCCGCGACTTTATTCTTGCCCGGATTCTGCAAGTTTTCAATCAACCACTGGAAACTGCCATTTTCATTGACATATTTATAGTTGTCGCCCTTGTTCAAGTACTTTAAAGTCTCGGGCCAAAGTGACTTGACAGTTTCTTCAATATCGTATAAGCTGATTGTGAATCCGTAAACTTTTTCGGTAGCCTCCATATATTTGAAAATGTCGTATTGCACATCGGTATAAAATTGCACCTGCGGCTCAATCCTCCAGTAGTATTTATATTTTTGCAACTCGGGCAAATTATAGAATTGACCCAGGTAAAAACGACACATGTTGTGGTAAGACCCTTGCTTGGCATAGGCAATGTCGTGCTTGTGCATAATCTCCATCTCCCTAGCTTCCTTTTCAGCATCGATAAAGGACGGCTTGTCCCAAATCTGCGGATCCACAGTGACAAATTCAACTGGAGCAGTTTCAGTGTACTTTCTAATCCTCGTCTTGAACTTTTCGGTAAACGGCTGATCGTTGATGAATGTGTATGTGTAATTGAACTTCAGGTTAAAGGACTTGTGGAATCGCTTAATGCTCTGCCCGATTTTGCTCAATTCGGCATTTCTGACGAGGGCTACAATGGTGGCGTTGGCATGTTCATACAGCAGCAAATCGCTTGGTGGTGGCACCAACACCGCGTCTTTTGGCATCAAGACCTCCTCTTTCATCATCCCCTGATACTTTTTGGTGATTTCGCTAACCACTTCCGTGGGGTTGCCTTTCCTCTCGACATTGTTGACAAATTCAAAGCGCACGTTATTGGGCTCCAATATGTACCCTTTTTCCAATCTGGGGTTGGACTGCAAATTGAGCAAGTTATACGAAGCCTTCAAGTTTTCACTTAAATTCGGTAGATACGAAAAATCAAATTTGTCGCTCAACGACTTGAAAGACCAATCTTCATTGATTAGTTGCCTGTGGTTGACAATCGTCAATTGCAATAGCAAGATCACCGTAATTGCTAGCGTTGTGACAACGTACAACAACTTCCGTTTCCTTAGCGTGACCATCTCCTAACTTTCCGATGTGTTTACACGATTGAATGCGAGCAAATACCTAGACTATCTCTATCATCTGAGACCAACCTGCTGCCAAAACAAAAGTCAAATAAAAAGTAGAAGAAGAAGAAGTTGATGGCTGTGCTGATGGGGGGGGGAGGTTGGATCCAAAAAGGCGCCTTAGAAGCCGCTCGTGTGTCCGAATTCGGCCAAATCCTGCACACTAACACTCTCTACCGAAAAATAAAATAACGTCAAAAATAGACGGAAAAAGCGGGAGAAGCGGTGCTACCAGTTGACATTTTTATTGGGTAGTGTGAGTGGGTCCAAAAATAGAATTTTGACGATCTTATCAATAGAAGCCATAGACACGCGATGGGCACCAATGCTCAAGTAAAGATAAAAGAACGATTGCTCATGAAGTCCATGCACTGGGGCTTCCGAATTGTCATCAGGCATTGTCAACCAGACGTCTTTTGACCAACAGTCTCAGCCAGGATCTTGAGCTAGCCGTTGGGAAAAAAAAAAAATTTTTTTTTTTCCAGCCCCATGCACCTAACTTGCTGGAGATGTAAAATAAATCGCCCTACACAATGGTGCTCGCGTAGCACTACAAACTCTCAGCATCACCTAATTTAAAAGCAACGAGATCAATTGCGAGACCCGTTGGAACCTTGGAGCTTGGTCCGGGTGAGCAGTCCAAAGCTGGCGTAATCTTGTCCTTGTTAGCAGGAGCGCAGACAGGAGAGCGGTAGAGAGGGAAAAAAATTAAAAGAAAAAAAGAGACAGGCTCAGACAGTCATCAACCAATTGTGTTGCCAAAAAAGTGTTGCCAAAAAAGTGTTGCCAAAAAAGTGTTGCCAAAAAAGTGTTGCCAAAAAACTCACCAGGAATGCTCCATGCTGTGGTCAAATGCAGCAAGCGACTATACTCTCGACTACCTGAAAAGACTCTGACGTTGGCCAAGTTCAATTTCCCTAGTGCCACCAACACTATAGAGGAGGTAAGTAACAAGATCGACAGTTATTTGAACAACAGGAGTGCAAAGATTACGTTGCATGGCCATATTCACAGAAAATCTCGGCTACGAGCAGCGTTGAGCTTTGGCTTTATAAGAGACAAACAGGGCGATGTGTTGCAGTTTGTTTCAGATGTTGGTTCTGGCGATCAGCTGGTGTTGGAAACAATGAAAAAACTCTCTGTTGAGGATTCTGTTGCTATAACGGGGCATGCGAAACGGAAGGAAACGGTCGGGAAGGAAAAGGAGGACGCTTGGGAGTTGGTAGCTGAAGAGATCCAAATACTAAACGCGTCCAATTTGGACGCGTCCAGACTTGAGAAGTTGAAGCAAGCTAGTCCGGAAGACATCCCGCCCCAGTTTCGCTATTTGCAGCTCCGTACGCCCTTTTACCAAAACGCATTGAGAACTAGAAGCAAGCTTGCGCAGCTCGTGCGGAAGGTGCTAGTGGAAAATCACGACTTTGTCGAGATTGAAACGCCGTTGTTGTTCAAGTCAACCCCGGAGGGTGCTCGGGAATTTCTAGTGCCAACACGCGCTTTCGACCTGTTTTATGCATTGCCGCAATCGCCTCAGCAGTACAAACAAATCTTGATGAGCTCGGGTTTCACAAGGTATTTCCAAATGGCTAAATGTTTCCGTGATGAGGATTTGCGCGCGGATAGACAGCCGGAATTCACTCAAATCGATTTGGAAATGAGTTTCATCAATAGTGCTGACCAAGTTATGAAAGTTGTCGAAGATGTCGTGCTCAATTTGTGGAAACACACAAGTAAAAGCGGTACTTATCACGTTAATTCCAAAGGCAACTTGCAACCGATTCATAATCTCGGCGAAAACAACAACGACTCCTTGCAATTTCAGAAATTGCGTTACGAGGAAGCTTTGCAAAAATACGGAATTGATAAGCCTGATTTGAGGTCGAACATATCTTTCACCTCGCTCAGTGACTTTTTCGTGGCGAAAGAGAATCCTAGTTTCCCCGTGGTTGAAGCTTGCGTATTGAAAAACGCCTTTGAGCCGGAGCCGGAGGGGCTGAAAAAGAAAAAGTACAAGATACCAAAGTCACTCATTGACCCAATCAACTACAACAGAAGACGCCCTTATGTGTGGGCTGTTGGAAAAGAACAAGGAGAAAAAAATGGAAACTCGAACTGGTGGTACCAAACTCTCCTCGAGAAAAACATCATCACGGCAAAGGAAAATATTAACGAACTGGAGTTGAACCAGCTCCTAAATTTGGAACCCGGAGATATAATTGCCGTCTCTACTAGAGCTGAACTACCATACGAAAATCCCACACCCTTGGGCAAATTCAGGCAACTTGCAATAAAAGAGTTTCCGCGCAAATGGCTTCGTCCAATCGAAAACCATGAGCAACAACTCGTTACTGACTATGATCCTGAAAGTGTCACGGTGGGCTCATGGGTCGTTGATTTCCCTTTGTTCAACCCTGTTGAGACATCATCTCATCTCGATTCCCCTTACCCAAATTACGACTTTGACAAATTCGAGTCCACTCATCATCCATTCACCATGTGCAGATCCAAAGACTATGACTTGTTGGAAACTGACCCTTTGGCCGTCAAGGGCGAGCATTACGACTTGGTCATGAACGGAGTCGAAGTTGGTGGTGGTTCTCGCAGAATCCATGATCCAGCGTTGCAGAAATTTGTTTTTGAAGAAATTCTTCGAATCCAGAACCATCAACAGTTGTTTGGACACTTGGTCAAGGCGCTAAGTATGGGGTGTCCTCCGCACGCAGGATTGGCGTTGGGTTTTGATAGATTATGCGCAATGATTGTGGGATCTCTGTCCATTAGAGATGTCATTGCATTCCCCAAGAACCAATCGGGCAAGGATCTTGTCGTTGATAGTCCCACAAGCGTCGACGAGCAAACTTTAAACGATTACCATGTAACAAAGTTTTAGAAGGTAGAAAACCAAACACCCTTGTATATATATATATCCTTTTATTTTCTTTTCATTTGTTCATTTATTCACGCCTACGGCCTCTAAGCTTTTGTCTTTTTTCATTCCCCAGTGTCAACTCGTCGAGTTTTCTTTTCGTGTATCCATTCTGTGCTTTTTCAGCTTGCTCCTGCTGCCTCTTTTTCTCCTCGGCGAGTCTCTCCATTTTCAACTCGATGGGCTTCTTGACAGCCACCTGGTTATTCTCGTCATCGACGCCCTCGCCCAAAAACTCTTGCTCCTGCTCCTTGACCAACCGTTTCCAATCAAACTTTTTTCGAACAAACAACTCCATGCTCCAGTTCTTCCACACCAATTTCCCATAGCTGCTATCTTTGACTTTTGTCGCATCGCTGACCAATTCCAGCGCAAACCTATCCTTGTACATCGGCAACAACACCGTGAACTTCCATAGTTTATCAGCAATGTGCGAGCCGTACGAGTTGCAAGCCAACGCCACCATGTGTCCTTGAAACGCATTCAACACCCTTTTCCGCAAGATCTGGACGTTCTTGGGCTCATTTGCTTCCACAACTAGCGAATCCTCCACCACGTGCGAAAAGACACCATGGAGACACATTTGCTGCAATTTCTCGCTGGACAACGCCATCAAGTTCAACCATGTGCAAATCACAAATCTGTAATCGAGCTCCATTAGTTTCTCCAAGAACAAAGCGCGTCTTCTCTCTTCCGCGGTAGGCCAGTCGTTCCTGGTGTTGCCGAGCGTGGACCCAGTCAACTGCAACACGTTTTCAATAAACTCAGTCGTGGTGTTTGGTTGCGGATTAGTCCAGTCGTAATTTGGAGCGAATTTTTTGAAAAACTGGTCAATGATCTCGTCACGTTTATAGTTTCCCCTCGCGATCGACGCGTCAATGACTCGTTGCGCCAAGTCCAAATTTTGATTCTCGGCAATCGAAATCAAGTTGGCTAGCTCGGGAATCACCGCATCTAGAATGAGCTCAACTTCAACTGGCTTCAATTTGAATAATAGGGCTTGTATTATGTAGACTCCTGTAGTGGCGCGTTTAGCTAGTTTGAGCACCCGGTCTTTCATGTATAACTTGTATAATCTTTCAATATATTGAGGTCTAGCGCCGTCATTCTTGATTATCCCTTCCAAGAAATGCGACCCGACTGAATCGGATAGCAAATACTCGACAAATGACTCTTCCTCGGGCACTTTATCGTCTGATTGCTTGGCGAATACAAGATGCCACATGGCACGCTCACGATCCACTAATCCTTCAACTCTTACAATGAGTTGCATCACAGGCGAGGCAACCTTGTGTATACTGAGCTCTCTCGCCCGTTTGGTATCTAGTGATTTGACAATTATCAGGATAATGTTGCGTAACTCATTCTTGAATGAAGAAGGAGTCTGAAACGCGCGATTGAAATCCTCGTTATCCTTAATTTCGATCATTTTCCTCGCGATTTTGGATTTTTTGGAGCGAAGCGTTGAGTTCGACGTGGTTGTCGAGGGAAGTTCCTTTCCAGCAAGGATCAAGATCAAGAGCCTCAACACATGCGACGCGTATTGGTGATCGATCATGGTCATCAAATGCGGCTCGAATTCATTCACCATGCTCAAGAACATCTCCTCCATCGACTTGCTATTGTTGTCCCCGTGACGGCGATCCTCAATCACAACCCCTTGTTCTTCGATTCGTTCTTCGATTTTTTGATCTTCTTGTTCGGGCTTGATTTCGTCAGTCTGCGTAAGCTCTTTCTCAACTAGCGCCGCTGATCGAACAAGCAATGTTTCCAATACATGCGAAGAGTATTTATGGAAAGCCAACGAGACGAAATGGCCCGCGAAATTCTCAAATATCGACTTCAATTGCGTGGCATTAGCGAGCAAAATCATCCTCTCCATCAATTTCGAACAGATTTGATTCGTCACCAACTTCAATTCTTTGCCCCTTGCTTCCTCTAACACCGAATTCACGAATCCGGTTCTCTCGTCGTCATTCTCAAACGAGTCCAAATTCAAAGTCGACTCGGCTTGTTTGAAATAGTCAATCTCACTAGCGTCAACAAGACCGAAAAAGGTGTTGGGGATATTTTCCGGTGCCGTCGAGCTTGGAGTAGCTTCTTCTGATACGTTTGCAGCCTGGATATCTGCCTCTTTGGCCTTTTTCTCGGCTCTTCTTCCTCGTGACTTAGTATTTGCCATGATGTATGTCTTTATTGAGGAGATCAAACCCTTTGGCCGTGTTCTTGGGATGCTCTTCGCAGCTAGAGTCAGAAGTATATATTCTATATAGAAGAAAAAAGAAACTCGTCCTGCGCAGGGTCGGAAAAATTACCACTACTCTCCCACCCACCACCTTCATTCAGAGATTCAATGCTATCCAAAAAGATAAAGAAAAAGAGCAAAGCACATTCAAAGGTGAAAAAAATAGGCGTAAAGTTTTTTTATATAGATCCGGTACTATGAATTGAACTGTTAGCTAAAGAATTGAAATATTTGAAATAGAAATAGTCATAAAAAAAAAACGCAGCAAGTGGCTCGAAACTTATCGGTATCATGAAGTGAAATGGGAAAAAAGGGTAAAGTTAAAATATAGGAGGGGACTTGGTCCGGATCTATCATGTATAGACCAGTAAAGTGCAGCAACTGCGTCTCATCTGGCTAGAGTGTGGACTTTGCAGCTGGTTTATGCAGAAACTTCAGCTCCGGTGTCTCTTTTTGAGGGTTCGAATCTGCCATATCTGGTCCATCTGAACGACTTGGCTTCGGCATCAGCTTCGGCATCAGCCTCAGCGTCTCTCTTGGAAGGTTCGAATCTGCCGTATCTGGTCCATCTGAACGACTTGGCTTCGGCATCAGCTTCGGCATCAGCTTCAGCGTCTCTCTTTGAGGGTTCGAATCTGCCGTATCTGGTCCATCTGAACGACTTGGCTTCGGCATCAGCTTCGGCATCAGCTTCAGCGTCTCTCTTGGAAGGTTCGAATCTGCCGTATCTGGTCCATCTGAACGACTTGGCTTCGGCATCAGCTTCGGCATCAGCTTCAGCGTCTCTCTTTGAAGGTTCGAATCTGCCATATCTGGTCCATCTGAACGATTTAGCTTCGGCATCGGCCTCAGCTTCAGCCTCAGCGTCTCTCTTGGAAGGTTCGAATCTGCCGTATCTGGTCCATCTGAACGACTTGGCTTCGGCATCAGCTTCGGCATCAGCCTCAGCGTCTCTCTTGGAAGGTTCGAATCTGCCATATCTGGTCCATCTGAACGATTTAGCTTCGGCATCGGCCTCAGCTTCAGCCTCAGCCTCAGCGTCTCTCTTTTCGGCTTCTAAACCTGCCTCTGGCAAAGTTTGAACTTCCGCAACTGCAGTCGGGGTTGCAAGGGCGAGACTTTCAGAATCCACTGGTGCTGCGGCAACCAAGGCGATAGCCATGGTGGTAAGAACTGCAACTGATAATCTCATGGTTTTCGTTTGTTTGTTTGTTTTTTTCAAGTGCTTGACTCTAGTACTCGAGTATTGCTTTGATGTCGAATGGAAAAGGTTTCTCCACCAACTCCACTTGGTCCTTTTGACGCATTATTTATATCTGAGTGCATCCAAAGGGGGAGGAGGATGAAAAATTGACCATCGTGAGCGTTCGTGCGTTTCTGAGTCCTATACAAAGGTTCCACAGGTTTCAAACGTCAATCGAAACTTCAGAATCACTAGAGATGTTCCTTTCGCAGCCGAATCGAGTAATCGATTCAAGATTCAACTTTTCATAGCAAATTTTTTTTGTTAGTGAAAATTTTTAGTTTCAAAAAGATCTCTTTTTGAGATCGAGAAGGGACAGGGTTGTAAACTTTAGCCGAAATCGAGTTTGTCTTATCTCTTGACAGTATTCCCTAGAATGCGTAAAGGGTTCCGGTGGGTTTCCATTGGACTCTTGTGCCGACAGAGCTGGGAGCTGGACTGGAAGCTGCAATCATCTTCTTCCTCTTTTGGGGTAAGATTTCTCAAAACTCCTACTCGAGTGAATATCATTGGTTACTTGCGTTCTAGTCTCCTCATTTAGGACCCGGTTTTCCCAAAGGGGATCTGAATCCCACGATTGCGAAAAAAAAAATTGCAAATTGCAAATTGAAAGTTGAAAAATCTAAGTGACACAAACATATGAGAAAAAGAAAATTTAAGTGGCTTCACTTAGAAACGAATTTTAACAGGTTCCTTTGCAAGACCAATTGGGTAATAGGTTTCAGACAAGAGACCTTTCTTCCAAGAACATCAAGAGCTCGCTTCTCTTGACGAGACCCTTCAAACGAATGGTGAAACAGGTTTTTCCCTGACAAAGTGCTACTGCTCTTAAGTGCTGAAACGAGCTAATTACGAGCTAATGAAGCCCTCGCTTGGCGACCAACGGCTAGAGTATTCGCAATGGTTAAAACTGGAGAATCAGTCGCGGCGAAGGATATGGAGTCCGTTTTAGTACAACTTGAGGCTGATGCAAAGATACTCCTTGACCAACAGCATACAGCTTGACATTCCATTATATCGAAGCCGTGGGAGAAATACATGTTTCACGGTGGTTGATCCTATTCCTTTTTTTTTTTTCTTTCTGTTTCGCCTTTTCTGTGTGATCGAGGGTAAAAGAGTCTTCATTTCACCTGTTCAATGGTCACTTTCATGAGTAGTTTGACATGTAAACCTCTGAAACGATGGTCGTTTTGTAGAGGTTGTTTGAGCACTCGTTTTCAAACTCAAAACGTGCCAAAACAGAGCAAATGCATCAACACAGAAACCAGTGAAGTCCGTCCCTAATCGACGTGCCCGTCTTTAGTCTCGTAGTTTCAATCCAACGGCTTTTTGAGACAAATTGAGACTTGACAAGTTGATTTGGATACCACGCCCAGCTCCTTACCTTCCCCGTCCCCCTCCCTCCACTCTGGTCAAACGGCATCACCTTTTTTTCCTTTTTTTTAATTTCCGGGGTGATGCTCTAGAGACAGTAGCCACAGTTCTAACCATTTATGCTGATCATTACATTATTCAAAACTTAAATCACCGGTGCCTTCCCCAGCAACTGATCCTCGTAACGATGCTTCCTCAAAGAGTCCAACTGCACCAATTTTTGCAAAGCCGACACAATGTTGGCATCATCCAAGACATCAACACCTTTGACCCCATCAATCAATGCATGCACATACACCAAGCTTTTCAAACAGCCCACGTTGTCCAGTCCCGTGTCGTCTTTCTCCAAATCATTAACTTCATGAATAAGGGACAATTGATCGTTCAATATCTCGAGATATTTTTCGCGTGTTTCAAAAGCCAGAACGAAAAAATCATCGGATAGAAGCCAGTACAAGTAGAGCCAAACTGAATTGTCCTCGGGGCTCATGTATATTCCGGTGCGTAAAATTGCGAGGTCATTGTGAAGGATCGATAACGGTGTTTTGAAAAGCTCGAGCTTCTCCTTATCCACCGTATCCACCAAGGTCTCGTTTGCCAGTTTGGTGTCGCTGAGCAAGTGGAATATTTTCGGTATAAGTTTGGTTCGGTTATGCCATGCTGAAAAATTCAGAAAATCGCGTTGGATCTTGCTGGTGGTGTAATCAAACTCGTCGAAATTCAATTGTAGAATCGCCAATTTATTGCTATTATCGTCGCCATCACCCTTGCCATCGTTTTTATCTCCACCCAGTTCCACTTGCTGCTGCTGTTGTTCCAATTCCAAGTTTTCAACGACAAATCTTCTATAGTGCCATCCATGGAAATTCCGCTGGTCCAACTCCAACATCTTACTCACGGTCTTGAACTCAAATTCCCAATTGACCGATTTCAACTCCACGAGTTTGAATAGACACCAGCTGCGGTGATTCCATATCCAGTACACTTTGGGGAACCTCTTGAGCGAAGCAAGAACAAAGTTCAACTCGTCATTGAGGACACGAACGTAGATATCTGGCGTTGGCGAATACATGTGATGCATGATTTCTCGTCTATAGTTCCACATTGTGTAAAACTCCGGGTTCAACTTAAGCAAGCTCGTTGTGAATTGAAGTGTTTGCTCATTGTAGATTTGGTGTTGTCTCTGTTCAAACAAGTAGGCGGTCAACTCGTTGTAGTGGGCGATTTTGGGTTTATCTTTTTCGTATTTTTGAAGTAGCTGCTCCTCCGTCAAATGAGCTCTCTTGACTTCGTGTTGCTACTGAAAGCGTTAGTAACTCGTCACGCAGAAAAAGCAAAACACCACCTCGACTCAATAGCTCGACTCTAAAGCATACCATTATGGTTCTTGGAAACTTGGTCTGGTCAAACAAAGATTGAGAAAAAGAAAATGAGGTTTATCCAAATGGTGTTGTCAAAAATTATCTCCTGTGACCTGGTGTGGTGGTGGTGGGGTTGGTTTGAAAAATTGCGCGTCCGGCACTATCAAGAATATTTCACTCCTCCATAAACAATCAAGACCCTAGACAGACCAACCTCAAGTCCCCAGCTTTCAAACAACATGTCAACATCCAAGCTAGCCCTCAAGGGATCCTCCAAGATCGTCAGCGACTACTTTGAATTCGCAATCAACAGCATCCTCTTCCAACGGGGTATATATCCAATTGAAGACTTTATCACCGTGCGCAAATACGATCTCCCCATGCTTGTGAATAACGACGAGGACGTTAAGAACTATATCCTGAACATAATGCAGCAGTTGAAGAAATGGATCTATGGGCGCAAGATCACGAAATTGATTGTGGTTATCGTTTCAAAGAGCAGTGGAGATAATGTCGAGCGGTGGGAGTTTAGCATTGATGCTGTGCCCGAGGAAAACTTGCATCTGGCGACAAACGGTGGAGACTTGCAAGAGGAAGAGCAGAACAAAATTAGCAGTAACGGTAGCAAAAAGAGCAAAGAGGAAATACAAAAGGAGATTCGAGCCATTATACGTCAGATTACTTCCTCGGTGAGCTATTTGCCGGTGTTGAAAGATGACGATTACACATTCAACGTGTTGGTGTATACTGGTGTGGAGACAACTATACCTATACAGTGGTGCGATACCCATGGCGATGGAAGGGTGTTGGAAGGCGAAAATGTTGATCAAATTGATTTTGCAAGTTTCAGTACCGATAAGCACAAGGTCAACACCTCTGTAAGCTATAAATTTGAATAAAAATAAAAAAATTTGGTGTAAACGGTTTCTTAAAACTAGTTGGCCTTGGATTGTTGCTGTTGCTGCTGCTGCTGCTGCTGCTTTCTAACGTGCATATTCTCCTCATTGAATCGCCTTCTTTTGCTACTCAACATAAATCTAGCTGATCCCTTGATGGGGGTATTGTGGTCCCAAAGTTCGAGATATTCGTCAGCCAGGTTAAGCTCGTTGAAACAGCTTTCGTCATTCATGGGCTCGACGTCGTTGAACCTGGACTTTAACTCCATGAATTTAAAAGTCTGGCTCTTGCCCGTCTCCGTGTCAATCTCGGGCAAGTACCTAGTCAACACGCTGTACTCGTATTGGTGGGTGTAGTAGTCCAAAATGTATACGATGGCCTCATTAACGAGAAGCGTGGGGCAGTTGAAGTCGGCACTGTCAATGCTGCTCAAAATGGAGGACATTTTTTCATTTTCGCTAGCTTCATCGGCAAGATCGGTTGCATGTTGTTTGAGAATCATATCGCTTGGGTTCAAATTGAGACTGATGATGATGATGGCCAAGGCGACGCAATGTGGGGGCACATTCAAACTCAACGGGGTCTGAATAATGTCATAAACCATCAACCAGCTCAAAAATGACACTTTGTAGCTGACGTCTAGTTGCTTGCAGAACTGAATCATAATGTCATCAACACTAGTGCTGAACCCGGGGTTGTTTCCATTGTTGAAGTCGAATTTACAAATCTGGAGCAACTTAAATTCCAATTGCAAGATGTACTTGCGTTGATAATCGAGATAGGGCCCACCCGAGCTCACGAGTTGAGAATCGTCAATGTCTCTTATTTTGTTGCAAACCTGTTGGATATCTTTTAGTTTCTTGACACAGTCTTCGACTTTGCTGCTCAAGAACAAGCAAGTGATTGCAATGATCCACGGATCGCCTTCGAATTGGTTCGGCAGCAGCGTGGTGGAAGCGGTGACGCCAGAGACGTCAAACTTGTTGAATAGGTAATATCTCTGGTAATAGTTCATGGCTGTGGCAAGCACTCTTAGTGGGAACTTTAGCAGTTTCACCGCCTGGCTTAGAAACGTGTATATTTGCGATTTGGTAGATCCATACTGGAGTTTTAGCAAAGTAGGGATGGTTTGTCCATGAAGGTATGATATTTCTCGACTGGTGAAAAAGGGCCGGGAGATTTGTGCTATGGTAGGGGAGTTGTAATTGTTGGGATTCGGCGTTAGTGAGGATCCTGCGCTTGCTTGGTGGCCAGGGGTGGTATCCCTTGACATCGGTGTACTTTGATGGTGATAAGCTGCTGCTGGTGCCTACAACTTTTTTTTCATTTCTATTTTTTTCTGGCGGATTATTCGTTTGGTAACAAGATGTTAAAGTCGAGGTCAAAACGTCTATACTATACAGTGGATCCACGAACAGACCAAACAACGATTACAAACAGGAATGGGAATAAATAGAATTGAATATGTATATTGTATTTCTACTCTCTTTCTAACTTGAAAATAATGATTTCAAACAAAACAAAAAAAAAAAAAAAAAACATTTTTAAAGACAAATCATTCAAATCTCTTAAGCTTAAGCAGTGAATGACAATGAGAAGCCCAATTTGTGGACAGGTTCAGCCAATTTCAAGGCATCGAAGGAAGCACCCAAGCCCAATTTGACGCCAGGTCTCAATTCTTGAGTGTAGCTCAAAGCAGTCAAACCAGAGTCGGCAATCTTGGCCTTGATGAAGGCAGACTTGTCCAAGGCGTATTTAGTGGCAAACTCGACATTGACGTTTGAAGACTTGACTGAGTCCCAAGTGGTTTTGGCACCAACTTCAACCAAGGGGGAGACCCTGTGGTAGTAGGCAGCGGAGAAGACCGACAAGTTGGAAGTGGCCGTGGCGGCCAAGCTGTAGGTCAAGTTAGCAAAGCCAACACCGACAGAGTACTTGTTGACTTTGGCGCTGGAGATGTCGTAGCCCAACTCGGCACCGGCTGAGAAACCATCTTGGGCAACAACCAAATCAGCAGTAGCAATTGGGCCCTTCAACAAGTCAAAAAAGAGTCTGGCGTTAACGGCAGATTGTTGGTAAAAAAAGTTCAACTTGGCGTTTCTAGCACCATTGGGCACGATGGAGGTGTCCAACTCCCCTTTCAAGCCGGGGGTCAACAACTCGGCCAACTCAATCTTGGTGGACAAGACATTGGCATTGTTCCAGCCTTGGGTCAAAGTCAAGCCGGTAGATTTGTCAACGTGCTTAGCATCGACTGAGGCGGAAATCTTGTCGTCTTTGGTGGTTTTACCCTTAACGGTGAAGGCAACGCCGTTGGGGGCAATGGTTTTGACGTCAATAGCAGCAGTAGACAAGTGGTAGAAGTCCTTGTTCAACAAGTCATTTGAAGCCTTGGTCAAGTCTGAGTAAGCAGTTGGAGCCATTTTTTTTTATCTTGATTTTTTTATTCAATTGAGTAGGAGGGTATGTTCCTGGGGAAAGAATGAAAAGAAGAAGAAGAGGAGAAGAAGAAGAAAGGGGAAAAAAGTGTGGAGAGGAGTGAAAATCGGATTTTAATTCGCTGATGTTTTGTTTGATGTTGTTGATTGTTTGGTTATGAAAACAGAGAGAGAGGCAATTTCTTCTGTAATATTCTTCCTTACTGCCCACTTGTACACCGTGACCACACCAATACTACTGCCACTACTGCCACTGCTACTGTTACTGCTGCTGTGATTACTACTGTGACAGTGCCTGTGACTCTAGGACACCACCGTGAACACCAACTTGAACACTGGCAGTTAACATCCACTTCTTACACGCTCCCCAAACCAACCACCGCTGGGCACGTGCTGCTTACGTAATCCTCGTCTGCCCAACACACAACACACCACCCACATGTCCCTTTCGCTCCCATCCACACTTTGGAGCCCAACCTGCGCTTATATGCAGGCTATACGAAAGAGCCCCTCCTTCTTCTTCTACTTCTGCTAGCCTGAAAACCTACTCGTATAGCCCTGTCCCTGTGGTCTTTATACACTTGGATATACAAGTGTGTATGTATATATATGGGCCACTGGTTTCCTCTCCTGTTGGATCCGCCAGCAGCCCATCTTGGAACCACCCATGTGCTGCAATTGAGTAACCCACGAGATCTAAAGACGCATCTGTCGCGGGGAACAAACAACAACAACAAGACGTTATTGAGCGAGAACAAGAGGAACACAATTTGCGACACATGCATGCGACACGCCGATACGACATGGCAGATTTCCAGCTCTTTATACTTTTATACTATCCTGGTGACTGTACTAGCCACTCATGTTCCACTTGCAAGGCTTTCCTGTCATTCACTTTCTGCGCTCTCGACTACCTAGCTTCTTTATAAAGTATGGGATTGACATGGAAACCGTTGTTGTGAATTTCGCAGAAGCTCTTTTTGCACGGGACGTTTTTTATCCCCGCGATTTCCAACATCTTTGTAGATTATCAGCTGAAGCTGGACCACGCGGATCACGTAGGAAGCAGACAAAGAAGCAAGGCCCTGCTTTTTTTTTTGTTTTCTAGATAAATTGGAAAACGTGGCTCCCTTTTTCCTTCCTCTCTCCTTCTCTTTGATGTCTCTTAAATTGCTCCACTGGATAGATGCATCAGGTGTTTTCTTTTCTTATGTTTCGATTCACGCCGCATCGCTTACTCGATTGGGGAAGTGGCGCTACCATGTGTGTTTTAGCTGATTCCTGACCCACAGAGTTCGAACCCCGCTGATGGGAGAATCCGTAAATGTTTTTTTTTTTACTCCAGACTCCACCTCTTCGAAAGTGTCCTGAGCCATGGCGGCTTGCGTGGATTACATTAAAAAATACATAACTATCATGATATCTGGGATGTTTGATTTGTAGTTCATGAAGCCATTGACATTAACATCTACTATAAAAGCAAAAAAAAAAAAAGGATAAAGAAAGGAAAGTTAGATGGTTATGGTGGATCACCTCAGTGGATCAACTTTTTTGGGCGCAATTTGCAGCAAAAAACGTGAGAAAAAAAAGAACAGCCTGCCCCAGATCTTCTCCCCATATGAGAATCTGATTAAAGGTACAAACATCAGAATCAGAACATTGAAATGATATAAGAACATTGAGATGTTAATAATATATTAGTTTGTATTAATTTATATATATAATGTATATCTAAAGCAAGCAGAGTCCCATAACTAAAAACACGCTTCTATCTGCTACAAACATTAAATATTCCCATCAGCTTGCGCTCGCTAAAGGTAGAAACGAATCAGCGTTTCATTTACACCGATGAAGGTCATCTTTATCGACTCCAACCCCGTTATAGTGAAATGCTGGCAGCTTCACTACCGCAAAATCCAAAAACTAATCAGCCAGTACCAGCTACCGCTTATCCAGCCAACCACATTTGAATTTCATGCTACAACAATTGAAAACTATGTCGAACATCAAACATTGCCCCGCGGGAAAACGTCAATAGTCACCCCCACCAACTCTTTGTCCTACATGGGCAGTGGGTTCGACCAATATCTCCTCAAGAGCCTCTTGCTAGGCACCAGCACCGTCAACTACAAACACCTCGAAAATATCATCCAAAACCACCAATTGACGCGATATCGCGGCTATTTGATCCCCAACCACATCTACAAATACAACTTGCTCCAACTCCCGCAAACTAGCGAGTACAACTATAAAGAAACTTTGGCTTATACTCACCTACATATCACGGAAATCATCCAAATCCCAACAATGGTGATCCCGGAAAAGATCGACCACTCGCACATTTTGGAAGCCGTGTGGAGTCTATTGACTCACTTGACTCAAGAAGACCCCGTCCAGCCAGACAACTTAATCATACCGGGTCTCGGTACAGGGTACGGGAAACTAAGCGAGTACGACTCAACCAAGATCATGATCTTTGCCATGGTGTTGTACAATTTGCAATTCCCAAACCTGAGATTGGGCCAGTTGAAAAAATCACTCTTGATTTTGTTTTTTTTCAACAAGCAGTACCGAATGTTTCATAATTTTGACGATGTGCAAGAGTTGGAGGATCATGTGGTTAGTGAGTATGGCCAAAGTATAGAGTTGCACCCGGGCCAGCTTATGGAATTGGACCAATTGTTCAAGTGCGTTCAGCTTTGATAACAACCTGCTGGTAAGCATTACCGCTCCGATATATACATACATATGCATACTTCAATATCTACATATATACATAAATACATAAATGTATATGTGTCTTACGAGATTGCTCTCTCTGTCTCTCTCTCGCAACCCGTTATCTCGTTTCGCAATCACATGTCAGACCTCATATGCTTTTATCATGAAAAAACAAAACCTCCTAAGAAACTTGCACCAAAATAAATAAATAAAACAGAAAAAGAACAAATATCTGAAACCTTCGATACTTCCTCTATATAGATACTTGGTCCACCCCCTCCCCCCCTTCCTTCTTCACGAGCTGCAGCCGTAGCTCAGCCGTTACCCACCCAACTCAAATCATGACCATCAAAGTATCGTACACGCTCGGCTTCATCAGATGTCCCGAGACCAACAAGGTGCTCCTCCTCAACCGGAATAAGCCGCCCTGGATGGGAAAATGGAACGGGATAGGCGGCAAGTTGGAGCCGAACGAGACACCAGTGGAGTCAATGTACCGGGAAGCGGAAGAAGAGACGGGCTTGGACTTGTCCAACTTCAGGAGCCGCGGCGTGCTAACTTGGGAAATCGCCGTCACTAATAAAAAAGATGCCATTTACGTGAAACATGGGTTAAACGAGCTGAGTATGCCCGTCACGGGCGGTCTTTATTTGTTCACTGCTGATATCACAAAGGAGCAATTTGAGAATTATCGCACTCCCTTAGTTTACAACGACGAAGGGATCTTGGATTGGAAAGATTTGGAGTGGATCACGTACGAGTTCAATATGGGCGTTGTTGATAATGTCAAGTTTATATTCCAGCATTTGTTCGACTCGTGCGAGGCGGATTTGTTCACTGCCAAATATGAGAATTTGGAGTTGGTTGACGTGCAGTATTTGCCGGGGAAGAACCCGTTGTGCGGGGCGCCGTTGAGCAACACCGAGACTATATCGTGAGCGACCCACACCCCAAGGACGTTGCAAATTTTGCGGATGCTCGATTATTTATTAACCACAGAATAGAAGATTTCAAGAAGAAGAAGAAGAAGAAGAAGAAGAAGAAGAAGAAGAAGAAGAAGAACGTGTTTTTTTAATAGAATATTGATGAAATCAATGTTTTTTTTTTCATTTCTATTTGATTGGTATTTATCGAAAGGGCTAGCGTTTATGTAGTCCAGAGACGGGCAGTGCCATCAGCTCCCGCGCTAAACAACCACGCCTCCTTCGGATGCCACACGATATCCAACACCCCAATCTGATTCACCACTTTATGGCCGCTCAATTTCTTCAATGGCACAAGCAAAGGGTTGGTCATCAAGTCGTCATATACGGTGCCGTGGAAGACATGGATGACGCCATCGTCACTCGCGGAAGCGAAAAGCGGCAACGAACCCTTGTGGTACTTGATCTGGCGCACCGCTTTCGCATGGTACCTCAAGGTCTTGTAAGGGGTAGCAGCGAGGTCCAAGTCGTGCCACAAGACTCGTTTATCGTATGAGGCAGCGAGCAAGTTGTCGCCGCGTGGATGCAAGTCTATCGTGGAAAGGAGTCTTACGCCCGGTAACAATTTCTTAATGAGGGTCTGTTGTGCCAAGTCGTAGATCTTGATTTGCCGCTGCGACGCTACAAAGAGCTGCGGTTTGAATGGGTGGAACTTGGCGTCCATTATTACTCCCTTGGATTTCTTGAAGGGAGACTGCGACAAGTGTTTTGAGAGTTGGTGGATTAGCACCGCGGTGTTTTTGCTGTCGGGGGAGATGGTCACGAAGTAGTCGCCTTTCCTGTGCCATGAGAGTTTCTTCACTGTGGTGCGGCATTGGATGATGGCTGATATGCCCATGGATTGTTGAGTTGCGTTGGGGTTGATCCATTGGGCAACGTCCTTTTTCACGGTCGAGGCGCCATTGGAACCACCAGCAGCGGATGCTTCGTCAGCGTCACCATCAGCGTCAACATCGTCGCCGGCATTGACTTTCAAATTCTGCTTCTTGTTGCCAAAAGTATCATACCCCCAACCACTCTCAATCCTCAACTTACCCGTGTTCTCAATATCGAATCCAAACACAGGCGGAACCATCAAGTAGATGTTTTCGCCAGCGCTAGCAGCCAAGATCCCCGTCAGCGGATCGGGGTTCCACTCCAACGACTCAATATGATCATCGTTGTTGCGCTCGCGATTGACAATTTGGGCGTGGTAAACTTGTCTCCCCGTTAACACTTCCCATATCCTCACGCTCCCATCATCGGAACCCGTCGCTAACCAGATCCCCTGGGGGTCAATCGACAATGTTCGTATCTTGCCCGTGTGTCCTTGATACACAGTTGAACAACGGATAGGAAACGGCCTCAAGTCCTTGGGCGATGGAAGTTCCGGTATCAAGCTCTCTGGATCGATGTTCAATTTGTTCTTGCGCAACCGCGGCGCGAGATACAAGTCCAACGATCTCTCGAATCTCTCGCGTATACTCTCTTGATAACCAGGCACTTGTCTCAACGACTTGTATTTCTGCGGGATATAATTTTTTTCACGGTCGATTGGGTCCTGGTTTAACCATTCCTGTTTCTCCTCGTCGTTAAGCAAGTATTCCTCAGGTGGATTATAACTTTCCTCATTGGTAGGCGGGGGCAATTTCGGAGCTCGCAAGTTCATAATATGGTCAACAACTTCAGTTTCATCTTGCCAAAGATCGAAATTCATCTCTTCTTCGTCTTCTTTTTCTTTTTGCTCCTTGGCCTTTGCAGGAGTAAGGATGCGGCCTTCGCGGATAGCACGCACAATCTTCATCACGCGCTTAGCTTCATGTTTCGAAGGCACGAACCGTCTCTTTGGTTCAGGCACCGCCGTCAAGGGCATAACTTCCTGGTCCTTAGTGAACCAATCGTTCAACGGCTCATAAGGATTGATATTCTCGTCGGTGTTTTCCTGCTGTTGGATCTTACGTATCAACTCCAACTCCTCATCGGTGATCTTTAACGCGGTGCCCGTGTTTTGGTCCAATAATCCTGTCCAGCCCTGGGGCAAGTCTATGCTTTCCAACAATTGGTCCAACGCGGACCCTTTAACGGGTCGCATGATCCGCTTCCCGTTGATGTCGTAACCAATGTGGGGCATCTCGTCGTACGCGGAAATGGGGATGTTGCCGATGGTGTTGAAGTTCTCAGCATCGCTATCGTCACTGTCGTACACGGGCTCGATTTCCGGTTTGATGATTCTGGGTCTGCCGTCGGAAAACTTGGTGTGTATTTCCGCGTCTTCTTCTTTCTCCTTGTCGTCGTCGTTGACGGATAGATTGCTGATCTTTACGTCGGCGAATGCTTTTTCGTCCTTGGGGTCGTCTGAAAACTCGACCGAACTATAGTCGCTGGGGTCTTCTTCTTCTCCGAGTAGTTTGTTTAGCTCTTCTTCAGAGTCAAAGTCGTCTGCGTCAGGATCACTGCTGAGTATTTCGCCTTCCTCTTCGTCTTCTTCCACTTCCCCTTCCTCTCCGTCGTCGTCGTCTTCTTCTTCTTCTTCATCATCGGATTCGGGATCGATTAATCCTTCAACGTTGAACTCGTCTTGAGCAACGTCATCCTCTTCCGCTTCCGGCTTTCTTTTTCTCAGCGCTTCACTGTCAACCTTAGAAGCCGTGACAGCCTTGGAACTGCCCTTTTTCGCCATGTTGGGATGCGTTTTTGTTGTCCTTTTGGCAAAGATGAGCTATGTTGAAGGATTGAAATCTGGTGGAAAAAAAAAAGCATACTGTAACGAACCTCATCTCTACACCGTAAACGCTCAACTTTGTGTAATTCGAAAAATACCAAACTCCACCCACACCCACCGAGCCACCACGACTAGAACCAGAATCCATATCAAGGTTTCAACATTGAGGCCAGTTCACTTTCATATTTCTCATTCTTGTTTCTTGTTTCAATGAACAAAATCAAGCAAATCAACCAGATAAACCAGAAAGAACTAGCATCAAACGCAACCACGTATAAATCATCATGGCATTACGACTACCGCGATACAAATTACATCTATATCGGCAATATCCCATTCGCGATGCAAGCGCATCAGATCATAGCTATATTTAGCCAGTATGGGGTACCAACGCACTTGAATCTTGTGCGGGATAGAGACACGGGTAAGCATCGGGGATTTGCATTTTTGAAGTATGCTAATTTCAAAAGCTGCATCTTGGCGATTGACAATTTCAATGGCATTAAACTTGGTGCTGATGGTGACGAGCTTGGCCAAAAGAATGGAGAAAATGGAGGAAATGGGGCCAGTGGGGTAGGTTCGAGAATGTTGAGTGTGGATCATACGTATTACAAGTTGCACTATGGTGAAAAGGAAGACGATTTCTTGATTGATTATCAAGCCGTGGAGCGGGAAATGAGGGGCAGTAAGGACGTGGCTGAACCTGCTGCGTTGATTGAAAATGAGACGGTCAAGTTAATCGAGGATAAGAAAGAGGAGCCACCGAAGGAGGAGAAAGAACATGACAATGAGGACGACGAATTTGCGGATCCTATGGCGCTGTTCATCAACAACAAGAACGATCGACATGGCAAGCACAAGTCGTCGCATCGCAAACAAAGGTCGTCGCATCGCAGCTCAAAACATAAACCACGCAACAGCGAGCTGCGGACCCCGTCTAGAGGCAGAAGCGAAACTTCCGAGTCGTCGCACCAGGCCGAGTTGCAGACTCCATCTCGAGAATCTTGGAAAAGAGGAAGGTCTAGCTCTCGTGTGGGCAATGAATCGCGAACGCCGTCTAGAGATGCAAAGAGGGAAAGGCTAGCTTCATCAAGTTGATCCAAGCCCACTGATACCTGTGCCGTGAAAAAAGCTTACTACATTGTTTTTTTTTTCATAAATTTTGCCATCTCTATCTGGAAAAACGTTCATTTCCTTACGTCATGCGATTGGAAGTAGTAACTAATGAACCGCTGTTTAGCATCGATGCTCAACTCGACGCTACTCAAGGAACCCAACTCAAACGACTTTCGAATTCTAGCCAAGTGCAATTGTTCACTAGCGCCGAAATCATATATTTTGCACCGAACATTCTTTCTCGTGAAATCGGTCAATAATTCAAATAAATAATAGCTCGAGCTGATATTTGCAACGGGAAGAGTGAAATACTGCGGGTACAACCTCATCACCAAGGACTTGCATCTAAACTCTTTGAAATCGTACTTGGGATCTAGTTTAATAAACGGGAGAATCGCGGTGTTGTTCGAGGTGGTGCCCTCTAGTAAAAGAAAGACAATCTTGTTGTGCAATTTAGACAAGTCTTGCACTGCTTCTCCTCGCACTTGACCAAACGCATGATTAACTAGACTCCAGGGGTTGTATTTATACAATATCCCCAGGGGATCAGGCACCAAGATCACGATATTTGAAGAATGTGCGAGTAAACTCATGAAGTATCCGTCCAAGGGCGAGGTGTAATTAGTCACGATAATGTCATTTTTGCGCGGGGTAAAAGGTTGTAGTTGTTGTACCTGAGATTTCTTGACTCCATCAACTGAAAATTCCACGGGGTTAAAGCCAAATAAAAAGATGAATATGAAGTTCAAGAGGAATTGCAAGCCCGTGATGCTGTAAAGTACCGATGCAATGATGAATAATGGCAATTTTACAATCAAGATGGGGATGCGCACGAGTATCAAGACGACTCGATTAAGGAGATTGCCTCTGTTTTTCTGGTATATCGGGAATTGCTGCGGCATGAATGGGGATATACCCGTGCCCTTGTCTCTCCATGTTGAAAACTTTTCCATAACTGCTGGAGTTGGATGTGGTGGAAACTGAAATCTTTCATTTCCCACTTTTGATTCCTTCTTTTTTTTTTTTCTAGCACGTCGGATTAACGCCAGAGACCCACACCAATCGATAACCAAGAGCACAACGAAAGCGAGACGACAGTTAGTAGGTTTTCCAGTGGCAGTTAAAAGTTTTCAATTAAATAGTATACACCGATTCATCACCAAATGAACCAAAGATTTATAAAAGAATTAAACAAGGGTTGGTTTGTTTGTCACAAAGAAACAAAAATACAGCATTTCGAGAAAAAAAAATCTCATCATTTACAATTCTTGCGAAGCACCGGTCTTTGCCTTCTTGGCAGGTAATAACGATTGGTGGATGTTTGGCAAGACACCACCTTGGGCAATCGTGACGTGGCCCAACAATTTGTTCAACTCTTCATCGTTTCTGATGGCCAACTGCAAGTGTCTTGGGATGATTCTCGACTTCTTGTTGTCTCTAGCAGCGTTACCGGCCAACTCCAAGATTTCAGCAGCCAAGTACTCCAAGACCGAGGTCAAGTAGACTGGCGCACCGGAACCGATTCTTTGAGCGTAGTTTCCCTTTCTCAACAATCTGTGGACTCTACCAACTGGGAAGGTCAAACCAGCCTTGGCTGATCTCGAAGTCGATGCTTTTTCGGTGGAACCGGCTTTTCCTTTACCTCCTGACATTTCTGTGTGATGTGTTTGTTTGATATATGTGTATATGAACCAAAAGTTGCTCTTGGAAAAAGTATAAGAAAGAAGAAGAAGAAGAAGAAGAAGAAGCTGATGGGAATGAAAGACTAGGGAATCTATTGATTTTATATAAATCTCCTTGTCTCGCGTTTCGACTCTCCTTCTCCCTTCAACAGCCACCCAAACAGTCAAGTTAAGCCAGTCAGTTACCCAGTGCCACAACGTGAGAGAGCGTGAGAGAGGCAACAGTCACGTGGTTGGCTGAGCCAAGGGCCATAAGGCATGGGACTTGTTTTGATTTCAGTCCAAGAGAAGAGAGGTGACGAAGGAGAGAGAGCGCAAAGTTACACGACTACTCTCCTCCTCCTCCTCCTCTGCTGCTTCTCCTCCCGTTGTTCATCTGAAGAAGTCTCAGCATCCAACGCGGTCTACTTGTTCCTGTTCTTGTTCCTGTGCTTGTGTGTGGTACGTGTATGCGTCTGTTGAGTTTGTTTCAAAGTGAGTGTGCGCGTTTGCCACTCTCTCTCGTTCTCTCTTCTGCTGCGTGGGAGACTGACAGTTGCGCACCTCGGACTGAAAGTTACGCACAACAGAAGAGCCAGCAGTCACGAGAGAAACAAAAAAAAAACAAGGACTACCGCCGGCTCCCACTCCCCCCTGAGCCACTGGCACTGGCGGCGGTGGGTGAGTCGCGTTATCTTTGCAGAGAACGGCAACAACAACAACAACAATAACAAGAAGGAATACGCACAACACTTTGCAGCTCTAGCCACTGGCTCATCGACACCCACCTGAAGCAGCACTTGAAGCGAGTTAGGGAGTAAGTGACTGGGTTAGGGAGTAGGCGACTGAGTAGTGCATACTGCTGCCTCGAGGGCAAACTCACAACATCCTCGTCTTGAGGGAGGCCTCTCCCACACACACCGCGACTGTATTCCCACTCTCTCGCTCTGGTCTGAAAGGCCACTGGAAAAATATAAATAATCACCTCTTTCCAAGCTACAAACGATCCTCTGCGTTACATCTTTTCCTTTTCCCTTTTTCACCTTTTCCTTCATCACCCTTCCCAATCACATCTCCCCCCTTTACTTTAGAACTCGTCGATATCCACCATGGCTCCAAAAGCAGAAAAGAAACCCGCTACAAAAGCTCCAGCTGAGAAGAAACCCGCCGCTAAGAAGACTGCTTCTTCGTCTGAAGGTGGTAAAAAGAGATCCAAGGCTAGAAAAGAGACTTACTCCTCGTATATCTACAAGGTTTTGAAGCAAACGCATCCAGACACCGGTATCTCCCAAAAGGCCATGTCGATTATGAACTCGTTTGTCAACGACATCTTTGAGAGAATTGCTGGTGAAGCTTCGAAATTGGCTGCTTACAACAAGAAGTCCACCATCAGCGCTAGAGAGGTCCAGACTGCTGTTAGATTGATCTTGCCCGGTGAATTGGCCAAGCACGCTGTTTCTGAAGGTACTAGAGCTGTCACCAAATACTCGTCAGCCACCAACTAAACAACAACAACAACAACAAAAACTTTGTACTTGAACTGGTTTGATCATCTTGTTTCCTTTCACTTCTTATTATCTAGCTAATTGATATCTCTTTTCAATTTTAGTTATTTATGTATATTATTAATGAATACATCATCTGGTTTCTTTGAATTATAGCTTTGACCGCGTTTGCAGCGTCTTCTTGAACATCTTTACCACTTTGACCGCGTTTGCAGCATCCTCTTTGTATCTGAGAGTACCTACTATTCTACCATCTTTTGCTTTTACTTCTAGTTTACTATCCTGTTCTAATTCTTGCAGCAGCCAACCACCGGCTCATTTTTCAACGTCACTGTCGCTGGCACCTTCACCTTGCTTAGTGTCTCCCAAATACAACCAAGCAAACACAAGACAACTCAACATATTAAACAAATGATGAATGAAAAAAGTGTATCGGCTCCCATAAAGCAACGCAAACATCACGATATAACTCAACGCCAACTGCAACACTCGACGCAACATGGGATAATCACCGAGTTTATCAACATCGTGCAATCCACTATTGAGTTTAACCACGGCTAAGATGGCCACGACGGATAGTAGATTATGGTGCGAGCTGAATGGAGTCTTCCAGTCGACTGCAAGATTATGGATAAACACAACCAAGATGGGGATGTTTATCGGTAGGATCCATAGCATGAGCAACAACCACGAGATTTGAAAGTGGAACAAATGGTGGTTGTTGGTGGTGGGACGAGGATATGCTTTTATGCTGTTTATCACTTGAATGAAACAGCACACGAGATAGACTATTTGATAGGGGAGGTAGATTGGGATAAGTAAAAGTGTGGCTGCAGTGGCAACAAATTGGATCTTGGTGAATAAATAAATTGACGATTTGGATACTCTTGTTCCTAGTCTTGTTGTCTTTTTCGAGGAGAATGGTAACGAGCTTATAACAAAATTGACAATGTATACCACTGCCAAGATTGCAATATAAGTCATCGCCACGATGAAATTGGAAATCAAGTATAGTATGACCCCAACCACGGTAAGGTTTTCCTTGAGCCCCACATACAACAAATTTACATTAAATGGAGATGCACCGCTGGTCATGATGGCAGAATCGTCCCGGCCGGTATGGAACGCAGCAGGGTTGATCAACAACACAATATGCTTGACAAAAGGTATATGGAGTATCGGGTTAACTGCAACTAAAACCACCAAGATCACCAACCACCATCTCTGGTTCAATCGTGCTAAAGTCTGCAAGAAACTGGGGAATTTGTCAAAACTTGACCCCAATTGAACACATATGACAAGTGCAATCAAGGCCACGTTGAATGCAACAAGGGTCAATCTGTAACGCAAGATCAACAATTTCAAACTAGCCAAAAAATCAACCAGAACCGTCACTTTGAGATGGCCGTCTTTGTCTTGCTCCCCTACGTCATCTGACCATAGTTGCAAGTTTAGTGAATAGTCGGAATGGACACTGTATGGAACAAACGGCGCGATCCCGTGCATGGTCAACGCTAACGGCTCGTTGAAATTTACATGCCACTTGGTTTCAAAGGGGCTGGCGGTGTATTGCCTGATGAAGGTGTTGAAATTGGCACCGTGAAGCAAACCTTTAAATGCAACTTTGTAGACAAACAAACTGTTCCATGCTTGCGGTACTCTGACATCAGTCATGATGGGACGATTAGAAGGTAAATCGATCGAGTTTCCCTTGGTGACAAGAGTGAATGTGTTTCCCGGTACTTTATAACTCACCTTGTTTGTAGTTAGTTGAGCCGTAAAGAACTCCATGGGCTCAGTGCTGCCCTCTATTATAACATAGTCGTATTTTTTAAGAAGCTTTGAGTCGAGCTCCAAATTGTAGAATGGTGTTTTCTCTCCATCGTATGATGAGTCGGCAACTTCAGTTACGTCCTTGGTGAATCTAGGTATAGTGGTCTCTCTCTGCTTCACCGATGAACATAAAAGGTTACCTTTATTATTTCCAACCTCACTCAAGGCACACAAGTAAACTGAAACTGCGTCATCGAGTGGCACGGAAGACAACAACGTGAAATGCAAATCATCGTCCCGGTTCAACTTGAAAACCAGACGACTACCACTCGAAAGTTCCCCCTTTGTATATCGCTTATTAATTTCAAGTTCCCTCACTTCTTGACCCTCCAACTCCAACTCCATCTCAACCAGATCCAGCTGTTGTTGTTGTTCTTGTTGTTGCTGCTGCTGCTGCTCCAATTGAGCATACGGTTCAAACCCGCTCAAGAAATAACGCTTGAAAACCTCCATCCGCTGAACTAGCCACTTGTCCTGTTTTGGGTCCAAATTAACCACCTCCAACAATGCCTTCGCGATCCTCGTTCGCAACTGTTGACACCATACCACAGCCAAATGATCAATGGGGGTCCACACTAGTGGCATACCAGTGGAAAACGAAGTGAATCCATTGGATTCCGGCACCACGCCCGCGAGGGTAGTGTAGTCCGCCGGTAACGTTGAATCTAGCGCGCCACCAGTTAACGAAATCACCACTACGTCACGCAACCTCTCGCGCGCGACTCGCGAAACCACCTCATCGTCACCATCACCCCCTGCATCTTCATCCGGCTTGAATCCCAATTGCCAGAACTTATTCACGGCATCGTAAACCTTGATCAAGTCGCCATCGAACGTCAACGGCGACGTCGAATGCGGCGAGCTTAAAGTCACAATCGTCTCAATTGAACCATGTTGGTAATTAGGCAACGTCATCATGATGCGCGCCACGATCCCACCCATGGAATGGCCCACGATATAAACATGCGATGGGGGCGGTTGATGTTTTGATTGTGCATAGAGCGCAAGGATATACTTGATGGCCTCGTTGCTGAATTCAGCTTGGTCCAACATCGTGCGTCCGTGGAACGCCGTAAAGTCCTCGTTGAAATCCGCCGTGAAGAAATCGAGTCCCCGCCTCGATGATGCATCTTGGCTCATTAGCTCGGCGGTGCGTGCTGCTATCGAGCGGCCCTGTTTGAAACTGCCCGCGTTGCCGGGGATGAACAAGACGGGCATGCCCTCCAAGCCAATATCTCCGCCATCTCCACCATTATCATGGTGGGGCATTTTGTCCTTGCCTTGTTCGCGATATAGATAAAGCGAGTATTTCTTCGCGTAGGGCGTATGCGACTCGTCAAAGGACTTGAGCCGGGCAAATGCCGGGTACATCCAGACTACTCTGCACGTCGACTTGTCGGGACCATTCAAGGTTGAGGTGTATGATAATGAGGTGAGAAGGACAAGAAGGCCTCCTAGTAGGAGAAGTATGTGGAATGCATATTTGTGTGATCCTAGTAGACGTTTCGGTCGCGCATTCATGTTTTTTTGTATAGCGAAAGAGTAAGTCCTCCTAGGGATTGCGCTTGATGGTGGTGGTGGTGCTAGTACTGGTACTGGCACTGGTACTGGTGAGGGAGCTGGTGGTAACCCGTTGAAACATTGCGCGTGCATTTTTGAAATTTGGAAAGATTTCACTGCCCTTTCTCAACAACCCTTTAAACCCCCAACTGCACTCAATGGTTGTTTCAAAAAAAAAAAAGGCAGAAGTCTTGATTACTTTTACAAGATCTCTACTATAGACTAAAACACACCTATCTCTACTTCTCTTGTCTCCACTCTGTTTTGTAAAATTCTAGAATTATTCCCACATCATCAACTGAAACAAACAAAAAAAAAAAAAAAGACATTTATTCAGCTTTTTCAGCATTGTAATCGTTGACCAATTTGTACAGGTCAACCACAGCAAAGGCATACAAGACTTGGTCCCAGACTTGTTTCAAGACAGGTTGGTTCAAGTCGTTAACAACACCGCCAATCAAGTCCTTGACATTTTTCAAATAGTGTCTGGTGAAGGGGCTCACCTCGTATCTTTTCTTCAAAAACACCAAGTAGACCAAGACGGGCGACAAGGATCTCTTTCTAAACGCCAACATTCTCAACAGGAGCCAGACAAAAGTGACCAATTCGATGCCACTGGCAATTTGGATGGACTTGGCATTGTTGGCGCTGACAAAGCTCGTGATGTATTTCGAAGCCAAGCTGTTTTGCAAGCCGAAAATGGGCAAGAGGTACCCATTCGTGTAGGCCAAGACATGGAACAACGAAAAGACGAAAAATGGAATCAAGGACAAGATAACGTATGGTCGAAGGAACAACAAGAACCCGCCGAGTAGCAAGTAGTGGGTGTTGTCATCCTTGATGATCAAAGTGAACCTAAAGCCGTTTTTCTGGACAAGCTGGAAGATCAAGATGCCAAAGGAAACAAGCACGCCAAGCAACGTGAGCAAGTAAAAGGGCCTGTACAACGCCTTGAAGAAGGCGGGCAAGAAACTCACATATGTCAACGCGTACAAGACAAAGCCAACTACAGTGAGCAAGTTGCCGACAAACCACGCAAATTGCAAAGTCTGAACCGTCTTGACCAATTTTTCTTGATCGAACTGGATCTTGCCTGCGCTTGAAGCTGCACCAGCTGGTGGCGTTGGAGCGGAAGATGCTGCGGCTGGCATGTTTGTTGCTTTATTTCTCTATCTGCTCCGCTGTGATGAACTTTTGGCGTTCACGTTGAAGGAGATTTTGTAGTTGAGTTATCCAGACCTATGATCAGCAACTCAAAGTAAAAGAACCCCAACAAAGATATCGTTTATGTTGTTGTTGTACTTGATAAAGATGATGATAGAAGATGAGGGGGGGCGCTATATAGGGCTAGTGTGATCTCAAATTTATACTACCAGAATGGCAATCTTGTTCTCTCCTTCTGTCTCCAAAGGAAAAAAAGACACAGCAGCAAAGAACAAACCAGAAAAGAAGATTAGGGTCCTTGTTCTTGTGTGGTTCCCGACAGCAACGAATACATTACAGAAGGAGATGACAAGAGAACGCAAAGGACTCGAGGCAGATAGAGCATATAGAACCGAGCTGTATTTGTTTTGCTATTGGTCCAGGCCTGTAGACGGAAATTCCCGAATTTGCATATCCACCTCCCTTTTTTACACCTGGGCATTTGAAGGTAGTAGATCTCTATTTGTTTTCCATGGCGTAATTTTTTTCTACACCCTGGCACTTCTCTTCATATGATATTCTTCTAGAACTTGCTCTTTACATGCAGCTTTCCTTTCCTCGCAAAGATTGCTAGATACGCAACACTAGCAACAGCCCCATGTCAAAGAAAGAACGAAAGCGGGAAAAGAAAATTGTCTGTGTGGCTTGCGTATGCTGGGAGTCCTGTAGATCAGGTGATCCCAGGACCAATTAAGCCCTCGCCTCGCTGTTGTCTGTCACATGTGATAGTTTTGCGGGCGACGGACGCGTGTATCGCCACCCAACCACACTTTCAGCTCTTCCAGTCAGGCTCCAACTACAACCACAATCCTATAGTGGTTGCAGTAGCAGTCGCAATGGTATAATTTAAAAACAGGTTTATTCGCTATAAAATTCATACTTGTTGAGGAAAAAAAAAAAAAAGTGAATCAGTAACGAATTTCAAAGGTAACCGTAGATTTAAAACAAGATCAAAACGAAGTAGAACCACCATTTTAACAAAACACATCTCCCCACATCAACAGCCATCAACCAGGATCAGCCACCCCCCTGCCACCATCTGCCACTCTCTTAAACGTTATTATCATCCATCCATCCATCTTTTCATCTTTCCATTTTTACTTTACTTCCTCTCTTTCTCTCTGCCCGGTATTTTTTCTTTTTTTATTTGTTTTTTTTTTTTTTTCTTTCTTTCTTACTCTCACTAACGTAAGAAGCCTTTACGCGTCTTTTGAGGGGCTGATGTAGGTGCTGGTTCCTGAGGTAACAATTTTTGTTTTTCCAATTGCTGCTTCTTCTCTTCCAACAATTTGATCTGTTTGGTCAACTTATCCTTCATTTCCTTGTGTCTTGCAAATAAATCAGCTTCGGATCTTTGTAACTTCTTTTCCTTTTCACTAACTTTTTGCTGGAAAACCGTCTTCATCTCGGCTTCCATCTTGGCTAATTTAGCTTCATGAAGTGCTCGTTCCTCTTCCTGTCTTGCCAATGGGTCGAATTCTCTAAACACGGTGTTGTCTTGCTCAATGCCCATCTTTTTCAACTTTTCAGTTCTGTAGTTTTCATACAACTTGTTTGACGTTGTTTCCTTCAACTCTTCAAGGAAATTGCGAACTAATAGCTGACGCAATCTGACAAAGTCATTGTGGTCGGCATTGTCAACCTCAATCAAGCCCCATGGGTATTTTCTTCCTCTAACCAATCTACCGTCATTGGTTTGAACTTCCTTGGTAGATCCAATCACAGCAAATGGGAACTTGTCGATAATCTGCTTGGTGTTAGCTATAGTTTCATCATCATCGTTTTCAAACTGGGCGGGCTTGAATATCTTGATGCCTTGGTTGTCGATATCAGCCAAGATAGAATGCTTGAACTGGACAATTTCTTCATCGGTTAAAGTATCGGACTTGGCAATTATCGGAATCAAGTTGACTTTTTCGTGAACTTGCTTCATCAAGGCGATATCCAAGCTTCTCAACGAGTGGCCAGTGGGCTCAATAAAGTACAAGAACGCATGGACCCTGTTATCAGTGATTGCTGATCTGTTGATTTTTGACTCTGCTTCCAAATAAGAGTCAAATCGACTATTGATCTCATCAACAATCGGTTTCCAAGAATCAAGATTGTTGATCGACTCGCCAAATCCAGGAGCGGTAATGATACTAACTTTCAACTTGACTCCATCTTCCTCAATGTCGGCTTGAGTGGTTCTAATCTTGACATTGCTGTTGATGCCATCTCCATTCTGCGCACCTCCTGCTGCCCCGGCTCCTATTGCTGCCTCTCCGTCAGATTCGTCTTCGTCGTCAGCGAAATCGTAATCGTGTTTACCGCCTCTTCTGTTCATGATCTCACGGTTGAAAAGGGTATTGATCAATGTGGCTTTGCCCAACCCGCTTTCTCCAATCGCCATAATGTTCAACGAAAAGCCTCTCCTCAACGACTTTCTGTGCCATTGCTTGGGTAAGTTTGCAAACCCAACATAGCCGTTTAAAACTTTCTTGATTATTTTGATATCTTGAGGTGGCGAAGATGCCGAATAGGGCTTATTGTGATCCACAACTGAAGTCATAAAGTTGTTAGTTAGTAAAACTTGTCGCCAATCTAACCTCTTTTCCAGGTCGCTGTATATCTATATATATATATATGTATATGCATAAGTATACGTACCAGTAGCCATGACTTATTATCTCGATAGTCTCCAAAAAAAAAAAAAAAAAAAACACTTGGTGTCAACTTTTAATCGTACGCAGTCGTGTGTCTCGAAAATCTGGTAACCTTGAGTGCTTGATTTCCGAGTAACGATTTTTCCCTGGCTGTATGGAGTTGAAACTTAACAAGTAATCTCCTAAATCTCAAAAAAAAAACACAATATGGCTCTAGAATGAATGACAATTGATCAGTGGTAATGTTGATGCTGGCTGTTGGGCAATGGTAGTGGTGGTGTCAGCAAAAAACGGTGTTATGTTATGTGTTTTGTATAACAATTGACTTTTTCTCCTTCACGCTTTAAATGCTCTGAAAGTCTCTCGATTTGTTTTTTTTTTTTTTTTCTTTTATTTAAAAATTTTCTGAAACACTGTCGCGTCATATTTCACGCAGGCACGTGAATGTCACGTGTTTGTGTTCGAATGGGAGACAACCACCCAACTGCCAGATTTTTTCTAGATGGTAAAGAAGAGTGTTGAAGGGTTACTTCGAGTCAATAGTTGGTATCAGAGAGCTATGCATTGCTCTCAGAATTTTTTTTTGTGTGGTGCAATTGTGGTGGGTAGGTTTGGTAGGACATTTTTTCAATTCCGAGTAATGTAATTTAGAAAACGATCGATATGCTGTCGGTTGTTGTCTCTCTTGTGGTTACCGTTGAGGTCGGTTTTTGGGTTCTTACAAGAGAAATTGAGGTGGGTTGGTCATTTTGAAAGAATTGTTGAGAGATGTTCAATGGATTTCTGGTTTCAAATAATTTGGTGTGAATTTCTCTGCAAAGTCCACTATTCGAAAAATACAAAAGGTCAAAAACACTGCTCACATTGTAGCAATTTGGTTGCAAACTAAACCTTTTCCTTCGTCTTCCGCTTACTATACCATTGCACTTTGCCATAATCTTACACACAATTCTGACAACAAAACAAGTACCTATCGATGACGGCAGGATTTTGTTGCAATTGACTTTTATACAAATTGAGTCTGGCTGTCGAGTCCTATTCATTTTATATTTACAAATACATTTTTTTTTTTTTTTTTTTTTTTTTTACCGCGCATCGTCACTAACTAGCCTTGCCTCAAGGGGGGCAGTTTGAGTGGATTGCCCATGGCCATGCTCATTGACAACTTCGTCTTTTTGCAACTGATCAAGTAAAAACTCTAGCGCAAACTTGGCGAATTGGCTCATATTCTGAGCACGATTGTGTATGCCTGTTTCAACACTAGTTGAAGAATCTCCACGGGGACCCGTGAATCCAATAAACACGTGACCTACTAGGCTCGGACGAGTGTCTCGCACCTGTTCTTCATCATTGCCATCATCATCATCATTCAAATGTAGATCCATAGTAGGTCCAGCAAACCCAGTTTCAGATAGGACAAATGTCGATCCCAATTCGTACTTGGCAGTTCTTGCCAATTTTAAAGCGACTTCTTCACTTGGTCCCATGTAATTGGCAATTTCATCCTGTGACCAGCCCGATAGTTTAAGTCTCTGCTTGAGTGAGTAAAGAAGCTTACCACCAATATAGAAATCTGATGCTCCCGGAACAGATACAATGTATGCTGAGATTAGTCCACCACATGCTGCTTCTGAGATTGCTAGTGTTTGGTTTCGAGATCTTAGGATTTCAGCTATTTTCAGTACTGTTACCAGTATATCTTCTGGAGGGAAGGACATCTATGCTGAGGCAGACTCTAACTCTATCTATTTGACAAAAAAAAAAAAAAATTTCGTTGATCTTGATCGTTCAAGCCTTGTTGGATTCTTGAAAATAAAGTTGAAGCGGGAAGTGTTGTGGAGAGATTAGTAGCAGTGGCAGTAGCAGTGGGTGTGGCAGTAGTGCATGAAATACAAATCGCGATATATATTTCCATCACCAGACAAAAATTCGACCTTCTCCAACAGGAGGCGCAAACGGTCGACAGAAGTTTTCCAAAAGTCAGCCAGCAGCAACAACAACACTGAACAAGATCTTGTCTTCTTTCCTGTTTTTCTATTTATTCAATCTACATCTCACAAGGGAAACACACGTAAGCCAAAAAAAAGAAAAAAAAAAAGAAAATCCAAGTCATGGCACCATCAAAATCATTAAAGTTCCACGCTGGCAAAATACAATACGACGAAGAAACAAACCGATGCACACCTTTACCCTACAAGGGAGTGATATCGATCAAACCCAGTGCAGAAGAACCAGACTTTCTAGATTTCACCTGGACGCCCAAACAAGATCAAACTCAACAGCTCAACCAGGCCAGCTCGTCTAATATGGATGGGTCTGCTCTTAATGGCAGCACACCAATAGAAAAAGATGAACTATTGTTGATTCCAGGCGACGTCACTATCAAGATTATAAAGTCATGCAATACGGGAAGAGTATTCGCATTCACCTTTATGAGCAGTGGGGCCAAGTATCTTTACTGGTTGCAGGATGTTGGAGACATTGACAATTTGAACAAGTTTACCGACAAGGATAATAAATTGATTCAGCAAATATCGGAGTTGGTTACCGCCAACGACGACGAGGACGACGAAGAAGAAGAACACGGGCAAGAGCAACTGAAGCACAATGATGATATCGAAGTTGACGAACCCGTCAAGGCATCGTAAGTACCCTTTTTTTTTCTTTCGTTTTATGTGACTATAATGTACAATTTTGAATGTGTGTGTGTGTGTGTTTTAAAATTCAATTTTGCTAACTAATATTTTTTTGAATGTAGCGATGAAGTTGTTCGCGATAGAGTTGCAAGTCAACCGGAAAGCACACAGATCAAGCTTCCAATCAGCTCGATTTCCTCGGTGTTGGATATCCCGACAATCGAAGCACATTTGCTGAAGTTGAGTTTACAGGAATTGAAACAGATGTATGGTGAATTTTTGCCTGCTACCGAGGCGCAGAACCCCACTAAGGACTCAATCATCAACAATATTGTTAGAAGCGGGTTTTTCCAACAATGCGAACAAAAGTTGAGCCACCTGTTGGCGTCAGGAGACGGCGCTGGTTACCTATTGGCGCAAAGTTTGAAATACGATTATCAAGGCGAGGGAATTGAGAATTTCTTGAATGGAGTAAGAAAGATTGCGGAGAAAGAAGACGACGAGAAGAAGGATTAGGAGCTAGAAAATGTGAGCTGTTGAGTTGAGTTGGCGACGGAGTTGAAGTCCCTGATATAGTATTCCAAATACATGCAATCCGCCCCACCACCTTTCTTTCATTATTCGTGAACAGTCTCGCTTCCAACACTTGCAACACTTGCAACACCTTGCAAATTTCCGGCTCACGAACCAAGCTCCGGATGTTTAAGCATTTTTGTTTTCTCTTGAGCCGGTGGCCTCTTGACACGGCCTTTTCTTTTTTGAGACCTCAGACACGACCCACAAAACACATTCTATTGTTTTTACGATTTGCATCTTACGTCATCGCCACTTCCTCTTTCTCTCTCTTTTTTTCACTGCACGCTAGGATAAGCTACGCTTTACACGCATAACGGATGTTATGAGAACTGAACAAGAAATGTATGAGGATACAGCCCGGTGAGTTTTCTTTTAAAGAAAAGCAACTGACCGAGCTTAATCGATTCTAAACCTTGAGGTTGGGGCGCACGGTTTTAAATTTTTTTTTTTTTAATTTGTTTGAGGGGAAATATAAAAGTTGACAATACCCCACACTCGATGGGTGAAACCAGTCATATAAGTTGTGAAGCAGTCATTAAGAAAGGCTAGAAGATCCATTTCATATCAAAAAGAGAAAAACAGTCAAATAGTGTCATCATGAGTATAGAGAAGGTTGAAATATTTACCCAGCCCGAAGAACACAGGCCTAGATCTCCCTCGGTGGAAGAATCAGCACGAGAGAAATTGGAGCAATTGATAGAGAAACATCCCATCCCACCACCGGAGCCCAATGTCGCGGACCCACAACTGGTTAGAGAAGCTACTTTGAACGATATTAAACAGCAGATGGATAGGAAAAACAACGGCACGAGCCAGCCCGAGCGAGATCAAGATGGCTTTGAGATACCTCGGGGCAAAATCCCCCTCGATAGCCAATTCTCAACTGAGGAGCTCAAGTATATCTTGGAATTGTGCAAAGAGGAAGGGGTGTTGAAAGGCGAAGTGGATTTGAAAGTGCTTGAGCATGGCGACCTTGGAGATCGGGTTGTTATTGCTGAATCGAGTAGTCTGGACCTTGTATAGGTTTTTCATCCTTATAGTTCGTCTCCTGCTTTAGTTTATTCTTGCTTTGTTACTATGTTCATCCAATTAACCCAGCCCGGGCCAAGTAAGGTTGGTTTTGGCTAATGCTCTGTTTACCGTACGGGAACCTGGTGAACATGTCGCTCGAAAAAACAAAAACAAAAAAAAGTCATTGAATTACGACATCACCGCTTTTTTTTTTTTCTGTTGAAGTTTTTTGACAGCCAGGTTTTCACGAACCACCACCAGCCTCAACTCCAAAAAACCCTCCCACGTACAATGGCAAAATCCATGCTTAGACACAGAAAACTCAATACATCAAAAAGAGAAAATACCTTTGTTTATATCGTAAAAATTAATACTATACATCAAGCTAAGAACTGAAAAGACCTAAGAAAAGCAATAATAGTAGCAGTAAACAACCAGTTTTTCTCCTTTAAATACTTTAACCACCAAAACCGTACAAGGTTCTACCTTGTCTCTTTAAAGCATACACGACATCCAACGAAGTGACAGTCTTCCTCTTGGCGTGCTCGGTATAGGTGACAGCATCTCTAATGACGTTTTCCAAAAACTGTTTCAAGACAACCCTGATTTCCTCGTAGATCAAAGCCGAGATACGCTTGACACCACCTCTTCTGGCCAATCTTCTAATGGCTGGTTTCGTGATACCCTGGATGTTGTCTCTCAAGATCTTTCTGTGTCTCTTGGCACCACCTTTTCCTAAACCTTTTCCACCTTTACCTCTACCAGACATTGTTTATGGATATTTGATATGTGTTTGTTGCTTGTGTGTGGGAAAATGAGTATATACAATAAAGTATATGATGTGAGAAAAGCAAGTGTGTATGGGAAAAAGGAGAAAACCAAAAAAAAGAGAGAAGAAGAAGTAGAGGAGAGCGTGAAGTGTACGAGTTGGGAAATGGCTCTATATAAATATGAAGCGAATTTTGAAATTGAAGATTGGACGATGAGAGGGAGAAAAAGACAACAACAACAACAACAACAGCCAGTGGCAGTGACGCCAGCAGCAAGAAGGGAGGGGGGGAGACGGAGAGGACGAGAGAATTTAATTTTTTAGTTGGTGGCCATAAGCGCGAGAGAGATGGGGCAAGAGGGAGTAAGGTCCTCACGGGCGAACAAAGGAAAGGCGAGGCAGGGGGGAATTCCACGGACGAAAGTTGAAAGGCGAGCCCCGTCTCCAGCTTTCCCCCCCGTGAAAGCAAAGGCGGCAGGGAGAATGAAGAGAGAAGACATCTACAGTGGTGCACGTAAGTAGTGGTGTACAGTAGTAGTAGCGCAAGAGAGAGAGGGGGGGGGGGCCAAAAACTGGTTCTTCTGTCGCGATGAAAAGATGACGCCAACAGCCACAAGCTCAGCCAACAAAAACAACGACAAGTAAAAAAATATCAACCGAGTGACCTCTGCCTTTGCTGAAAGATTGCCTTCTCAGCTCCCCTATAAGACGGGCAAAATAAAAAAAAAAAGTGTGTCTTTTTGGTACTTGCAAAGCGAAACACGCACAGCTCTGTTGCTGCTGCTGCTGCTGTTGCAACTGCGAAAGGAACGCGGTGGGAGTCCCTCGACGCTACCATTCTCAGTCGGATGTGTAATTTTCAGTCCGACAGGTGCGGAACGCAAAAAATCAAGTTTTGAAGGAGAGAGAAGTGCGCGCGCGCATCTGCTGCTGCAACTGCTGTCTCGCGATTCTTCTCCTGCTGCTGCTGCTTCTTCCCACGTCAACTCAAGATCGAGTCCGAGCCCCCAACTGCACTCATGGCCCTCTATCTCTCTCTCGAGAGAGTTGGCGCAATGGAGAGAAAAATAAGCTCGACTAAGCTAAACATATTCTCTTTTTCACAACCACCGCGCCACCGCCACCCACCCATCTTCTCGCATCCAGAAAACAGAAAATCAAAACAGTGGTTCGGTATATTTTTTCCCAACCACCAAATACAAGTTTCTCTTTTTTTGTATTTAAACTCTGTAGTGTCCCATAGATTCAAGAATCACCAATTCCGTCTTTTTTTTCCCTTCCCCTTCCTCTTCTGTTTTTGTTATCTATCTATCGATCTATTGCATAACCGATAAAATGGCTAGAACTAAGCAAACAGCAAGAAAATCTACTGGTGGTAAAGCCCCAAGAAAACAATTGGCTTCCAAAGCAGCTAGAAAGTCAGCACCTTCAACCGGTGGTGTCAAGAAGCCACACAGATATAAGCCAGGTACCGTGGCCTTGAGAGAAATTAGACGTTTCCAAAAATCCACCGAGTTGTTGATTAGAAAATTGCCTTTCCAAAGATTGGTTCGTGAAATTGCCCAAGACTTCAAAACCGATTTGAGATTCCAGAGTTCTGCTATTGGCGCTTTACAAGAGGCCGTTGAAGCTTACTTGGTTGGATTATTCGAGGACACCAACTTGTGTGCTATCCACGCCAAGAGAGTCACTATCCAAAAGAAGGACATCCAATTGGCCAGAAGATTGAGAGGTGAAAGATCGTAAGGGATCATGAATCATGTTCCTTTTCATGGGAAGAACATAAAATGAGAGACTGTGAAGGAGAGGTTCTTATTTCAATTCATTTGTATTATTATTATTTGTTATTGAGTAATTAGTATAGTTTAGTACAAGTTATTATACCATTTAGTGTTTTTTTTTTGTTGTTGCCTACGTTTCTGCGTCTGCGTCTGGCAACGGTGTAGATCGTTCTGAATTCGATCTAAACCATGATCTACCCGATCATTGGTGGATAAGATTGCAACAAACTACAAGAGGGGGGAAAGCACAGAGTTCACTACATCTCAAAGTTATTTTCCCAAAACTTTTTGTCATAAATTTTTTCCTTTCTTTCTTCACACGCACCATTAGGCTACTAGAACGGATACACTTCGGGTTCCTCGTCCAAGTTAAGTCCCTCCGCCTCTTGTTCTTCGGCCTTTTTCAAAAGATACGGCATCAACACATCTTTGAATTTATGGTAGCCCTTGTATTCTTCAACATCACTTTGCCAACTGTTGATACCATTGAGCAATCTCCGGGGAACATAGGGCTCTTGACATAACTTTGTAATGGGCATAAAGTAAGTTCTAATGGTAAACACGAGGGCTCCGGAAATGGGCAACCTTCTCAAACTTTGCCGTTCACTTCTGAAATACAAGTCGTTAACGTCGGTGGCGGCAGGGGCAGTATACCAACCAACCTCCTGTTTCGTTTCGGGACCTATCGAAGTCGACCAGTCCAAATTGTTGTCTGTTTGAATGAAATAATTGTTACGCACAACGGGATTGTTCACAGTTAATCTTCTAAAAAACTTTCTCATTGCTGGTCCGAGCTTGGTGGCATACTGGGGAACATCGCCACTCAAGTGGATCTCGTCCAAGGTTCTTTGATACTTGTCGGTGATACGCCAGAAACCGGCAAGGGCAACGCATCCACTCTCTAATGAATAATCGCCGTTTTCATCCTCAACCATAATGGCAATGTCATCTTGAATACACTTGGCTGCCGTGACAATAGGGTCCAAATTCTTTTTATCCTTCAAGTCAAACGTCTCACCCGTGGCCAAGATCTTCAACACTTGGCTGTTGTCATCGTAACTGAACAAACTAGGATATCTATGGGGCAAGTATGCACATAGCTCATACAACACCTCCCATGAAGCATCAACGGCTTTGCTACTGGTTGCATGCACTTTCTCACCTTTCTCTTGCAATCTCTGCAATTTCAAGTCATGGTAATATTGCCACTCATTGTCCAATTCAATCCACGAGTCCCAGTCCATGTTTCTTATACCCATGGTCACGTGATACTTGTGTTTAAAAGCACGATAGGGCTGCGGCTTGGTCTTGTTCATGTCCCAATTTTCAAACGGTGGTGGGATTGGTAGTTTAAAGACATGGTCGGCTTCCCAATGCCCGAACTTCCTTTCAGCCAACGCTGACCCCGTGGCCGATCTAGCAGCTCCCGACTTAGTATCGGCTGGATAAGAACTTGAATGTGACTTTGACTTTGATTTGGAGCTAGCCAAGTAAGCTGCTAAAAGCATAACCACCCCTCCACCAAACAAAAGAAGCTGCTCGTTAGATAGCAAAGTTTTCAAAACCCCAGCATCGGTTGGAGAATCACTGATTGAAACCATGGTATAATCCAAAGGGTAGTGGTGAATTCTTGGGTGTATATGAAAAGCAGCAGACACATGATATGGAAGACTTGACCTGACCTTGAAGTTATATATATAAGTAGTAGTAGTGAAGACTAGTTGAATACATATCGATCGCGTATCAAATGACCGTATTTGGAAAAAAAACCCCTGTCAAAAAAAAGAATTCGAATCGAAAACGGTTCTGAATTGCGCAGGTAGCGCGTTTGAGTTTGAAGGCAGCATGTACCACCACCACGAGGACCACCATTCCCCTTTTTTCTCCCACTCTCATCCTCCTCTTCAAAAGAATTGCACGATCCAACTACTCAAAATAGGCGGGGAGGGGGAGAGGGGGGGGGAAGGGGGTGGGGCTAGACTTTTTAATCATGGACACGAGGCGTAAAGATAATGCAACAGTTGACAGAAATTTCAAGCCGGTGGTAAGAAAGCTGCAAAAAGTCCTGTCTGAAGAAGATTCCAGGCCACCAAATACAGCAACACGTATTTGAACCACCAGCGTTGGTAGTTTAAAGCGGCCACCCAGTACAACAAGGGCGAAAAACTGGTAACTCTATTGACGATTTGCACATTCAAAAAAAAAATGGCTAAAACGGTGAGTATGAAATTGATCGCCGTAATCGAAGCCAATTTCTTATACTGGGGGAGAATATTGTAGATTTGCTTGATGGAAAAGATATTCCAAGCAATCACGGGTCCAGCTAGTAGGAAGTTTGGAATGTTGTTGCGCGACCAGTAGGCGAGAAACCCATTGTTCCAGTAATGAGATTGAGCAAACCGAAACAAGCTCGGCACGGTGTGGTTGCACCACCCTTGTCGTTGTGGGCAGAACAAGAAATAGTGATACATGTTCTGAGCAAGTAAAGTTGCAGCAAGCAAGGACCCAGTGAAGATCGTAACAAGGCTTTCTGAAAAATTCGAGTCCAAGATGAGGAAATGGTATAGATCAAACACGTAAATCACGCCCATCAACAACCCATTCGCTCGCACTGTGTAGTTCAATGCTATTAACACTCCACTCATGATATACAAAGCAACGCTTTTTATCGACTGGTTGGACCTCGTGCGAATATCTTGAAAATCCATTGAAAGGTAGTAACAGTAAATCGCCGTTATGGTGAGCAAGTTGCTTAAATTCTCAGAATAGTTGGCCGTCAAAAAGATGCCCGCTGGAGAGATGATCATCATCAACGCGACTCGGTGTGCAATCACTTTATCATTTCTAAAGACATCCGTGGTCACTAGATAGAGCATAATGCATGACGCCAAGTGACATAAGTTCGAGATCAAGGTGCTCCACAACTGCGCTTGGTAGTAGGACGCTCGAGAAGGCACCAAAATTTCAACAAGCTTGATCCACGCGGGGCAAAACACAAACTGATGCTCGTATGATATGCCATTGACAAACAAATCGTTAAAATATACAGCATCCCAAGCCGCCAATTTGTTTAGAATCCTAGTCACGACACGGCCATAGGGCGAATGGAGGTGGTGCTGGTTCAATTGCGATGACGTGTCGAACTGAGCAGGTGTGAAATATACAATGGCAAGTTGGATACCTTTAAGAACAAAGAACAAGCGAAGGAGCGCCCATACTGAGTTTTTCATGGGAAAGTAGGGGGAGGGGTGGGGGGAAAACCTCTAATAGTTGTGGCAAGGAGAACCTTGGGGACTGTGCTGAAAAAAAAGCCAAACCAAACCATCGTGAATAATTTAGAGTGCGCAATTTTTCCGGTTTTTTTTTTTTCCGCCGTTAGCCTTTTTTTGTTCGTTTTCTTCAATTGTTGTTTCTTATAATCGAAAGCAAAAGAAGCATTGACTCGTCGTAGAACCGTCCCTGTCGCTTGTCTTGCAAAGTATGAACTGGATGTGCTTATGTACTGTCTTTGCTGGTGCTACGGACAGACCAGGACAAAAAGAGAAGGCACGTGAGACATAGTTTTCGGCTTTTTGATTGAACACATGTGGAAAACATAAGGAACAAATGAAAAAAATTACAGCCATTTTGACGACACACACTGCAGAGAGTTGATGTATAATCCATTCCACTGTATAATGAATCTAGTCGAATGTGTCTCTGGTAACTAGGTGGGCCAGTTGATTGAGCCGTGAAACTATATTTTTATGGCCCCGCGAGGCCTCCCACGAGGCCTCCCACGAGACCTTCCACGAGATGTCGACTTTACATGTGGGTGCAGTCGAATCAGCGAAAAAAGAGCTTTGCAAAATTCCGATCTTTCAATGCGAAAATATACTGCCTAAAACATGCATGCAGAACCAGGTAATCCTTTTGGAATTCACGGGCCAGCGGTTTGTTTCTTTGGGCAACGGAGATTGAGCTGCTTAACTTAATATTTGCACACGTTGTGATCCCCTATGTTGTTTAGAGACATGACTAAAAGATCTCCACATTTTTGGAGCCCACATTTCACAATTTGAGTTACGGCTGAGCTAAGAGGATACTGCGACTGCAATTGCGATTGCGGACACTCTCAATGCTCGCCCATTACCTCGATAAAATGAATTTAGCATGTGAGGTGTACCGGACCAAAGACCCCTCCCAACCCTTGGTCTCGTCAAAGGAGTCAATAATCTTCTAAGCTCAAGACCGATACAAATAGCTCGCAAAGAGCTTGGACTGTTCTTCCGGAAGCAACGTGTCGGTATAAGTGTCAAAAGAATTGTGCATCTGACTGTTTGTTACCTTTTTTTTTTTTCATGGAATCTTGGATATCAGTGTGAGCTTATCAGCGGTTTCGAGGATTTGATGGAGTTGAAGAGACATCTCTACGGAGACGTTCATCCCGACCATGCCAGCCAAAGGGTGCATACATTAGACAAGATGCAGCTCAAGGGGGCACATCTCTGGGTTCATGTATCTCCACTGGAGAGAGAAAGATAGAGGAAAGGGGAAGGAGCATGCTAGTTGCCACCTCGTAAACGACCTTTACCTTCCTACCCCACCCACCTACCCTATCTATCCTACCTAGTCGTGTGTTTCAGTATACTATGGTATTTACATGAGGCGAGAGACAACACATATTGAACATGACATACCACGCGATACCGCGACAACCTGGAACTTATAATTCACTAGGCCCATTTGTACAACGCGGCCCCACTCACCAACTCTCATCATCTCACCAACATAATAACCACCACTCGGTATAATTTGAGTCCCACTGCCAACTAGTTATAATCACAGCGTATTATGTACTTGTCGTGACGTGTCGTGACATGGTCTTGCATATCTATACTTTTGCACTATCGCTACTGTGCAATTCTTACATGTTTACAGGAGGATGCAGAAGAGTTTACTTTGTTGCATTACACAGATACTTGAATTTTTTTTCTTTTTTGGGGGTTTTTTTTCAAAGATTTTCATTTTCAAAACTTCAATGACTTTTAGAATCATTTTCAACATCAACATCAACATCACTAGACTGAGAGAATCAAAATAAAGCAGAACACCGTACCTTTTTTTTTGGTGAAACTATAATAAAGGTAGAAAATGTTTTATTTTATGCTCCTTCCCACTGTGAGAGAAACATCATAAATCGCGCTAGCTGCTGCTTGCAAATGAGCAATTGCCCTTTGCTTCAAAAGTCGTAAATGAAAAACAACGCAAAGCTCGCCTTCAGCGGGAGAGGTATAAAAGTTCTGGCTGGAACCCTTTTGTTGGTTGAAAGGTCTTCTTGTTCTTTTTCTTTTAAGCATTCTCAATCTTTGCCATCAATCTATCACACGCTCGCTGTTTCTCCAAAAGAACTAACGAGATGAGATTAACGAAGGTTTCATCGTTGGGCCTAGTAATGGCTGCCAATTTGGCATCGGCTTTGCAATACACTTTCCACCTTGTGGGTAACATCGGAGGAACAGACTACTACTTGTCGCCTGTCGCACTCAATGAAGGGATGGTGTTGATGCCAGAAAACGAGGGGTTCCAACCAACCTGGTTTAAGCTCGACGAAGAAGTCAACTTGGTGACTGTGGATGACGAGACCGCCGTTGTTGCGCATTTCGACGGCGACCCGTACTTGAAATTGATAAACATCGACGATGCCGGGCTAGCTTCTTATCGTCAATGGGAACTTTTAGATGAAGGGGAAGAGGTTCCAGAAGGGATTGGGTATGTCGCGCCTTTATTTGCTTGTGGAGCTACGCCCCCTTACGCTGTTGCGCTTTTGGAATTGTCTGGATGCATAGAGGTTCAACTTCGCCGTGCCGACCTTTGGCTTCCTGAAGAGTCGGAGCCAACCGAGGAACCACCAGTACCTGAAACAACCGAGGAGCCACCGGTGCCAGAGGAGACTGAAATTACAACTGAGCCGGAACCAAGTGACACCACAGCTGAGCCAGAACCAACTGATACCACGACTGAGCCGGAACCAACTGATACCTCGACTGAACCGGAACCAAAGCCAGAAACTAGCGAAGAACCAACAGCCACCAGCCAAACTGCAGCAACAAGCGGCACTGATGAACCATTGCTTCCAAGCAGCGAAGTTGACCCTTCTAAACCATTTGTGTTTGTTGCTGTTGTCGATGGACAGCTTGTGGCTTTACTGTCTAACGGCACACACATCAAGGTCCTCGATGGGGAAGATGTTATCTTTGTGATTGAAAATGGGTACCTCAGAACGGGAGGCGAATACGTTCAAGTAGGAGCCAATGGCAAGTTGTTCCTCACATCATTGGAAGAAGCCACCGGCGGCTGGGACATCGACTTCAACATGCTCACATTCGATGCGATCTTGGGACGCCGCTCGCTCATGAAACGACAAGAGGCGGTTGTGTTGTCCATCTGTCCTGCTGAGATTGGGTATACTGTTCACGTGGGTGATGTTGAAGGATGCACCGTTATCGAGCCTGTTGCTGTCAACGTTGACGATGAGATTGTTGAGACGGAAACCGTAATCCAGACCTCCGAAGAGCCATTGACCACCGTGACACCAGAGGAAGTCGAGACAACCACAGGAGATCCATTGACCACCGTGGCACCAGAGGAGGTCGAGACAACCACACTTTACACTACGTCAACCATAGAAGTGGTTGTTACCGTTACCGACTGCGAGGAAGACGTCACTTGCACCGAACGAGTAATCACCAGCCAATCTGAGGTTGTAGTCCCCACCACGATTGACCATGTTGTCACCACTTACCCTACTGAAGTCACCATCACGGTGACCTCTTGCGTGGAAGAGGAAGTTTGCAGCGAAGTAGTCACCGTCCGAAGAACCGTGATTACCACTTACTGTCCCGTGTCATCCACAGTCGAGACTCAAGTTATCCCCGTCGCCACCGAGGTTACCGTTGCCGTGACCACTTGCCCAGGGGAGCAAGAATGCGGCGTGAGTACCGTTTTGGACACTACCACATACACCACGACCACGGTTACTTCTTACTCGGTTGTCACTGCAGCAGGCCAAGCAGGAGATAGACCAGGGGAACCAGGTGCCGCAGCACCAGGTGTTGCAGAGGGAAAACCAGGCGAGCAAGGGGAACCAGGTGCCACAGCACCAGGCGTTGCGGAGGAGCAACCAGGGGAACAAGGCGAACAAGGTGCCACTGCACCAGGCGAAACAGATGCGGAAACCATTGATGCGCTTCAAAACAGCGCAGTTGGTAAGCTTTTCAACTACAAGATTTTGGCAGCTGCAGGTATAGCTGCGCTTGTACCATTGTTTGCTTGAGCATGAATGGGGACACGGCAACATTTATGTTGGTATTCTATTTTTTCCCATTTTAATGCCATTTTTGTTTCTGTTTTCCCTTTTACAGACCAAGATTGATTCTTTAAATAGAGGTAGATAATAGATGTAAACCATTGCTTGAATGCTTCTTTTTTTGTCGATAAACTACAAGTTTCGTTTATATATATACATTTTTTGATTTTTTGTATTGTTTCTCTCTATATATATTTCTATTTTGAACCAAATTGAGATTTGAATGCATTGATGACAACTTCAACCGATTGCGGATTGGTCAAAGTCGAAGTATCGCCCAATTGATCAGCTTCATTAGAGCTGACTTTTCTCAAGATTCGTCTCATAATTTTTCCCGATCTGGTCTTGGGTAAATCGGGAATAAGAATCACCGATTTGGGAGCAGCAAATGGACCAATTGATTTTCTCACTTGCAAAACGAGTTCTCTTCTCACGTTTATTTCTTCGCCTTGCTGCGGTGGTTCCTTCAATGCCACGTAGGCAATGACTGCTTGGCCCGTCAAGTCATCGTTGATGCCCACCACGGCCGCTTCCGCGACTCTCGCGTCTTCGATCAATGCAGCCTCAATCTCAGCGGTGGATAATCGATGGCCCGAGACATTGACCACGTCGTCGACTCTGCCTCTGATCCAATAATATCCATCGTGGTCTCTTCCTGCGCCATCACCAGTGAAGTAGTAGCCGGGGTAAGGGTTCATATAAGTGTCCATGTATTTAGCGTGGTTGTGGAAGACGGTTCTCGCCATCGATGGCCAATGGTCCTTGACTACCAAGACGCCGGCAACGTCACAGCCTTCGATTTCGACCCCTGACACGGGGTCAATGATGCCGGCCTTGATGCCGAAGAATGGATACGAGGCGGATCCGGGTTTGTTTGGAGTTATTCCAGCGATTGGTGCAATGAGATGTGATCCTGATTCCGTTTGCCAATAAGTGTCAGATATATGGCATTTGTTGTTTCCAATGTGTTCATTATACCATTCCCAAATATCTGGAGATATTGGTTCTCCAACTGAACCCAATAACCGCAAGGACGACAAGTTGTATTTTTGAATTTCTTGTTCACCGGCCTTGCGCAATAATCTAAGAGCAGTAGGAGCAACGTAGAAATGAGTTGCCTTGTGTTTTTCGACAATGTGCCAGAATCTGCCATAATCTGGGTAGGCAGGGGTGCCTTCAAAGATGATTGTGGGGACTCCCAACAATAACGGACCGTAAACAGCATAGGTATGTCCCGTGATCCAGCCAACGTCTCCCGCGGTGAAAACAATATCGTCTGGATGTACGTCAAAAATGTATTTTGTAGTCAAGGCCGCGCCCAATAAGAACCCCGCGGTGGAGTGGACCACACCTTTTGGTGTACCTGTTGAACCCGAGGTGTATAGCAAAAAGAGTGGGTCTTCCGAGTTGACGGGCACTGGTGGGAAATAGCCGGGGTATTTTGCAGTCTCGACATCCCAATAATAGTCCCTGCCTTCTTTCAAGGCAATGTTTTCATTGTTGGTACGCTTGTAAACTAAGACGTTCGTGACGCTTGGACAATGTATTAATGCGTCGTCGCATAATTTCTTGATATTGATGGTTTTGCCACCGCGTTTCCCTTCGTCACAAGTGATCAATACTTTGCAATTAGCGTCCACGACTCGATCCTTGATCGAACCAGACGAGAAGCCGGCGAAAATGACCGAGTGGGCGGCACCCAATCTTATCACCGCCAACACGGCGATGATGGCCTGAGCACACATGGGCAAATAAATGGCCACAGTGTCACCTTTGCCCACGCCCCAGCTGTTTAAAACGGCGGCAACTTTAGAAACCTCTTGCAATAACTCTCCATAGGTGACAATGTACGAATCGTGATCATCGTCTGCTTCGTAAATCAACGCTGGCTTGTCGGGGTTTTTCAACGCATGTCTATCTACACAATTAAAAGATGCATTCAACTCACCCCCGAGAAACCACGCTGCATTGCCGTCCTTCAAAGTCCCCGACTTGACGGTGTGGAAGTCCTTATCCCACGACAACAACTCCTTGGCCAAAGGGCCAAAAAACCCTTGGGGATCCTCGATTGATTTTTGATATAGTTCCTGGTAGTGCTCCAAGTCCTTCAAATGGCCCCCTTGACTCGGTTGTCTCTCATAAAACTCCTTGGGCGTTTCTCTAAGCGAGACCCCGTTTGCCTCGTTCACCACCAAATGTTGAAGATTGGTCGCCATGGCAGCAACAAACTTGTTTCTGAAAAATCAAAAAAAAAAAACAAAAACAAAAAAAAAGGGATTTCACTTGAAAATGCAGTTGAACTTTTTTGGCAAAAAAAAGTCTGTAACCAGGGCGAACTTCTTTTTTTGTTTTTTTTTTTTTTGCAAGAACTTTTGAAGTTAAATGCAGAAAGAAAAGGAAGGAAGCCAGTGGGATATAAAGGAAAAAAAAGGGGTTTGGAGTGGTGGTTGAATGTGCCCAATGGATATATTTCCAAAGGGTTTTTTTTTTTTGCAATTATCTCGGGTCGTGAATTTTTCAGCGAAGAGTGCAGCGAAGAATTTTTTTTTAAGGCTGCAGGTACATTAGTCACCCACGATAGGAGGATCCGTATAGCACCTACTAGCACCTACGTGTAGCACTCCCGCGAGCCACCACTACCGCCATACCGCCACTACCAGTGGCACCACTACTACTGCCACCGCCACGCTGAGATCCAAACGAGGTCTTGAGAATAAAATTGGAAAAAAAAAAGGCCGAAAAATATTTAATTATACGACGGGCCTCGCCAGAGTCTGCCTCCCCCTCTACAAAAATAGCGCGCGTCTGCTTCCACCACAAGAAGCGGTAACAACGACGACCGCTAGGCACCACGCCTGACAAGACGCGGATCGAAGGAGTCTAAGCTGATACCGTTCCCGATACTCTACTGGCAATCCTTTGGGACTTGTTGTCGCTGTAGTCGGTCTGGGTGCCTAGGTTGTTGTAACATCCAGCAGAAGAGGGGAAGATTCTGGACTTTGCGGTTACAGTTTGGCTTCTGGCTCGAACTAATTTCGGACCTTGAGGCTCCACGAGGGGGTTAGGAGAAGACGTTAGAACGAACCCTACATTTTCCGGCTACCTCTGGCTTCCCTTTGGCTTCCCTTTGGCTTCTAGAAGTGGCGTTGGACTCGATGGGGGTCCCCCATCTCCCCCAACCGTTGGCTTCCTCGACATCAATTCTTGTTGGGAAAGTTGGTCGTAGTCGACACAAAGAAGGTGGAAAAAATTCTCGCAGTTGGGCTTCGGGATCTCTCCGTGGCAGACGCACAGACACGGACAAGGACCGTTGTTCGCTCGCTTCAGCTCGTCGAGGTGGGATGGCTTGAACCGCTTGACTCTGTTTGGAGAGGTCCGGACCGTTTAACTCTGTTTGGGTAACAATTGCGCGGAATCCTCCATGCGAGCGAGAAGTTCACGGCCGCAGGAAACTGCATTGGTAGAGGCCACTTCTAGTCACGTGCAGATGGCTCACCATAGACGGAGCTAGGGTGGAAAGTTTGACGTTTTACAATTGGCCAGCACCTCGTCTTTCCCAACGGGCCGCCTCTCGAAAACTCGAAGGAAAACAAGAGCGGCTATTGAACTTGCATATGTCATGATGGCTACCTTTGAGCTTCATATCTCGTAGTGGGCAACTGCACATACAGAAGAAAAGAGCTTGTCGTGTCGTGGACGAGGGTTACTTCAAGACACTGGTGGCCAAAACTCACCAAGCACACACAATCCATGCAAATCTACTTGAAGAAAACTGCCCGCTATGTCCACACAAGTGAGACCAAATTGTCATCGATACGGTCGGTAAAGTTTCATAAAAAAAATAGGGTTTTTGCTGGAGCCGGCCTATATATTAGTGACCCCCAAAACCTAGAGTGTGGATTTTTCCATCCAGTTTCAGATCCTTTGCAGCAAAGTTTCCAAGTCAAGAACGACTGGAATGAAAGCTGAATTGACTTGAAACTCAAACTTAAAGTAAACCCACTGCACAGTAAAAAAAAAAACAAAAAAAAACTAACCAGAAGAAAAAGCAAGCCAGGGGAAAATATGACTGGGGAATGATCTTTTTCAAGGAATACATTTATCTTTAATTGTGAAAAATAGTTTCAAATCAACCATCCTCTGCCAACCGACTCCAAGCTCGAAGGTGAGGTCCCCAAAAACAAAGACACCGCACTCTCGTCATCAATCGGGGTAGCACGAATTTTTTTTTTTCTCAACAACCATGAGTTCAGCACCATACGAGGAGAAATGCCAAGATGCAACCGACCTATTAAACAACTCCAAAGACGCAGCATCGTCATCCTCGAAAGAAGCGCAAGGTGTGCCGGCACAAACGATTCAAAACGACAGCACGACAAACCTGCATCAAATAGAAAGCAAGCCACCCCCGAAATATCCCGACGTGGTGCAAATTGAAGAAATGCAAGCATTATCTGAAATTGGCCGCGATTGGCCCGACGATATCGAATCTGAAAGTTTGAGCCATTTAAATGAACATAGAGATCGACACGGCAACATTGTTAAAGATCATCAGGATGAGCAACAGTACGTCAGTGAGGAAGAGAAGAGTGAGCGAGATAAGTTGAGCAAGATTAAGGAAGATGAGGATCGAGCTATGGTGAAGAGGAAAAAGGATGAGATTATGGCTAAAGAACGTAAAAACCAGAGAAGGTGAAATCTTAGGGAGGCTAGAAAGAGAGAGAGAGACCAGGTAGGGGTCTAATGTGAAGGTGCAAGTATGGCTTTGTGGTTGGGACATCCCAGTTTTCAAGGATAACCCCCCACCACCAGAGTAAGTATTCTACTTAGTACACACAAGTAAGACAAGCTACAACCAGGGCCTCTCTCATATCTCTCGAGTGCAATTTCTAAAAACTTTTGCATCCAATTACAATCTATTAACATTGTCCAATTATAAACATCCTTAAAATGAATTAGCTAGCAGTATAGTAATACAATTGGTTTTATTTTCTTTTCTTTCTTACTTTTTTGTTTGCTCGTTACAGTCGTTAGATTTAGATTTTAATCAACTTCTTCAACAGTTGGACCAGAGGCTTCTGGAGCAGGTGGAGCACCACCTGGGAATCCTCCAGCACCTCCAGCACCAGCAGCACCTTCAGGAACAGCGCCAGCTTGGTAAGCCTTGGTCATGATTGGGTTGGCTTTGCTCTCTAATTCCTTCTTGTGGTCATCGTATTCTTCTTGAGTAGCAGTCTGGTTTGCATCCAACCAAGAAATGGTTTCGTCAGCAGCCTTGACAACTTCTTCAATTTCACTAGCGTCCAATTTGGACTTGAAGGTCTCTTCACTCAAAGTTGACTTCAACGAGTATGCATAAGTCTCCAATCCATTCTTGGCTTGAACTCTGTTTGCTTCCCTTTCATCTTCTTCTTTGAATTTCTCAGCATCGCTAACCATCTTTTCAATCTCCTCCTTGGACAATCTACCCTTGTCGTTGGTAATGGTAATCTTTTGAGTCTTACCAGTACCTTTTTCCAAGGCAGAGACATTCAAGATACCATTGGCGTCAATGTCAAAAGTGACTTCGATTTGGGGCACACCTCTTGGTGCTGGTGGGATACCCGACAATTCAAACTTACCCAACAAGTTGTTGTCCTTAGTTTGAGCTCTTTCACCTTCAAAGACTTGGATCAAAACACCTGGCTGGTTGTCAGCATAAGTCGAGAAAGTTTCCGATTTCTTGGTTGGGATGGTTGAGTTTCTTGGAATCAATTTGGTCATGATACCACCAGCGGTCTCAATACCCAATGACAATGGAGCAACATCCAACAACAACAAGTCTTGAGTCTTTGATGAAGTGTCACCAGACAAGATGGCAGCTTGGACAGCGGCACCATAGGCAACAGCCTCATCGGGGTTAATGGATCTGTTTGGTTCCTTACCGTTGAAGAAATCGGAAACCAATTTTTGAACTTTAGGAATTCTGGTGGAACCACCAACCAAGACAATCTCGTGCACTTGGGCCTTGTCAATCTTGGCGTCGGTCAAGACTTTTTCAACTGGGTCCAAAGTGGATCTGAACAAATCGGCACACAACTCTTCAAATCTGGCTCTGGTGATGGAAGTGTAGAAATCGATACCTTCATACAAGGAGTCAATTTCAATTGAAGTTTGAGCAGATGAGGACAAGGTTCTCTTTGCTCTTTCACAAGCGGTTCTCAATCTTCTCAAAGCTCTTTGGTTGGAAGCGATATCCTTCTTGTGTTTTCTCTTGAACTCGGCAACGAAAAAGTTGACCAATCTATTGTCGAAATCTTCACCACCCAAGTGCGTGTCACCGGCAGTAGCCTTGACTTCAAAGATACCATCTTCAATGGACAACAACGAAACATCAAAAGTACCACCACCAAGGTCAAAGATCAAGACATTCTTTTCAGATTCGGACTTTTTGTCCAAACCATAAGCAATGGCAGCAGCAGTAGGCTCATTGATGATTCTCATCACGTTCAAACCGGCGATCAAACCTGCATCCTTGGTGGCTTGTCTTTGAGAATCGTTAAAGTAAGCTGGCACGGTGACAACGGCATCGGTAACTTTAGTACCCAAGTAACCCTCGGCAGTCTCCTTCATCTTGACCAAGATCATAGACGAGATTTCCTCTGGGGTGAAAACCTTGGTTTCGCCCTTATATTCAACTTGGATATTTGGCTTGCCGCCCTTGTCAACAACTTTGAAAGGAAAATGCTTGATATCATTCTGAACATCGGCATCGTCGAATTTCCTACCAATCAAACGCTTGGCATCGAAAACGGTGTTGGATGGGTTCATGGCAGCTTGATTCTTGGCGGCATCTCCAATCAATCTCTCGGTGTCGGTGAAGGCCACAAACGATGGCGTGGTTCTGTTACCTTGGTCATTGGCAATGATTTCAACTCGGTCGTTGGCAAAGTGGGCCACACACGAGTAAGTAGTACCTAAATCAATACCAACGGCTTTTGACATATTTATCTATTATTAGTAGTAGAAACTAGTTGGTGAAATTTGAAATTTCAATAAGCAAATGAATAAAAAGAAAAAGAAAGACTTTCAATTGACCTCAAAGGAAGGAAAGGAGGGAATAGCTTGGGTATTTTATACCCATGCAATCAATCCATGTTTTCATTTTTTTGAACCAAAAATTTTTCACATTATGCCCCATGCCCAAATTAAGGTGCCATTATTTGAACTCTTTTGGCAATAATAATTTGGTGCTAACGCTTTAGCTGGTCCAAACAAAAACACGCCTAAGGTGGTAAGCGAAAGCATTGGCGGTGGGAATGGAACAGTTTGGAACATTTTGGAAGGAATCGAAGCTACCAGAGAAATCTAGAAGCTACCAGATGTCCTATTTTTTTTCTTTTGAGATTGCGATAACAACAGCCAGTCAACATGAGACAGACCCTGCTGGCACGTGACTTCTGAAAAGACATTCGTCATCAAGGGAAGAATAAAAAAAAGCAACAAAGCATAAATGACATAGACCCTGAGTTCATGTGGTTGTAGATACAAATCTGAGTTTAAGATCTTGTCTTGGTGGTTAGGGTGGATTGATGAGGATAGAGAAAACAGAAACAAAACAGTAACGTCAGATTGATGAGGACAGAGAAAACAGAAACAAAACAGTAACGACAGATGGAAGAAATTTCATGGTTTGGGAAAAAGCATACAGTTGGAGTTGTAGGCGGACAAACTCAAACTCCAGGGCTCAAGGTGTAGACGATAAAGTGAAATTGTCAAGCTTGGATATAATAGCTATTGTTCGAGTCTCTCGGATTATGAATCTTGGATATTTTCCCTGTTTCGGTCTCCCACGCGATCGACTTGTAGGCATTAGGCAGTTCGTGTTTCGCGCCGCGGTTTACACTTGAGACCAAACACGGATCATAAACTACGATCCTGTTTGAGCAATTGGGAGAGCGAATATCACCATTACTTCGATAGACCTAGAAAAGAAACCCCTTAAAGAAACCCCTTACTTGCTGATTTCGAAAAAAAATCTTAAACGGTCGCAAAATAATGGTAGGTGTGAATTCATGTTTAAGTGAGGCAAGGAGGCTACACCCGCTGCCCAACTACTAGAAGGGCTTGTATCCACCCAGTCTTATCTAATGAAAAAATTTTTATGGAATCTAAATCTGTATCTATATCTATCTCTTTTATTTATTGGTCTAATATTTTTTTATAATCCTCTCGAGTCAACGGAGTGCCGCCAGTGCCAATCAATTGCTGGATAAACACGGGATCAACATCGTGTAGAATAACATGAATATGACTTATACTTCGAACACTCTGCAAACTAGTCCAATTTCTAAACCATACAATTTGAGCAGGTTGGACGCCATGTTCTACAAAAGTTTTGGCCAAGTACTTGTTGATGATTCTTCTCGTCAATGGCGAGACGTCCCCAACAGCACTAGTGGTGTCATTCGGTATCGTGAGTTTTGACCAAATGCACAAATGAACTATATTTTTATCAAAGTAGTATGGGAATTTGTTGGGCAAGATTTTGACATCTTGCTCATTGTAAAAGATCAAGTCATCGGGGTACGACAAACTGTATTGTTGCGGTGCCACCACGTGTCGCTGGCTTCGAATATCCAGTTGTTGCCAGTGGAGTTCATGGCGTAGTATATAGTCATTGATGTTGATATTCTGGTCCTTCAACTGCTGTTTGAAGTCGTGGTAGTCATCGGTTTGAGCTTGCGATCTAGCAAATATCTCCAATTGGTTTGAACTTACTATGTAAACGACATCATCCCAAGTAAACGGTTTGGAGTGCTTGATTTTGGACGGTTGCGGCATCAATGACGATTGGTAGATTTGAATATCGAAATGGTGGTAAATTGATGCTAACTTGTCGGATATTGCCGGTGAAGCAGGTGGAGTTTGAAGTTGGTCTTTTGCTTTCTTGTGCGATGAGCAGTCGGTGGAGATCAATGGCGGCGAAGCTGAAGCTGTAGTTGAAGTTGAAGTTGAAATCAACGTTGGTTTCGCTGTCGTTGCTGCTGTTGAAGTTGACGTAGACAAGTTTCTGGCAGCTGAATCAGTCGTGCAATCAACGCTCATCTTTAGCGCGGATGTTTTTTCCCCAAAAAATTTCTTTTGCGAAATATTCCTTTCCCTAGCTCTTTCCCTTTAATTTTGTTCGTAAATTGCAACAAGTCAGGAAAATTTCTCTTGTTTACTCTTTTCCAAAAAGAAACTGCTCAGATTTCCGGTAAACGATGTGACTAATGAATCAGACTGGAAGTGGGTCTATGGAGGGGGGTTGAAGAGAAGATATACGAAAGAAAAGAGAGAAAGAGAAAGAGAATGAAGTAGACATGAAAATATATAACTCCTTCAAGATCTGTAAGTGCAAATGGTGAGAACTATATATACACCCACGATCCCCCTCTAATACCATAAACGCGGAATTAAAAAAGGGCGATTCCACTACTGATTGCTTCGGATGTAACATTATTACATTTTCATTTATTTTTGACAGATGCGATAGATATGATCGATGTTGCATTGGTAAAAAAAAAAATGCAATGCGACATCTGGTCTTTGAGGGGGGTTGTTTGGACACCCCCCTTCTAAAAGCCACTTAACCAATCTTGCATAAACGTATAAGCGAGTATAGCTCAGGTAAACTGGACTTTTTTTTTTTGTCTCACTCTGAAAAACAAGAAGAAGAGGGTTATACAAGTTTCTTTTTATGATCTCGAAATATCTGGAATCTGAAGTGGAAGTGCCCGAGTTGATGGTGAGTAGATAGTCAGAAGGGTGAAGATTCGACACATTACGAACAATCCTTTCTTTTGCAATTGATGTGTTTGTTTGTTGCTTGCAATAAACTTAGATTTAGACCCACGCAAAATTTTGGGGGTCAAAGTAGGCCACAAGAAAGCATTGACGAATCGAGAGGCAAAAAAGAAAAGTCGAATTGAGCAAACTCGAGATTCCAGCTTTGGGATGGACATCAATGACCTTCCCAACAAACAGCTTGGCTGTTGCATTTATCCGGAGATAAACTATGTTTGAAATACACAAAATCAAAAGCACTAGCCACAACCACATCCTTGAGGAGAGCAAAACGATGGCATCCACCAGGGTTCGAAAACTTCCGCCACTTGGACTGTTTCAAAATTCTTTTTAAAAAAAAAACGACAACACCACGAGAGCCGTGGTCTAATGGATTGGACTAGTGATCCGTCTTTCAGCAAACGGCTGATGAGGTTTGCTTCTGGTATATTACCTTACACCAAAAGGCTTTGGTTTCTACACCTAGGGTGATGGTCAACTCTAGGAAAGGCTCTTGTCTGGTTGAAGAAGTCCAGGAAGAGCGTTAAAGATCCTACCGGTGATTCAACTCAACAATTTTATCCAAAGCTGCTACAAAGCCAATTGTATAGGTTGTTCTTGATCCGAGCCAGCTACCCAGCATTCTCTTGTCATACTCTTATCTTGCGTGCACCAAAAAAAAAGTCTGGTCAAAAACATTGAGGGTTGCAGTGAGACCAGTCTGATGGAGCTCTTATTGAGAACATCTCTAAACTTTTCAGTTTGAGTTCGGCCATGTTTTTCAAAATGTTGCTCCTTCATCCTAGTTTTTTTTTTCCGCTGGGTGGTTGGTTGGTTGGTTGATTGATTGATTTTTCTTGTGGGTGCGGCACACGTGGTTCACTATTCTTTCAAGTTTAGACACCCCAGAAAACATAACTTTTTTTTCGGTCTTATATCTGGAAGAGCTACACCATCATCTCTAGCCCACCACCAACGCCAACCGTATGTGAGACGGAAGGCGTACTGCGGATCTGGCTGAGTCGCGGGATCTGGCTACAAGTTTATTAGCCGTTGTGGTTGCTTTTGCTCCGGTACCACGCCAAAAAAAACGCGCGTTTTCCGTACAACGCTACCAATTGAAAACAAGAAAGATTTTGATATGATCTCACCACATCCCAATAGTGGTATTCATATTTTTTGTTTAACAAAGGTTTGCGTTTACAAAGTTAACAGTTTTGTTCAATACCTTTCATCCTGTGCATTTCTTGCCTCCTCCCCCACTTGGTTCAATGGCAGTGCACAAACTAATCATTCTTCGTCATGGAGAATCGCAATGGAACCATGAAAACAAATTCTGTGGATGGATCGATATACCATTGACCGATAAAGGACGAGAAGAGGCACGATACGCTGGAGAGTTGATCAAACAGCATAATTTATCACCTGACATACTATACACGTCCAAGCTTCGGAGATCGATTGAAACTGGATTCATCATCTTGCAAGTATTGAACAAACCCTGGGTTGACCACATCAAGACCTGGCGATTGAATGAACGTCACTATGGCCAATATCAAGGTCGCGACAAGCATGATGTATTTATGGAATTGGGCCAGGACAAGCAGAAATTCCAATATATCCGTAGAAACTATAATGGCTTGCCTCCCTTGGTTGACGCTGAGGACCCCAGTATCGATGAAAAATACAACGATATCTTGAACAAGGAGATTTTACCTCGAGGTGAAAGCTTGGCCATGGTGATGCAGCGGTTGATTCCATTTTTCAAATATGAGATTTTGGATAATCAAATGGTGCAATTGAACAAGACGGTGTTGATTGTTACTCACGGCAGTGTTGTTCGAAGTTTGATCAAGTATTTGAATAAAGTCAGCGACGACGATATCCTGAAGATCAACGTGCCTACTGGCGTGCCATTGGTGTTTGAATTGAGCGACAAGGGCGATTTGATAAAGCCTTATTATTACTTGGATAAGGAGAAAGCTGAAAAGGGGATGGAAAAGGTAAAGAACGAAGGATTACAGAAATTATAAGGAAAATGAGATTAACCTCCACCACCACCACTTGAAAAGAAGAGGGAGTGATTGGAATATTCGGATTTGGGTAATATCAAGAGATTTTTTTTTTTTTTTTTATTTATAACGATGATAATGACTCAATTGGTGGCAGTTTTATGACCTGGGTGCATTTGAATTGAAGGAAGCGGAATTTCAAGGGTGTAGTGGATGGTAGCAACTGCCACCGGGTTCGATGCTGTTCTTTTTTAGGCGGCTTTTTTTGGATTTCAGATTCTATAAATCAAGAATTATAGATTCATGGATGCAATTTCAACATCAGTAACTTGTTCATAATCATGAGGTCATCCGCAGAGGGTAGACCCTCTCGTATGGATATGACATCTTCGTTATAGAACCTTCCATAGAAATGAAATTTGTTTTCTTTTTTTCCCCATTTCTTTTGCGTTTCGTTAGTTGAATTTCTTTTCGAAACCTCAAAGTACCCCTTTCGTTTAATTTCCCTTGCAAGATCAGGGAAAGTAGATGTTCAATTCGATACTTGAGAGAAAAAAACGGGTCATGCTTTATTCAAAGGTGAAAGCGATAGAGGCTAAGATTGAAGGAGGAGAACGGAAAAGAATGGAAGAAAGGAGGAAGCCGGCTAATATAGAACGGGTGGATGGGAGGATTTGGAATTTTCCTGTTCCCCTCTGGCTAGACTATTGTCTATATTATAGATTGATAGAACAAACAGGTCTTTGATACTGCAGTCGAGTGACGTTTTTCTTTTTTTTTTTTTTTTTTGCAAATGAACACCTCATCGAACAGATTGGTGCAGAGACTATGTTCTTTTTTTCAAACGGGTTGGAATTACGAATACGAAAATTTGAATCTGTTTTTTTTTTTTTTTTTTTTTATTTTTCTTTTTTTTTCTCTGTCGTTCGGATCTTTTCCCGATTGAGACTAGCATCCGAGCTTCACTACCTAACGACCGGCGAGAAGGGGGGGGGGGTAAAAGAGGGGGGTAATTATCAAAACAGCAATAATAATAGAGATGGTACGGTTTGAGCAAACTCACCATTGCTTTTCTCCTAGGAAAAAGACTCGGGTCGACATCGCTCCCGTAGAGGATATCCCCTTCTGCAAAAAAACTATTTCTCGGGTAAGTTGTTTTTGATATGTTGAGGTCGTGGCGGAGTGCGGAGTTTAAAAAAAGCCAAAAAAAAAAACAAGATGGAAGTCTACGTTTGAATGCTACACATATTTACAAGTGCGGACTTTTAACTCCTAACTTCGGATGTATCTTTTCTGGAGGATGAATTTTTCTTTTTGAAATACTCTCTTTGATGGAATGAAAGCGAGATATGCCCCATTTTCAGCCTTGGCCATCAAAGTTGAAAGCACGGTAGTCCAAGCTTTCTAGCTACCGGCATCCCCTCCTCATCCCCCTGGGTTGTCAGCTTGAGGCTGAGTTTAGCTTTAGCCTTAGCTAGCTTTAGCTCTGGCTGTTTAAGGTTTGTGAATGATGAAAAAAGGCATGCGTTGTTGTGGTAGATATATACATGTAAGCGGGAGGCCATCTGTGTCTGGAGTTAAAGTTGACGGAAAGCTGCGTCAGTAGAGCAGAGTATTATAGTTTGAGATGACGACGAGGGGATGCAGATTCCGCCCGTTGGGTCACACACATGCCTCCTCATCTTGTTGCAGTAGCTCCGGCAACAAACATGGGCATTGGTTGTGTGGCTGAGACAAGACTGTGTTGGCAAGACAGCCATTACGGACCTTAGCTGGTGGCGGGCGCCTGTAGAAGATCAGAGAGAAAGAAAAAGAGAGCCGTAGGCTTGTTCCGCTTTGAGTGTGCTTGGAAGTCTAAATCTACTGTGGATGGCATGGGGCACCAAGTTTGTATAATTTTTTTTGAGATTTCCACTTTTCGGCTTTCTCTGCTCTTGTTTCTTGGACTCGTTAAACCACATGGTCTACTCCTCATCCTCCTCCTCCTCCTCCTCCTACTACCATTACTCACGACAATTATGTCAAGAGGGAGGAGAAAAAAAAAACCCAATATTATTGTTGATTTGAAGAAACGAAATGCGGAGATATGAAAACGAGTCTTATCGCGCTAGCACTGTAGTTCCTGCTGCGGCGGTTATAATAATAACAGCGAGGAAAAGGTACACCACATGTCATCATCGCCTCCTGCTTGTATTCACACTACTGGCAAGCACTCGTAGCAAGTCGTATAACCCCATTAGCCGGAGCCGAAAAGCTGTTTTATTTTGTTGTTGTTTCCAGGGATTAGTCACTGGAATTAGGCCCAGAGTAAACAATAACAATAGCCATGCCTTGTACAGATTTGTCGTAAACAGCACTTACTAATGACGAGAGTCAAACAACAAAAACCAACAGAAAAAAGGGGATGACGGGAGCTGGCCAACACAACTTTCGCTTTCATTCGTGAGACTCACACAATGCCATTGAAACAAGAAATAAAAAAAAACCCCAAAAAAAAAAAACCTCTTTCACATACAATAGTTCCTATATGAGACAACAGGAGCCGGAGACAAAAGCAATGGCCACTTACAGAACAGCCCAGCCTCTGCTGCCCACTCGGAAGTCGGACACGTATGTCTCACTCGTGAAATGTGCAAGGCGACTAATCTCGCATTCGTCTTGCCAACCCTGCTGCTTTTATGCTAACCTCTCTGTGGAACAGTCTAGAAGATTGGCACACGGCACACTACCCTCGGGGGATACTGCGGCTTTTTAGAAATTACTGTTTTTTATTTTATCTCTACAAACACCGCACAGTGATAGAGAGAGTGCGTGTGAGTGTGTCATGATCAATTTCTAATCAACTCTGGGTATAAACTGGAATCAAAGTTTCCTTAATACTGCAACCAGAAAAAAACCCACTTTTTTTTTTACAACCAAATTTGTCTCCATACCCACACCTTTCTTTCTTTCTTTCTTTCCGTCGATTTTTGGAGGGAAAGACAGCGATCATTAGTGTTTGCAATTTGCTATAACTGAGGAGTAGACCAACTACTACTATTACTACTACTTTTTGCTTCAAAAGACTGAAGTGGAGAAGAAGACAAATTACGTGGCCGAAGATTGCAATCCTGGCTTCAGCAATAATCGCAACAGCAACAGGCAGCAGTGAAATGACTTCGTTAGCTATCCTACCACAGTTGAAACGAACCATGACCGACATTGTCGATGAAGAGTTGTACCATATCCCATCTTCCCCGATTATGAATTTCAGCAACAACAACAACATAGGCAACATCAATGACAACTTTAGTCTAAATCTCAACACCACGTCTGCCGCCTCGTCAAATGGCCACTACCAGAACCAGAGAAGCTATAGCCATCATTCTAACCGAAATTCGGTTTCGTCGTCTCCAATACTATCGTATACGCAGATGAATACCCAAATCAACACCAACAACCATGGTCTATATAACAGCAGCAACAACAACAACTCTAGCAATAATCTAGGGAACGTTTTAAACATACCAGATTCATTTGTCGAACAGTTGAAATCACAAGAATATATCGAAGGATTGAGAAGCTACCATCATCAACAACAACAACTGCAACTGCAACTGCAACTGCAGCAGCAGCAGCAACAGCAATCTATAAATGACTATCCAGATTATCAAATTATTTCATCACAACCAACTTTTATAAATCCATTCACAAATTATGGCAACCCAAACACATTTGTCAGATTATCTCAATATACTCAGCAACAGCAACAGCAACAAGCGCAACAGCTACCGCAACAACCACAGCAGCAGCAACCACAGCAGCAGTCACAGCCACATCAACCACAACCACAGCAAGCATTTCCACAAGTTCAACCACAGGTGTCTCCACTCCCATTACCTCAAGCTTTCCCCACGCGAAGGAGAAGAAGAATCACCACACTTGACGAAGATGAACCAAACTCAGGGTCCAAGAAAAAACTGCTTGACGAAGAATATTTGTTGTACAACCCAGATATTTCACCGGGCCACATCATTCGTCAAACTGACTTGGATTCTTCTTATTACGTGCCGCCAAATACCGTGAATACAGGTGACATTATGAATTTGAACTTGAATTCAAATTTGCAAGCGCCACAAGTTGATAACGTGATTCCTGGTTATGAAGGCGACTACTTGTATTTAGACGATGACCAAGAGGAAATCGAAGAAGACTTGTCAGATGATGAAGATGACAACTACTTTCACGTTGATGAAGCTTTTGACGATTACGTTATGAGCAATAGTGGCTACTATTCAAACAATAATGGGTCAGTTGAAGACTACACAACCTTTGACGATTTCAAAAACATTAGACTAGATGATAACCACGAAGAGACTTCGTTTCCTGATGCATTGAAAGATTTAAGAGATGAAGCAACAAACAACTGTGGCCACAACGAACAACAACAACAACAACAACAACAACAACCACCACCACAACAACATCAACAAGAAGTTGCCGGCGAAGTATCGCCAGCTTCAATTGTTTCTCGACTTTCTTCAATACCTTCATTATCTCGTCACACACTGGAGTCTAGTCACGAAGAAGAAGTAGGACAAGCCACCACCATCAAGCAAGAACCTTTGGACGACGATGCCATGGCTGTTGACGAAGTTGATGACGACGCCAATGTTGTTGTTGTTGATGAAGAAGACGAGTCAACTTTGATTTCAACTTCGACCTCGAATTCAACAATCGAATTAAAAGAGAAGCACATTTACAAATTGGGAGCAGAGATTTCTGCCAATAATCCTGACCATCGATGTGATTTGATCAACCCCACGACGGGCCAAATGTGTAACAAACAGTTTTCGAGACCATATGATTTAATTCGCCACCAAAATACTATCCATGCATCATTAAAGAAAATTTTCAGATGCGTCATTTGTGAAGGTAGATATCAAGGTGGAACCGGTAATGGCAAGGAAAAGACTTTTTCAAGAGGTGATGCCTTGTCTAGGCACATTAAGATTAAGCACGGATTAGTTGGCGAAGAAGCCATCCAGCTTATCAATGAAGCCAAGGAAAATGTTGAATACCATCCTGTTCAGTACAAGAGTCGCGAAAGCGGGTAAAGTCTGAAAAATAGTTGTGTTTGAGTGTTTGAGAGTGTGTGTGTATTTTTCTTTTGTTTCTCATTTTTTTTTTTTTTTTAGCAAATACATGTAAATAATTGCATTTCGAAAGTTTGAGTATACTTCTAATTAAACAAACAAACAAGCAAAAAGACAAACAAATAACCTCTAGATTCTATACGGTTTCCATGTACGAACTTTGGCTCGAATTAGATCGACTGCTCAAGTCCATAGTTGTGTTTTTTTCGTAGCTTTCTCTGCTCATGTTGCTCAACTCATAGGTATCATCGCCATGAATCAACATCTTGCCAACAATATCATCGACACTTGGAGCACTGTCCAGATTCAGATCGCGCCACCAGTGATCATAGTAGTATTTGAGGGTGATGAATTGGAAAGCAATATAAATATCCAACAGCATTTGGAAAAATCCGGCCAAGATGAAAATCAAGGAGATGTTTGAAGTGCCGAAAAGCAAATAGCTCAACTTTGTGCAATCACCACCGAGCCAACTCAACAACAAGACCAATTTGAAATTCTCAATCAGCTGTAGTCGGTTGAGCATGAGGATCTGCGGCAAGGGCAATAGCGCCTCGATGAACAACCCCAGCACTCCAATGGCATTAGCGTAGCTTTCATTAGTGTAGAACCACGCCGTCAATACCACCACCACACCAGCGAACCCCGCGAGGAACTTCCAGTACGTCATGGGGTCGCGCCACTGCCAGAACAACAACGGCCGGCGATAATAGACATCAAACAACCTCATCCCCGCCTTGACAACCGTGACAACCACATCACCCACCCACTTGATCCACTCCCAAACGAGGCACGCCACGTACCGCACCACGCCGCCAATCGCATCATACTTCTCATGGCCCACGCAGCTCAAGCCGCGGCTGCGTCGCGATACATCCTTCACTTCATGCGCCAACGGCGGGAGCTCCATCAACTTCAGCGGGTCATACTCGTCGCCACGATACTTCAAGCTGGTATACAACAAGACACTCTGGATCAAAATCATCACCATCAGCTGGCGCAAGAGCGTGATCTCAAAGGGCGCGCACGTGTAGTATGCAATACGCAAGATCGAGGCAATCATCATCGTGCCGCATATGTCGATGGAAAAGCCCATCGATGTCTGGCGGCGATATATCCCGAGACAGGTGGTGCCGTAGCTAAACATGGGCGTGAATGTCATGAGCAAGTTCACCAAGTGCTGGAGGTCGGGGAGGTAGGACAAGTAAGGGAGGTAGTCTTCCGGTATTAGCGAACTGCCTCCCGTGGCTAGGTCTGGCGATGACATTTATTATTATCTTGATGCTGCTGCTTTTTTTTAACTTTTTTTATTCTATTCTATCGGAGCGGCAAGGGGCGGAGGGAAATGGGGTCAACGTTGGTGAAGAAGATTTGTCATGTAACTTCTCGAGATGGGGGCAGTAGGATTCTTGTGTTTGAAGGTGATGAGATCGCTAAGGGTTATTTTGATGAAGGGAGGACTCTGTTCTATATTCTTTGGGAAACTCTTGAATCACGGGGTTAGTTTTGATGCAAAAGAAGAATAGAATCCAGGAAATGAAATCTGGCTGGGTAAGTTCCGTAGGTCTTGCAATCTGTACACCGTGAGTGTCGCATTTTTTTTTGTATTGTCGTTTCATTTTTCTGCGACATTGCCTGTCAAAGGTCCAATGTCGAATATTCAGTGTCGAATGTGTCAAAATTTGCGACATCAGATGGGAAAGTAAAACTACTCACTAGATATAGGTTTTTCCAAACCATGCAAGTGTATATTATCTATTAAAAGGCTGAAAAAGAATGATTGTAACGTAGAAAAAAGTATTATTAGCATCAGTTCACCGCTCGGGTGATTTATTAGGTGTAACGGGTTCGCCTCCATTATATCCCGGCTCGGGCGCTGAATTAACCTGTCTCCTGAATCTGTAGAATTCCCCAGGATCAGCATCTTCCTCTAGTTCGTCGTTCTCACCAAGCAAGTCGTCGTGTGTCACAACTATGCGGATATCTCGACCGCTGTTTTCTCGATTATAGGCCAGGTTTCCCTCTAGTTGATCCAATCCAGAATACAGCTGTTCTGTTCCACCTCCAAGTTGGATATACTCATCGCGCGGTCTCTGCCTTTCGCGTTTGATGCGTTCCTTCTCAAACATCTCATCATTCTCCGAATCAGTGACGTAACCTGACCTATTACCAACTAATGAATGGGTATCATCATCATCATCATCATCATTATTAATACCACCACCACCACCATGATGTTGAATATTCAGTAGAGTATGCTTGCTGCTCATGGCCAACTTGTTTCGAATCACCGATCTGGAACTACTCAAGCTTCCATGCCTCGTCAATTTAAGCGACGACCCTCTGTCGTCGTCGATATTAATATAGTCCAGATCTTTCGGATGTCTATGGGAAAACGAGTTTAAGTTTGCTTGCACAGGTCGTGACGGACTCTCGGTATGATCGCCACTCGTGAGCTGTTGTGAAGATGACTCCGTGGTTGTTGATGCGGAAAAGTTGCCGTGGGCGTATACTTGTCTCATTTCGTCACCTGAGCCATCGTCGGAATCGTACATGAACGCACTGCTATAGTATTTCAAATCTCCACTAGACAAATAGCCGCCTTCCATTAGATCATAGTTGTGTGACGACTGCGAATATTTCGAGACTCTTCTATTCTTGGGCATTTGCAAACGATAGTCGTTTTGGCACATGCGGCCAAACTTGTCAAACTCCAACATCATTTGGAACAAGTCTTTTTCTTTAATCAACTTGCCACTGAATCGACATTTTTCGTAAATAGAAATCAATTTTTGAATGTCCGGCCCTTCTCGACTCACCGCAATAGTATTTGTAGCAGCAACATTGTAATCACCATTGCTATTATTGGCATTATCATTATTATTACTAGCAGTAGTAGTAGTAGTAGTGGCAACACCCATATCTTTCGCCAACTGGGCACAGTGTTGTGACAAGTACAAGAAAATGTCCTTGATTGAAAAATTAATCGGTAAATCTTCGTCGATTAAGAGCTTGCCAATATAAAACTTATCGGCAAAGCTCTGAAGTACATCTTCATATAGCATGTTTGGCGGCAACAATCTTCCCTGGACATCGCCATCATCACTGTCATTTTCGTGCTTTTTCTGGATATACTCGGGAGGCGACAAGCCAGGGTGGTTGATGAAATCATGCTGCATCAATGGACCAGCCAATTGTGCAACATCATAACTATGCTTCAATTTGGAATCGATATAGCGGAAAACATCATCTGGGTAATCATTTTCAAAAGGAATATAAGACGACTTGGCAGGTATGTCGTTCATGGCAACTTTGAACTTGTAAACGCGGACCGTGTAAATGATTATCGAAATAACGAGGAATGCAACACAGACAATAATAACAAGAAACGTTTTCACTGCTGTGGAATTGCTTGAATTGAATGTTTGAACAATAACGTCAATGGGTGTTACTGCAATAAATGCCAACATTAGGATGATTACAATCACCATGGAAATGGAATAGAGCCATTTCACCACTCGATGTGGAATTCGCAAGATCCCCGTCTTGGTTCGCGAGGATTTACTGACAACCGTGGTGTATCTAGTCATTTCTCGATCCAACGGTGATGATCGCGAACGAGTCGACGTCGTCGTCGTTGTCGTCGTCCTCATCCTCATCACCATTTCATTTGCAGATGGGTCAATGCCGACGCTTTGATTTGAGCTGCCATAGATTGGGTTTAGAGCCATGCTTGTGTTTGGGTTGGTTGCATCATGAGGATCAATAGATGGAATCAGCGGAGAAACCGTCTGCGACCGGGGAGGAACTTGGAGACGGTGATGCGATTGGCGAGGACTGAGCCTGTACTGGTCTAGTGACTGAAATGAAAGATTTCTCGAGAGTTGCGCCTCTAGCCGTTTCTCGTGTCTCCTTCGTTCCTTCTCTTCCTCGGTCAACTCTTCCAAAAGGGAAGAAGAAGGAGAAGGAGAAGAAGAAAAGGCAGGCGAGTGTATTCGTCGATGGTCTGGACTGCCTCGTCGTTGTTCCATTTTTTGTTTGGTCTATAGTCGTTGTCCAAGTGTTGTTATTGATTCAGTTGTCGTCATATGATAACCATGTGATGTCACGATCGGGGGGTCGAGTGTGGTAGTAAATGACTAGAAAAAAAGAAAAAAAAAGAAAGTTGGTTAGTTGCCTGGTCAGCCCTGTTTCCCGGCTATAAGGTTAAAGTTCTAAAACCACCTTCCGTGCCCCTTTCTTCTTGCAATGAGGAGGGGTCCTTCTTGAAGCCGATGGTGGTGGTTGCAGTAAGAGGAAAACATCAAGAGTTGTTAAAAAAGGAAACGACATCAATAACAGGGCTGTACCCAGCCGCTACCACATGCGCAGCTTGCTATCACCATCACGTGCGGTCAGCCTCCACCACTTTGAAAGCCCAGCAATGGTTCTATCAATTCGAATCTTATGTCGCCCGTGTGGTACCTATCTCGAATGGATGTTAGCCCCACACCGGTGGGCTTGCCAATCCAGTTGATGTACAAGTTTTTCCAAATCGAACGAGTGTCAAACGCGTTCACAAACTCAGGGGTCTTTTTCTTGTAAACATAGTTCAAATACTCCCTAGTGGTTATATTCTGCGCCGTCAAGGCAATGTGGAGAGCCAATAGTAGCATCGGGTATATCAATGCTATAATGGTGTAGACCAAAAGAAACAAGCTCATGGGAAACTGTTGAATTGACTGGAACATGGTGTGGACATGTTCAACTTGCCCTCTTCGATAATAACATAGATGAGCAACGGAGGTTGCAATCAAGTAGCAGCATGAAACGCATGCCAATAACAAGAACCACAAAAAATACATATAGTTTCTCTGGCCGACACAGTTGTTCAAGAAAACACAGTGATGATCGTGGTCCAAAACGCACACTTGGCACGTACTGCAGTGGCTGGTCCTCGCTGGCCTCCAAATGTGGCAAGTTTGGCAATATTTCACCTGTACACCAATCGTTTTGCCGTGCTTGTCCTTGGCAAAGCTCGGTAATGTCACGGTGTTGAAGTATTCCTCTGGTGGATTCAGTATTCGGTTCCCAGTGAGTGATTTCGGCAAGTGCAAGTTCCGCGGTAGTATACCTGGGTCTGACGTGGATGCCTTGCAAAAGTTCATAAATGTAATCAACCACAAGTAGATCCATACTATGACCAAAGCAGGCAGTATATGGTGCCACTGCCAGCTGGCTTCAAATATGCAGAAAAACACCAATGGGATTATCATTGCAGCTCCCGTTAGTATGCTTATCGGCTTGGCTTTTGTTGTTTGTAGTCGTCCGCCGAAAAGGTATATCAACCTTGAAGTGTCTTTATCGGCACGAACTTTGTAATTGCGATCAAATCGTCGTGGCCGATGCTCGTATTTGCTCAATAGGATCGGGTCCATGATCAACCAGTTGGTGACAAACTTGTGCAAAAAAGATAGTCGAACATGACCATGACCATGATCTTGACCTTGGTCTTGATAATCGTGACCATCGTCGATGTCCCTCTCATTGACCAGTTGTTGCTGGCGATGAGATAGCACTGGATGCGGGCCCAATAGGGACGACTGGTTTAAAGATGACCCTTCTTTAACTGTCGGATCATCTGTCGAGAGATGTCCTTGGAAACTCATATCAGCATTTTTTTCCCAAAACCTTCTGTCCCTCCCTTCAAAAACTTAACAAAACGAAGGTGATGTATATGTGTAGTGTCTACGTCTATCAGTCAATACAAAGCAGGTCACAAGCGAGTTTGTTGCTCCAAACAAGAAGGCTCGAACTCCGCAGCCGCACCACATGATAAAAAAAAAAAAAACCTCCCCGAAAGTCACCTTGATGGGAGCATAACCCACACCAGTTCTTAGCAGTTAACAGTCAAAGAGCGTGATGTTTCACTCCAGAATGCTACGTTCCTTGGGACGGCCATCTCAATTATGGGCTCGACAAGCGAGACTGAGATTGACAAAGATAGAGACACAGATACAGCCAAATCGAACGCTCAAGATCTCTGCAAACGCAATCTCGGGTTTAAGCAAATGGGGCCCCGTAATCAACGTCCTAGCCGGGGTTTACATTGGTGGCTTGATTGTCTCACTCGGCTCGTTCTATTTCATTTACCACGATGCCAATTCAAGAGAGAGGATCCCATTTGAGTTGAGTTTCCAGGACCAAATGGAGGCAGTCCTTGCCATAAACAAGGATGATGTGTTGGAAAAACCCAGGTTTGCCGTGAAGCACTACCGCAAACTCTTGATGCACTTGGCTAAGGAAACTGACCCTAGTTTGGACGAACTGGAATATCCGGGGTTTGTCGTGCCCGTGATTGACGCCGAGACTTTGGTGTACCACAAATCCAACAAGTTTTCAAACTTCTACATCGATTTGATCTTGAGATATAGCAAGGCGTTGCTTGCCAAAGGAGAGCTTGACGCCGCTATCCACACGTTAACCCAAGTCATTGACAATGATTTGATATACTACAAGATTGGCGATGCCGAGAGATTATCTGGATGCAGCCGACTTCTCGCTTCCGTTTATGCCGATCCGCAAGATCGAGTGCACACTTTGCAAAGATCGATTGACATGTTGAGCAAGACATACTCGTCGATCCAGTTGAACGACGACTACACGCTTCAAAAAAACACCAAGGTCTCGGATGAGTTGATTAGCTGTTTGAACGACCTTGCTTTCCAATTGGCCCAGATTGCAACTTCACCGCAGCTGAAGCTTTCGAAATCACAAAGACTGAAACAGCTCAATGAGTCCTTGGCCATTTACCTATCTAATCTACAAGCACTCACCACCATGCGCGAGAGCTTGGAGCTCCGCAAAACAAACCAGTCGCACTATCCTTTGTTTAACGTGCATCGTGAAAATCTAATTACCCAAATCAGCGCCATCAAAGCGCACATCAGTGAGATTTTGTGGTACGAGGGAGCGAAACAAAAGGCCGTGAGCTGGTCCGAGGAAGTGCTCAAGGAGATATACTATGACAATGCCTCCTCGGCTCGTGTACAGCCAATCTTGGAAAATGTATTGGACAACTTGATCCAAATGTATACCAAGATGAGACAGCCTCAGGATGTCGAGAGGTGTAAAGAGTTGAAATCGGAAATGAGTCTGTATGCGCGAGGTCGAGCTGATCAAGATGGGTTTGACGCGTGGTACGATGCGTTGATTAAGAGATGGAGTGGGGTTTTGTATGACCAGGGTCCATTGGGTATAATCGTGAAACCTTTGCTGGAGAGATTTGGTCCCGAGCAAAGAATACGGCCGCTAGAAGAGTTTGAAAAAGAAGATGAATAAGGTAATGGATTGTGAGTGTTTGGGAGGGGGGAATTATAGATGTGGGATTGTCTTTGTAAATAGTGGATTTTATGCCTCTCTAATGAATGGATAAATTTCAAAACCTCCGCAATAGTCACACTAACATAAGGTAACATCTCAACCCAACCCAATCTGCCCTGCTCCCGTCCACTCTAGCCTCAACTACTCCGAGCCATAAATGCTGGCTAATGCGGCAGCCATCAAGATGGCAAAAGGACAGCTCCGTGACCAAATCAAATCGAAACTCCAAACAATACCACAAGAGTCACTAACGCACCAATCCAAACTAATCCTAGCACAACTAACGCAATCGCCCATTTTCCAAAACGCCAAAAGCGTCGCAGTGTACATGAACATGCCCACGCTGGAAGTTCAAACCCTACCCATCATCCGAGCATGCTACGACTCAAATAAACGCGTGTACCTCCCACGGTGCAACACGACCCCCGCCGCAAACCGCAAGCGCAACTACTTATCCATGCTCCATGTGCCCACGTATCATGACGTATGCCAACTTGAACCCCAGGGGAAATACAAGCTTCTCGAGCCTACATCCGGCGAAGACTGTTTAACCCGGGGCGATCTAGAATTGATCCTCGTGCCCGGCGTAGCATTCACTCCAACCGGTGAGAGATTAGGCCACGGCGGTGGATTCTACGATGAGTTCCTATCAACTTACTCTCGCCGTTGGTCACGACTTCCATATCTAATGGGACTAGCATTAAACGAGCAAATAGTCAACCACATACCGACACAGGACCACGACTACAAATTAAACAAAGTCGTAACGCCAAACTAATCTATTTAGGTATCTATAATAATAGTCTAGGAGTTTGTAAATACACCCACGATGCAATTCTCCAACATGCGATCGACATTAACCCATGCATGGTACTTGTTGAACAACGCAGTGCCATCACGTCCAGCACACTTCATAATCTCATCGACTCCACCGGGGTGGAAATGGAGGTAGGGAGTAATGTTAAACACTTTGCCATTGATGCACGTCCAGCAGTCGCTCCTTGATTTATGCTTGTTGAGCTCATCCTTTGTAACACGCACGATCTGCGGCGGTGGGAAGTTGAGGGGCACGCCTCGTAGTTTATGCTTGGGTTGGGTGCGGTTCAACTGGGCCCAGTCTAGTGGCGAATGGCCCGGTTGTAGCGTGACTTTTTTGCGTGCTTGCGATGACGATGTCGATGCTGCTTGAATCGGGGGCGGGGCTGCCCGCTGCGCCGAGTTTGGCGCTGGGAACGTGGTGGGGACGCGGAGTGTTTGATTGTTGGTGCTGGTTGATGGAGGTTTGAGATGCGCGCGTGATGCTAGGCCTTGGTTGTTGTCGGAGATTTTCTTGCTTAGCTCGTCTAGTCGTGTCATTGTAAATCAGATGTTGTTTTGATAGACGTTTTGTGGTTGGGCGTCAAAGTCGGCTGTTGGAAGTTGATCTTTTCATTTGCACCCATCCATCTGGTGAAACTGCGCTGAACTGCACTGGACTGCACTGGATGGGGAAATATTCGATCTACTTCAAACTTTTGATTTTTGTCTTCACGTGCCAAAACCCGCAACAACACCACCACCGTGATGGTTGTCGTCAAAAATCAAAGGGGAAGAGTGCTGCAATATTCAACATTGTCTATGACTATCTATAAAAGTCCAACTCTCTCAAATCGTTTCCCAGTCATCTACTTGCCACGTTGAGAACGTTTGATTTGCTTTCTGTCGACTCGCTCGTAATACAACATGTACACGGTGGCTTCCTCCGACAACACGGTTGCGCGCGAAACTTCATCGACTTGAGCATCACTAATTCTCCAATACGGATTATTGATAAGGGAACTAATCTTCTTCATCTTCACTTTCTTATCCGGAGTTTGATCTCCGCCTAGAGACTCGGCGCCGTTTGTTTTGTTGCTGCTGTTGTTGTTGGTGGTGGTGATGGAAGTCTTTTCCGGGAAGGAGTTTTTCAAATTGGCATGAGCAAATGCACTGTCAAAGTTGTTTTGCTGGGGTGCTTTCATTGGATCATCCACTAATATCTCAGCGGGAGTTTGGAGTCCCGATTGTAAAATCTCTTCAACGTTTCGTGGATCTGCTTGGATAACAGAAGGCCTACGGCCCATCAAGTTGGAGAATTTGTTACGGAACTTATCATCTGGCACATCTGACGACGACGATACACTCCCCGAAGATGGCCGAAACGAAAACTTGCGCTTCTTTTCTTGCGCTTCGCCATTTGAGTCTGTACTTGCAACCGGCTCAACACCATGGTGAACGTCACCCGATAGGTCCATGATTTCAGGCGATAGTTTGAAAATGCTTCCTTCTCGATTCTTAACAAACAAGGGCTTGTGCTTGTAACATTCGTAGTGGCCCTGTGTATGCGATCCCATGTGCTTGATCATGGCACGTAACCTATACTTGTAAACGTCGTTTTCATTAAACTTGAATTTTTTAAAATGCTCCTTGAGGTTTTCGTGCTGCTGGTCGGAGAGAGGCGCCTCATTGAGCGTGTGTTGCTGGGCCTCGGGGTCAGCTTCACCGGGTCTGATTGTCGTGCTAGTGGTGATTGTACGTGGGAGCGAATCTTTGCTTGTTTGCGACGACAGGTCATCGTCATCATCATCATCATCGTCATCGTCATCGTCATCGTCATCATCGTCGTCATCATCATCATCGTCATCATCGGTCAAATCGGTTCCTGTTTCAGTTGCAGCTCCATCATCGGTTTCGTCACCATCTTCTTCCTCTTCATCCTCCTCGCCTTTCTCCTCAAAGTCGTCTTTTTGCACTGAGGCATCTTCCATGTCGTTGACGTCTGTAGTCAAAACCTTTGAGCTCAATTTCTGAATCAACTTGGTTTCTTCGTCTTGCAGGTATTGTTGAAAGTCTTTCAATCTGTCGTGGTACTCCTGGCCAATGGACAAGGTCATTGAATCTTTAAACTCCACACGACATGAGTTTCTCGTCACGCTGTGGCCATCAAATTTAGATCTCGACAAGTGCAATCCAAATATCTTTGGCGGTTTCAAAATGTGCGACTTTTTAACCACCGTCGAAGTGATTCCCGAAATATTCAACCCATTCACGTTATAGTTTTTGATATAGTTTTCTAGCGGTTCAGAAATATCCTCGTTTATGCAGAGGTTTGGATTCAGATGCAAGTTGAAAATGTCATGGATAAACTGTTCCTCTTGTGGTGATGCAAATTTCCGTTGTTGAATAATTTGGTCCTCATTCGCAACAATCTTATCAAGGCAGCACTTGAGACAATGATAGCCTTCAATTCTCTCGCTCTCATTTTCCTCCAACAACGTTTCCAATTTGCACTCGGGTGCATCTGGCGTGGGCAAAGTCAAGATGACAAACGGGGTGAAATTGGGCTTAGAGAGCCCATGGCACGAAAGACAAGTCATTTGGCTCAAAATCAACCCATCAAATGGGAACTCCGGTATGTGAATCGACTCTAATTGAGTATAGTCCTGTGGTGTCGGCTGCCCATCTTTTGGAACAATGCGATGCAAATTCAAGAGAATATACTTGTGGAAGCTTTTCAATTTCAAATTTTCATTTTCCAACGTTTCATTGATCAATTGAGTGAGCTCGTGGGCGTCGTGCTGGCTTTTGGAAATCTTGGCGTGGAAAATATTCTCCAACTCGTGCAAAAAAGACCAAACACTAATGGTTTTGGAAAACATTTGCGTTTCTTGAAGCTTCTTCACCATCGTTGCCATGGCAAGATGCAAAGGGATGGTGAACTTTGCGTTTGACGACTTGAATCTGGAGTTCTGCAACGACTTGTTACGCTCCATTCTCAACTTGGTGAGCTCTTCAATGTCCAAGCTGTGGTCATTGACAAACTGCGATAGCTGATCGTAGCTCAAAATAAAACTATTGAGGTATTCAGTGAGACTCGGTAACGAAGAGTATGCCTGTAGGGATGTATTGGCAAAGCAATCGTTTCTCAAATTGATCAACCCCGTCGTGTGCTTATCTGGTCTTTTGGAAAACATTTTGGGGTCTCTACTGGCAAATGGCAATGAAGGTAGTAGAATGTAGAGTGCCGCCGATGAAATAGCTAGCAATTGGAGGATCAACAAGTGTTTCTGTTTGGGTGTTTTTCTGGTCCAGTATTCAGCAAGTACTCTTGGAAAGAAATGACGATTTAGTAGTAGCAGTAGCAGCAGCAGATCAGTTGGTGCTGGTCTTGTTCCAAGGGTGATGGAAGGATGTCTAGACAAGTCTTTGTTTAGGATAAGGCTCTTTAACTGAATCAATAGATCATCCATAAAAAAAAATATATGTATCCGAAGTTCCTGTTCGTCTTTGGCTTTGCCTTTGTCTTGATAAGGAGCAAATCCAACTTAATTACTTCAATCTAAGCTCAATTTAATTTTTGGGCAAAACAAAGGCGTCAACGATCTTCCCCCCTCCAAAAAAAAAATCTCTATCGTATTTTGTAAAGAATCAATTAAAACTCTGATAGAGGACGAGATGGACAAGGGTGTATAAAGGGCACCGTATAGTGGGTGGAAAATTAAGATGAAGTGCAGAAGCAATTCAACACAGGAAGAAAGATCATCAGAGTTTGAGGTTAAAATGCGATGATTTCCATTGCCCACTCCATTCTACTCCACTCAACTCCACTCACAGACTAAGAGAGTTGGATGGGCAGGCTCATAATCTCCCACCACCAATCATGCTGTCAACTTGCGCTGAAAAAGAAAATAATCCAACGATTCTCGTTTCGCAGCTTCTATTCGAAATGGGCGGATCTCTCTTTAGCCGAGATTGTGATGCACTGGGTTCTTTTGTTTCTTTCCGGGCCAATAAGAAGATACATACTATTTCCTCACGGGATTACTCTAAATAAAATGCTATTGAAGTCTACTCAAGTTTGGTCTAATACGTTGTTGTTGTTGTAAAGGGAGTTGCTGTAGTTGTCTCACTCACAAATGTACTGTATTTATCACCACTGATAAAGGGCCGCTGTGGATCAAAAGTTTATGATCTTCATTGTTGCAAAACCAATAGTGACAATGATGGCATACGCGATAACACTCAGTGGCACTCCCCTTGTGATAAACATGTCCACATTCAAGTAAGGAGACCCAAATTCATCAGTCATGCAAATGGCCGTGATATTGGGGAACCCTGAGGTTGGCAATGCCATTGCGGCACTGCAAATCAAACATCCAACCATAACCAACAAGTTTGGGTGAGGATCATCCATACTGTCGCCTAGTTCGCGTAGCAATGGCAACACGATCAATGCTGCTGCTGTGTGAGATATGAATGTCGCCATGATCAAAATTAAAAGCCCAAATGTAAGTGCCACGCCGAACAATGAAAACCCTTCCACTTGACTCTTGATTTCAACAGCAATGGTCTTTAGCAAGCCAGACGATGAGACCGCATTACTAAGACAGCTTCCTCCTTGTGCAAGCACAATGATTGTCCATGGATAGTTGTTGAAATCTTCTGTTGTAAGAAGTCCAGTTCCAAAGAACAAAATCAAGGGAATCAAGGCAATCATACCCATTTCTCCAAATAGTCCCGTGATTTTAGAAGCAATGCACCAAAGGAAAATCGTGCCAACACTAACGGCTACAATAAACCACTGGACCCCAGTAAATCTATCATCGATTGTCCTAATTGGTATCAAATGAGTATTTTTAGCATTGCAATTGAATGTAAGCAACATGAGCATCCAAATAAGCAATAATGACAAGACACAAACTGGTAATGCAATGACAAACCATTGGCCCCACAGCGGAGGTGGATCCATGTTGCCCAACGCAACAACATTTTGGGGGCTACTGATGGGCGATGCCATTCCTCCAATATTACTTGCTAAAGCAATACCAAGAATCAATGCATTAATAAATTGTGACCCTTTAGGCAATGTTCGAAGCAAAGGCTGAATCAATGAAAAGCACAAGACTGGTGCAGCAACATTTGAGACCCACATCGAAGCAAACAAGGCAACACCCATTATTGTAAGCAAAACAACTGAAGGGTTTGTTCCTGCTTTTGACAAGATCCAAGTCGAGATCAACTTTGCAATGTGGTACTTCGACAATGCCGCGGCAAGAGTAAAGCCTCCCAATAGCAATAATATGACCGAATTCCACATTGTGCTCAATATGAACTTCGATGCCAGCACTGAATCTCTTATCAGGCCATCATCGTTTTTAAGCACTTGAAGGAAAACAACCAACAATGGAATCAAGAGGGAAGTGACAAATAACGGAATGGCTTCCGTGGCCCATAGTAACGAGGCACAAATCAACACGGCAAAGCAATTCCTTTGTGCTCGATCTTCAAATGTGGGCACAAGCAACAACACCAGGGTGATGACTGTAATGACAAACAACTTGATAAACACGGGGTTTTTCAAAGATATGTTGAAGCTGTTTACATTTGCACCACTGATTTTCAAATCGCCTTCTTTATCTCCAAGAACGCGGTCTCTTTGGTCTATTAGTTTTGAGTTGGCAGCATACGTTTTCCTTTCCAACCCAATCATATCTCTCCAAACGGTGTTTCTCTCCCAAACCACGTGCTCTCTCAAATGAACAGATAGTTCCGCTTTTGCAGCTTCTAAATCGTCACCATGGTTACAAATCAAGGCGTAGATTTTCACGAGCGAGTCTAATCTGTCATTGACTTTTTGCATAGTCGAAGGTTTGAAAACGTACGAGTTTTTAGGTAACCCTTCTAAATAGGGAGTCTTGATATCGGTGTTTATCGACTTGTCAAATTTCTTCAAGGCCTTTTTGAAACCGGTATAGTTCAACTCGATATAAGATTTCAACTCGGACAAGGTGGTGAACAATCCAATTGTTCTTTTTCTCAAGATTATTCGACTTTCGCCAAGTAGAACCAACTGCGGCGGCATTCTTCCATCGGTGTTGGTGGCATTGCTCAATTCGCTCCACAATCTTGGAGACGCTGGCGATTTCAAATACTCGTCAATCGACTTGACGCGAGTTAAATCATTACCACCACCATTGCCACCACGCGGGATGATTGGTGCCGATTCCATTCTCTTGATCCGTCTTCCACGTGGCTCGGTGAAACCTCGTTCTAGCCCTTCAATGTGTTGCTCTCCATGTTCATTTTCATCTTCGTCATCGTCGTCGTCGTCGCCCATTTCCGCTTGAGTAAACTCTGTATCTGGATCGGTAGTCAAGTAATTGTCATTGGAAATATCCGAAAATCTCCTGCTTCGCATTCTTCTAGGCTTCAACGCCTTGTTGGACTGCAAAGAGGTGTTGATTTCCTTTTCAAACTCTTCAATGTCGAACACCAACTCATCGATGCTCTTGAAAATGAACAGTTCCTGCTGCTTGAAAAAAGTGTCGATTTTCTTCACTTCCGCGTTCAACGCAGCCTCAAACACCGACACGGCAGTCTCGTCGCCATTTTCCGTCAAGGTGCCCAAACTGGAGTAGTGCTCCCCAACCAAATGGGTATTTTCTTCCAAATCAAGATTGTCTCCCGTGCTGAGGACATCATGCTGGTGCTTTCTCCGCAAACTGTCTCTTTGCAAAGAATAGATTAATTTTTTCAAGGTAGTGTAAGCAAGGTATTTGGACGACCATTCCGGCACAGCATTAAACTGCAAAGAATGGGAAAACTTCATTATAAAATGTCCGACTGAGCAAAGTTATCAGGTCCTGAAATTGGCCAATAAATTCGTATCCAGCAGCAGCCCTGGGGGGGAATAACGTGTTAGCCTTTAGCAATTTTCCAACAAGCCCAAAAAGACAAAATCAAATTAAAAAAAGAGAAAAAAAAAAAAAAAGAGAAAAAAGGGAAAAACGGGACCCACCGATTAAAGCAAATTAATCTTTGGTCTCCGGCCCTTTAAAATTGACGTAGCCTCTCTTTGATCCGCAAATCAAAGAAAGAAGGAACGAAGGAAAACCAAGGTGATCTGTTGATTTCTCTCCAGGTGGAAGTATACAAGTCTGATTGGAAATAAAAAAAAGTGCTGTGGAAGAAAAGCAAAACTGTAAAGGTTGAATGTGAGCTCTCGGCTATCACGCACCACGCTACTTGTTACATTACTACAGTGCTGCCAGACTACAGCCCTACAGTAGTGACAACTGACCAGTGTCGTGAGCCGCGTTGTCGCAGTTTTTGCGTCACTGAATCTGCTAACTTTTTACACAATCCGCTTGCTCATATCTTGTCTTGCGCCTCCCCTACTAATGCTGCAACAACAATAGTATCTTTATTGTATTAGAGTAGAGTCACTCACGCGAAAGAAGGGTGTTGCCTCGAAAGTAAATCACGTGTCACTTGCAACGTTAGGGACCCTGTGGTTCCCCATACTCGAAAGCCCATCTGTGTGAAGCTTTTGTCGATGGGAGATGTTTGAGTTTTCTCACCGACAGACAGAGAAAGAGTGTGTCTGCTTGTCTGTGTGAATCTCTGCCTTCTCTCGAAACTTGAATCTCTATCGAAAGGGTTTGTAGATCCAAATTGGAAGAGATGGCGGACCATTGGACGGACTTTTTTGCTTCGCTCGCTAGCACAAGAGCCAGCAATCATAACATAAAAAGAACAAAAAAAAAAAAAATTCAGAGTGATTCCGCTTATTGTTTGCAGCATTTCATTTGCTACTTGGGGAGCAGCAGCAAGCACGGTGAAAGTGAAGGTGAAAGTGAAAGTGAAAGTGGCAAAGAAATTGCCATTGAAAGTGAGAGATAGCGACCGAGCGACAACGAGGCCAAGAGGGAGCGAGAGAGAAAGACCGAAATCCAATATTTCTTGTCTTCGAGGAAACTCAATCACGCATCCCCCAGCTTCAAGTTCAAGTTTTTGAAGCCAACTATTTTCGCAATCCGGTATTTTTTTTTATATATACACCAGCAGCATCTTTCTACTGAGGGAACGTAGTGAAAGCGGAAACTCGAAAACCGACGCCAACGCCAAAACCAAATTGCAATTGACGTGGCACGTCAAACAATCACAAATATCTACTGGAGAGACTGATATCGAGCCGATACTTGGCGTCATCCATAACCACCACAACCGCAACCCGTTTTTTTTATCAAGATGGACTTTTGCTTCTTTCTCATTGGGTGTATGTATAACCGCCATTGAGCTAGGTCAAGTGCACTCGGCGGCGCCACACGATTGGGTGTTCTGACAGCTTGTCCATTATGATACTAACCAAATGCTTGTTTTGAAAAAGTTCAAGAATTCAACAGTCCCTTGAAAGACGTTGGCAACATTGCATGTTATTGCGGACATTGCCATAACCAAAGTGCCTTTGCTGTGCGCACCATCAATTGCATCACGATTTTCTTCATCCCCATAATTCCCTTTTACTATTCCAAGAGATTGAAGTGTAACATCTGCGGAACAACGGGAAGTCTCGATAGCCAAGCTATTGATCGATTGAAAAACGGCCAACCGGTTGCTATAGGCTAAACGAAGAAGAAGAAGAAGAAAAACAGATAAAAAAAAAATAGAGAATGGACGGATGAATGAACCAAGTGGAAAAAAAAGCATGGGTTATAGATTGTTTGAATTGTTTGAATTGTTTGAATTGTTTGTTTGGTTGCTGACCCCCCCTCCCCCTCGCCCGGTGAATTCGGTGATATAAAGTATTAATTAATTAGAACTCAAGATGATGATGGTGGATGATGTGTAATACTATTAGGTAAATGGAAGAACAGTGCAATGCATGCAGAAGCTTTGAATGTAAATTTCAGCATCCCCAAAAAGTATCCTTTCTTCTTCTTTGCCAACAACCATGTACCGTCGCCAAGACGCGCCAGAACACATCACAGTAGAGACTAGAGACTAGAGACTAGAGACTGGAAACTAGAGACTGGAAACTAAAGACTAGAGACTAGAGACTGGAAACTTGAGACTAGAGACTGGAAACTAGGGACTAGAGACTGGAAACTAGAGACTAGAGACTGGAACCTTGAGACTAGAGACTAAAGACTGGAAACTTGAGACTTGAGACTAGAAGTACCGTGGTTGTTGTAGTGGTGAGGATCAAAATCAAGAGGTCATCTATTTCGGATTTTAAGGGAACTCCGTGCGGTGGAGCGATCAATTATCATGCCAACAGGGCAAAAAGAACACCAACCAAGTAGTCAGGTTTAGGACGCGGTTAAGAAACCCCGAACATTTAAAACCAGTTTTTACGAGAGGAGGTGATCAAGCGTGAGAGGCTAGGCTGATTTTACAAGGTGAGCAAAGAGAGACAGCATTAGCATTAACTGTTACAAGTCACATTTTCAACAACAATAACTTGTCCCAAACTTTTAAAGTTTGAAACACACCTAATCATCAATCACAGCTACAAGTGTGATTTTTTTTTGCGTTTTGGTGAATGATGGCATGATTCATGTTCTTTTTTTGTTTTTTGCTTTCCGTTTGATCCTTGAAACTTTGAATCTATTTGCTTCTCCAGCGGTGTCGTCGTCACTTGAACCTCATGTGATATGCTCGCGCCACGGCCACGTTCAAAAGTTTGATGAATGGAACGTGGGGTTCAGAGAAGTGGGCTTTGGTGTCGAAGTGAAAAAGTCCCTTTCCCCCTCCCTCTCTCTCTCTCCCCCCTACTTCTCCCCCTTAGGCGGCGATCAGCAGTCAAGTTGTCAAGCCGTCAACAACAGAAACAAAAAAAAAAAACGTTTCAGCCACCACACTTCTAAAGCCATAAAAACGGAGACTTGCAAAAATTCAAAGCCAAAGTTGAAGCTTGACGATTCTCTTCAAACTCGGAACAGAGTCCGCGAAACCGTTCTATCCGGACAGTGACCCATCTCTTTTTTTTTTTTTTTTTGCTACGTTCCCTTAATTTAATTCTTTTTTTGTAAAGTCATGTTGCGAACAACCCGAGGTGTGGGTTGTGAGAAAGAGAGCTGAAGTCGAGAACCGATCCGCAACTCGAGTTAAAAAGAAACAACTCTGAATCACGGCTTTGATTGGATCTTGACAAATTTCTCGACAAAACGGACCACAGGGTAAATCGGGGGTTATTTGGTGCACAACTGAAAAATGACAATGATTTCCTCGGGTTTTACTTGAGACGTCTTGATCATCTGCAAATTAAACAAAATCGAGCAAAATGATGTGACTTTCTGCTGGCTTTTTTTTTTCTTTTCAAGGATGCAAAGTGAGCGTAAATCAATTGCAAAACAAGGGGGTTTTTTTTGTTCTTCTTCATAGCAAGGGATTTTTTTTTTTTAATTTTAGAATTTTCTAACAGTTTCCAAAAAAAACAGGAAATGCCACCACAACCACACACATCACAGTAGAACGTCCTTCGTTACACACTGTTGAGGAGATTGAATCCTTTTTTTTTTCTTTCTTTTTGGCAATACGTCATGGCCAATTTACTCAAGCACAGAACTTACATTCAGGGTTGTGAGTGTCACGTCTATTGAAGAAGGAAGGGCTTGGAAACGGATTAGAAATTTAAACCAAAAAAAAAAACATATGACTGACAGCAAAGTTGCATTTTCACCGGCTGAAAGAGACAGAGAAGGTGGAGAAGGAGCTTGAGGCAAATCCCTATCTCTCTTGTTTGGAATAAAAAAAAATTGGCTGCATATTCTGACTTTGATCCCTGAAGTGGGATAAAAAACCAGGTCATCAAAATATTCTGACGTCTTTGTTTTAAACCATATAAAAAGGCTAGCAGACTACCCCTATTTTTTCTTGATCAATTGAACATTCATTACTGCTACTCAGCTCCGTTCATCAACACCGACCATACACGTCTCAACTTTGATATACCTTTTTTCCTTTTTTGAGAAATTAAGTCAATTTAATTTAATTTGCTTTCTTTTTTTTTTTTTTTTTGCAGCCGTCGCTTGGTGAGATTTTCCATTTGAGACACCACCTATTTTTTTTTTGCAACCACTACTCAGTGTACAAAAAAAAAAAAATCTATTACCAAATAAATATTATTTACGAGAATGACTTCATTTGTCCAAGTTGTGGAGATTGTCAAGAGAGGCGGCAATCGAGCTGTCTCCATCAATAGCCCACCTGCTGAATCAGATATCAATTTGACGTCGCATGGTTCAGATTGGTTGTGGGCCGTGTTTGCCTTGTTTGCATTCTTTGCCGTGATCCACGGCTTCATTTACAGTTTGACGAGTGTCCGCCGCAGCGGCTTGAAAAAATCATTGTTGATTATCCCCTTGTTTATCAACTCGGTTATGGCGTTTGCTTACTACACTTATGCTTCAAACTTGGGCTATACTTGGATTGACACCGAGTTCCATCACGTGACCACTGATCGGGGGCTCAATGTGCGCCAAATCTTTTACACAAAGTACATTGGCTGGTTCTTATCCTGGCCCTTGGTTTTGACAATCTTCACCATTGTCACGCACACGAGCTTGACTGATGACAGAGAGGACATTTTAAAGAGAATTGTGCAGGTGTTTTCAGCGATTTTCACGCGGTTCTTGTCGATTGAGGTGTTTGTCTTGGGTTTGTTGATTGGCTCCTTGATTAGATCGTCTTACAAGTGGGGTTACTTTACCTTTGCCGTGGTTGCCCAGTTGTTCACCATCTATTTGGTCTGTGTTGACTTGCACACGAGCTTTGCCGCAGCTTCAAGAAATGTCGTTGGTAACGTCATTATCATCTTGTTCATCGTTGTGTGGATCTTGTACCCAGTCGCGTGGGGTTTATCCGAAGGTGGTAATGTTATCCAACCCGATTCAGAAGCAGTGTTTTACGGTATCTTGGACTTGATCACTTTTGGCTTTGTCCCCATCATTTTGACTTGGATTGCCATCAACAACATCGATGAAGATTTCTTCACCAAGATTTGGCACTTCCATTTGAACAACAATCGCGGCGGCGTCGGTTCAACTGTGCCCAGCCATGATGCTGAAAAGGTGATTGAAACTCCAAGACACTCGGGTGACACTGCGGTTCCACCAAGTGGGGTTCCTCTCACCGATGAGCCTATTGTTGAGACTGCCGATGTCGAAGAGGTGAGAAGAGTCTAGAGGCATCCCCAAAGAAGGGGAGCAACACGCTGTAGCTTTGGCTATGGCTTTTGAATTTCAACCTCAACTTTAACTTCAGTTCTAAAGCCCCCATTTGTTGTCTCTGAGAAAGAGAGAAAAGAAAAAAAACCGAGTTTCTTCATTTACAAGTTGTTTAGGTATTTTGCCCATCCCATCCTAATTGATAATACCACTATTACTCTTTATACACAAAGATATATATGTCTATGCGATAACTTTTTGACATCGATGATCTACTAATTGTCCGGGCTGTCCTTCTCTGTAGCTCTTTTCTTTGGAAATATCCATACTGGTGACTGGTAACCCCCAAAATTGACCCGATAGCCTCTACTGCTATTTGGGGGGGCTTCCGCAAAAGTGAAAAAAAAGCGAGTGCAGGCTTTTATCGTCTTGCTTGTTGAAAAACAGCAAGGTTCCTTTTTTCGTTTAAAAGCAATTGACATCACCACCACAATTCCTCCCCTCCTTGCCGAGCAATCACCACAATTTTCAATTCTTCTTTTCAAAGAAACAAACAAAGAAGGAAAAGGGATAGAGAGAGCTTAAGAGAATGCCAGCAAAGCCAACTACACCATCGTCTTCAGCATCGTCGAAATCGCCATCGCCAGGGGTGCAACGTCCATCGCTCGTGAAGAAGTTGACGGCTTTGGCCCAGACTCAGCAATTTTACTGGTTCTTGGGACACTTGTTCGGTATCCTATTCTCCGTCTTGAGTTTAGTCACGGGCGTCTTTTATAAAAACACATCGTTAAAGTATTTCCGATTTGCCCTATTATCGATCATCAGTACCTATTTCATCATCATAAGACAAGTGTATTTCAAAAATGGGTTGAAAGAGATTATAGTGCCCCGATTAGCCAGAGACGAAAATGTCCAGTATGTGGTCTTGGCCTTGGTTTTGTTGACTTCGACTTTTGTCACTGGCGACCAAGTTGCCGCTGGGTTGTACTCGTATGATATCTTTGCAGTGTTCCATGTGCTCAACTATTTCCGGAACCATTTGCTTGAAGTTTTGATCCCATCTTTGCAAGCACAGCAAAAGATTAGTTCGCAGATTAACGCTTTCACTCAACGTTTCAACCAGCCTGCATTATACGTTGCCTCAGCTATTGAAGTTTCCTTGGTGGTGACGTCGGGATTTGAGTTGATCATTCTCCCATTTGCGGTTCTCTTGAGATGGAGAAGCATAAGCTACGCCGTGGCCAAACTTGTGGTTTTCTTGTCGGTGGTGGTGTTTAATAAATTGAGGTACGATGGCAGTCAGTACACTAGAGCTATCGTCAGTGAGTTGGACAAGAATCAAGTTAATTTCGTAACAAGATTAAACAACCCCAAAGTTACTCAATTGTACAACAACGTCAAGGGCCAAATTGTCCACATTTTGAAATCGATTCAATTGCCTAAAGACGTCAAGAAGACTCAATAAAAAAGCATAATGCGGGAGACAAAGTTTTTCCCGAGAGAAGTGAAAGTGAAAGTTAACAAGAAATTGAAAGAGGAAGTGGAAGTGTGTGTATAGTATTGAGGCATGATTACTTTCGTGAATACGCTTTTACGTATACCGATGAATGTATAGATATCGAATGATCTACTTGGTCCAAGTCATAACCATGAGCCACCAGCTGTAGCAAAAAACCAAAGTTGCGTTGCCGCGCACCAAATGGAAAAAAAAAGAGCAAAAAATAGATACAGGGCTGACTGACGCCATGATCTCCAACCACTGTTATCACCACCACCCAGGCCCAGGATGTCGTCAGCAAGTCTCAAGAAGTTGGCAGCTAGAAACAAAGCCATACTAGATCAACTATTCTACATCTCGATATTGATCAATCTACTTTCGCTAATTGCCGTTTTCTACTTCAAGAGACCGCTGAGTGGCATCTACTACCTAGTCTTCTCCGTCCCCAGTGTTGTACTTCAGTACCTACTTGAAACCAATGGCCGTCCAATATACGACTCAAGACAGCAATTGGTGAAATCCGGTGATGACATCTTGCAACGTGGCAGCTTATTTCAATATTGCTTCGATGTTATTTACATAACGTGGTTCTTTGATGCATTGATGATTATCTTTGGCAGCAACAAGACCTGGCTCGGGTATGGTGTGATTCCCGGTTTCATAGTTTACAAACTTGGTGGATACATCTTGCCATTTTTCAAAAAGTCTGGTGGCGGCAGTAGCGGGGATGAGCTGGGTGCGAATGGTGCTGCTTCGCGGTTGGACAAAAAGGAGGATTCGGGGTTGAGCAAACGTCAACAGAAGTTGAAAGCTAGAAAAGAAAAAGGGCCAGCTGTAAAATATAGATGAACTTCTTAAGAGGGGTGGGATATATAGACGTGTGTTTTCGTGTTTGTATATAGATGCTGTGCTAGTTAGTGTAGGAGTGAAAAATTGCATCGAGAGCTATACTCTACTTGACTTGGACGGAGCCTCGCCCCCTGCACCAATTTGTTTCGGCACGAGACAACAAAATTTTTTTGACATCCGAACAATCTAGCAATGGTTCACCAACACCTCCAATACCAATACCACCAGCAGCAGCAGCACAGTAGCTGATCATCTCCATAGAAAATCCCCCCTGGAGATCACACCAGTGTAAGAGATGCCCAGAATAAAGAGTCTAGATGACTTTCTAGAACTCTCAAGTGACCTACTTGCAAACTTCCCCTCGACAACACTATCAATCACATACACCAACATCGCGAAAAAGATCAAGCTGAAACTGGCAAAGGCCGACAGCAAGGACACCAAGAGTCAATCAACAAAGACAAAACATGGGCCCACGTCGACACATGCAGTATACATCAAGTTCTACGAGCCGCACACGGGCAAATGCTTGAAATACAAGACGATAAAACAAAAGGAGTTGAGCCGTATCTTAAACATGATTGGTCCGCAAGGGATCAGCAACAGCGTGGGCTTGGCCAGCTTAATGACGAATTGCAAATTCGAGCCCGTGGTTGAACCGGTGGTGTCGGTGGCTGAAGATATCAAGGTTGATGAAGTCGCCACTAGTAAAGAAGGCACACCGTTGCCCGGCAAGGAAGAAACGCCCCAGCCTTCTTCTAGCTCAAACAAGAAGAAGAACAAGAAGAAGAAGAAGAATTGAAGTATTTGAAGCTAGCTAGCTAAGTTGTTATTTTTTTTTTCATCTTTTTTTTTGTTTTTTGGACTGTGTGTTTGGGACTGAAGTGCTGATGCTGCTACTGCTACTGCTATGTAAAATGCTCTCCAAATATACAAAATTATACCAAAATTATACTAAAAATTAAAAAACCCTGCAATGAATTGTGTCAAGAAAACCCGTGTGCAAAAAAAAAAAACCAAAAAACAAACCATCCGCTGACCCTTGCTTTGTATGTAGAATATATTTACTTCTCCTCGTTTCACTCTCATGCGAATAGTTTCTTGATTCTTGAAAAGATGCTCTCACGTTTGCTTCCACTTTCTTGTCTTTCTGGTTGTGCTGGTCTCTGTACATATGAGCCGGGGATGTGCTGCTTGTTGGGGGCTTGTGGGGTTGAAGAAGAGGAAGAAGAAAGAGGTGGAGGAGCTTGGGCTTGGGCATCAGGAGCTGGCGCAGCTTGGGTAGTTTCTGGGACGGCATGGATTGTAGATTCCGATGGCTGTGACACCAACACGGGTTTTTCGAGCTTCTTGAGTTTATTGTCATCGGTGGCTTTTTGCGCGGCTGAGCCAGCTGGTTCTTCCACATCGTCGTTGCTGATGTTGGTGAAATCGGACTTGCTGCTGGATTTGACGTCGAGATGTTCAAAGTCTGAAGATGTGTGTGGGCTTGAAACTGCAGCAAACGTGTCGGAAGGTTCCGTTTCTGTATGAGCTGGAGCTGTGACTTCCTTCTTGGGCTCAACGGGTTCGGGTTCCTGGGGCTTCGCTTTTGAAACCTCTTCCTTGGGCTCAGGTGCCAAACTCTCGACAGGTGCTTGCTTTGGCTCAACTTCTGCAGCCTTGGTTGCTTCCTTGGAGGGTGCTTCCTTGGAGGGCGCTTCCTTGGAGGGTGCTTCCTTGGAGGGTGCTTCCTTGGAGGGTGCTTCCTTGGAGGGTGCTTCCTTGGAGGGTGCTTCCTTGGAGGGTGCTTCCTTGGAGGATGCTTCCTTGGAGGGTGCTTCCTTGGAGGATGCTTCCTTTGCAGCTGAAGCAGCACCACCACCGCCACTCGCAATCGCAATACCAGCAACACCATCAGCCAATTGAGTCACATCCACGTCCTCGCCCTTGGCTGCTCCTTTCTTGCCACTAGGCTCCTCAACCACAGTCAACTCTCCAGCGTAAACAACATTGTTAGCATTGCCATGTTCATCAGTGACCACCGCGTAATGGTCCGACGTAGTCCATTCCGTGCCATTGAGAATAAACTTGAACGCAATGTCCTTTTTTTCATCAACAAGGACCTTGATCGCATCTCCTTCTTTTGGGTTCTGCAATGCTGGCAACGTTTGTTTCCAATCATCAAATGTACCGGTGACTTGCACCGATCCTATTTCTCCCTTGGGGGGAGTGATTGTAACTTGATACATTTTATTTTATTTATCTAATTTTTTTTTGCTTGTTTTTTAAAGAAATGAATTGAGTCCAGCACAAGACCTCCAATTTTTCAAAGTTGACCAACTGATGTAATTGGGAGGAAAAAAATGAAGAAAAAGAAGAAGAAGAAGAAGAAGAAGAAGCGTTTGAATAAGGATAGATTCCTCTCGATTGATTGATTGATTGACTGTTTGATGATGGGTAGGCAAGAGAGAGGCACACACTCCGATCAGAGAGAGATAACAAATTTGGATTTTTAAAAAATTGTTTGTTTAAAAAAAACACTATAAAATAAAAATTAAAAAAAATTAAAAATCCAGACGAATTCCTTCTTCAAGCCACCGGACTTTCACCAAACTGTTCAGGACAACACTATTCTCTGCTACTCTCCTTGGCGTTGAGTTGTGTAGTTTTTTTCTTCAAGTTGCGTGATTCCAACTACGTGGATGGGCTTGGATCTTTCGGGGATTGCTGAGAAAAAGTTGCCGGGTTGCTGTCGTCTCTGCAGATTGAGTTGAGTTGTGGATGACGAAGGAGGGGAGCGAGCGAGAAAGAGAGGGAGATTCATTAAGTTGCGGTCAAGGGGGTGGGGGGTTGGGTTCTGCCACAGTAGGTCTCAATTTTTTTCAAGGGAGGAGAACACACGTAACCTCGTTATGCCCGGCTTGGTTCGGTCTAAAGTTCACCGCATCGATCTCATGCTTTGCTTCCCGCCTAGAATTATCTAGAGATTTGAAGCAGGGACGAGAGAAAGAGAGAAAGAGACAGGGCATCATGCTGTTTAATGTCATGCAGCGTGATGTGGTGAGATAGATAAAGAAGAAATAGCCGGCAGGGACTGTAGCGTCTGTAAGGGACTTGTTGGGACAGAAGAGATAAGGGAACACCCATCAACCCGCGCCCCCACCCCCCTCCTCTTTGGATTACTAACTTACTGCAGCTACATTTCTACTAGTCTTCTTCTCTCGTCTCGTATCTCTGCTGTGCAATCATCGTGGGACTACCGTCACTACTTGCTCACAAGGGATTGAACCCAACTCAACTCACTTCTTCTTCTTCTTCTTCTTTTTTCATCCAAACGGCGAAAAAAAATTTGGCAACTCGTGTCGGGTGTTTTTCCTTGATTTGGGATATCCTACCCGGCTTTCACTTTTTTTTTCTTCTTCTTTCTACTCAAATCACACTAGAGTTGTTCTACTTTTGTTCTACTCACTTGGTGGTTTCATCTGCTGCTCACAGATGGGTGAAGCCACATTCTACTATTACTGCTACTGCTGCTCTATAATAATATTAATTTCCATTGCACTTTTTATTGTTTGTGTCTCTCTGATGTCAATACGACGGCTGCGAAAAATTTCTTTCCCAAGAGCCGCAAAACTCGAGTAGGTACATCTACACTAGACAAGAACAAATAGAACATTCTAGTATACGTTTTTTTCCCACTTCAACGTCCGTGTATTTAGAACCATTTCACCCTCACATATATAGAAGCTATTGCAATGGCTCTATAGAGGACAAAACATGCAAAGAGCCCACCAAACATGGCGCCGATATTAGCTTCCAAATTGTAGTAATCTAAAACATCTTGTCCGGTCCTCAAGCTGCAATCACCCTCGGCGTCGCATTTAAACGTTTGATTCTCAAACCCAAGATTGGCACATATCGACACTGCATACTTCATGGGACTGAGATAGTTGAGGGCTTTGAAAAAATGAGGCATGTGCAAGGACATTGTGCCACCCATGAAAATGGCAATGATGATGATGGTGGAAAGCACATTGGTAGCGATTTCCATATGGGTGAATATACTATTGACAAATATACCCAAGGATTCACCGCAGTTGATGGACACGAACCCCGTGGCAAACATGGCGAAATACATCAGGGCGTTTCTCGGTAACCCGCAAACAAATACAATCATGGCTGCAAAAAAGAAGCAGGGGATGATTTCTGTTGGGAGCTCGTTTAAAAGGTATGATATGCCAAACTCGGTGACTCCATAGATGCCATCTTTGTATTCCTGGTAAAATAAGTTTCTCTCAAATGGGTAAAGACTGATGTTGTTGACGAGACCAACAAAGTACAAATTGAGAACTTCTTGAATCAACCCCAATCTGTTGGATATCCCGTCCTGGCTGTTCCTCAAGGGGGCGAAAAATAACGTGTGGATAATGGTGAGGAAAATGGTTTGCCCTACTCTGCTCAAAATGCTGTCCTTGGATCTGAACTGGGTGACAAATTGTCGCTCGGCGACAACGGGGAAAGTATGTAGTATGGAAAGTCTCTTGAAATAAAAGAGGGACAAGTCAATGGGTCCACCAACCACACCATTTTTCTTCTTTTCTGAAATTATTTTGGTTTTTTCATCATCATTAACATGATCATCGTTGAAATCAAGTTTATCCCGATATCTCCAATTGTTGGTTAACCTTGCAATTCTATCTTCAACTACTTGAACTTCTTCATTTTCGGAATGACTAATCAAATCTAAAATGTAATCGGCGGTGTTCTTGTTTGAGGAGTTTATAAATCCAAGCAGGGCAAGATATTGAACTACACCGAATGACGTGCCGTTGTATATGACATTGCCTCCCTTGCCCAACAAAAGCAACGTTCCAAACCGAGAATAAACTTCTTCGCTTGGCTGGTGAATAGTCAAGATAACGGTGGTGCCATTTTCTCGAGCCAATTCTCCCAACAAATTGAGAATGGCTTCCGCGGTGGTGGAGTCTAACCCAGATGTTGGCTCGTCCAAAAACAACACTTTTGGCTTGGAAAGCAACTGGATTGATATACTCAACCTCCGCTTTTCTCCTCCAGAGATTCCCTTAACGACATCGTTTCCAACTAGAGTATCGGCACAATCAAGCAACCCAGTCTGCCGTATCAACTTGTTGACAATTCTCGGTATTGCCGCTTGTTGCTTCAAGGGTAAACGCAACTTGGCCTGGTAGTATAACGTTTCACGAACCGTCAAATCGGCAATAAGCGAATTGTCATGTTGCGTCACGTATGCTGAAATTCTGCTCAATTCACCTCGAGAAACAGCCTGGCAGTTGTTGATCTTGATGTCTCCCGAGGCAAGGAAACTCGATGAGCGGTCCAATCTATTGGACAAGTAGTTGAGGCACGTGCTTTTGCCGCTTCCCGATGGTCCCATTATGCAATTGACAGTATCGGCTTTGAATGTGGCACTAATGTTGTTCAATAACGTCTTTTTGCCAACTGTCTTGAGCCAGTATTTTTTCTCCTTCACTTCGAGGTGGATGTTGCAAAGATTAATCTCCACTGGATAATTGTCATCGACTTCCACCACCTCCGTCTCACCAGGGGAAAATACTCTATCTTCATGCTGAATGCCTTCACCTTCTTCATCTCCCAACTTGTTCTTTTTGGTCTTTGCCATCCCGCCATCATACGAGCGGAACCGCAACGCGATTCCAGCCAAGATTAAGAACCCAACTACCCAAGCAACTAAAATGCCAATGGGCTCTGCAATCCATCCTTGCGGGTATCCCAAGATTGCCAATTGCGCATTTCCCGTGTACTCGGCGCATCTGCTGGAATCATTATAGGGACAGTCACCAACCCAATCGGTAAACTGGTTAGCACACAATGCACCGAATCCGTACCAGAAATAGGCAATATATTTTGTCCACCTAACGTAAACGGGCATAGTGCTTGCATTCACGAAATATCCAGATGCCGAGTTTTGCAATTGGTAAAACAAGTTGATGAACAAGGTGGTAAAGGGGATACTCGGCGAAATGGCAAACATCAAGAGTGCAGCAGTCATGCAGCACAATTGCGTGAGAAGCGTGACCGTGAAATAGATTCCAAAATGAGACCCATTGCCTACCCTCAAGCCCCACATAAAGAATGTAAGCACAGCAAAGATGATTGTCATTGGCAAATCCTCCAAGGGAAACTTGGCCAACCGCCTCGATATGATGAAATTGGGGATGCTTGCGGTGTGTTCTTTGTACTCACGGAAGAAATATGCACCTTCGGTGGTCCATAATCGTTCTGCCTCGATAAACATGGCACAGAAACCAACAACTTCCAACATCACGTATTGGGTGGAGATCAATGACCTTATACCGGCCAAATCATGGTTTGGGCGGTAAAACATCCACCCCACTGTGACTGCAATCACCAAGATACCAAAATTCAACACGGCAAGACTGCTGTAGTCACGAGAGCTTACTTTAAAATCTCTCTTGGTCATCACCGCAAGCTGTCTCAATGATGAAATTTTATCCCGCTTGGGCGTGGTGAAAAGCTTGATATTGGCAGCAAATTGTTTTTGGTTTTCCTTGACCGTGCTGTCGTATACATGCTCATTCAAGGTTTTCCAATTTTCAACCAAGTAATTGATACGGCGCACCGATTGGGACTCGCTTTCCACGGTTGACGCATCCTTAACCGATAGTTTCATCACATACTCGCTCATGTTTGTGTCAATCTCGGGCAAGCCGTCCAACTTGCCAAAATAGTCGACGGCTTCGTTTTTCAAATCACCAAAATATACAAGTCTTCCTCCGTGTGTAAGCAAGCAAACCTTGTCAAACATGTCGCAAATCTCTGGTCTTGGCTGGTGGATCGACAATACAATCGTGATGCCATACTTGTTGGAAGCTAGCTTTTTCAACAACTGGACTAGGCTCAAGGAAGTCGACGTGTCGAGCCCCGAAGTTGGCTCATCAAGAAACAAGATCGATGGCCGAGAAAGCAACTGTATTGCCAAACTGACTCTTCTCTGTTCCCCTCCCGACAAAGTAGTCGCATGCAGCGAAAACTGGCAAACACGGGTATTTTTTAAATGGCCCAAGTCCAATACTTCAACGATGTACTCTATCAACTCGTCCTTGTCTGCTTTTGAAACGTACGGCGGGAGTCTCAAGTCAGCTTGACTCTGGAAAGTTTCCAAGACTGTTAGCCCAGGTAGGAAGAAATCAGTTTGAAGCAAATAAGCGTGTTTGATATGTTTAATGTGCTCGTTTCTGGTATATTCAACGCTTCCGGAAAACTCCAATTTCCTGTTGCCAATGTTCAACCGCTGCGATAGGGTATGCAAAAGAGTCGTCTTACCAGCACCGGAGCCACCCATCAACGCCACCAACTCGCCCGGTTTTATAGTGAACGAAATATCATTCAAGATCCGGGGAGATCTACTGTTGAAATCATCAGATTCCTTACACTCTTTCGATCCGTTCCCTAGCTGAGACTTGACCGCAACGGACAAGTTCCTCACTTTCAACCCGACTCTTTGCTCTTGCGGAATCTCCAATACGTTCGACTCTTGCTGCTTCATGCTGATGATAATAGGGTGGGGACGTCACAGTATATCGCCTGATGGACTCATAGATGGATAAAGGCCCTGATAAAGAACTTTTTTGAGCTTTTTTTGCCGTATTAATAGGAGGGAGATAGCCCACGGCTTTTATACAACTTGGACTTCTTGTTCTAATGTGATACTTCTTAAACCAAAAAACGAAAAAAAAAAAATTTAAAAAAAAATTATGATGACAATTAAAATGAATCGAAGACAACAAGAAAAAAAAAGTGGAATAATTTCATTTCCCGCTCGTATGGAATTGGACAATTCCCACAGAAATTGCGCTTTTTCCCGCTTAAATTGAGCAGTTACATGCCACTTGAGATTTTGCGCACAGGAAGCTCCCCCAAAATTTCCCACCCGTTTTTCAAGTTGCAGAGCTCTGCATCGGCTCATGAAAATATATTAGCCAGAGCCGCTAATTTTTTATACACTTGACTCATTCCAGTTGATTCTTCTTGCAAAGAATCAAGAATCTCTCAGCTCAGGGTCCGCACAAAGTATCTCCAAGTAAGCACAAGATCCGAGGGTTGAGTCACAAGTGCCGCGCACTTTTGTAGTCTCGGAGACTGGCTCGCGGGGATTGCGGGAAGGAGATATCCCGGACAAGAGACACAGCATTGCTCATTCGCTGCACGGCATCAAAGAATATTTAAAAAAAAAAAAAGATATCTGCTTAAGCGACATGGTCGGGTAAATTTCATCCAAATTTCGGATTCTGCTGCTGGTGAAAGAGTAGAACGCCGTTTGGTGCCATCAACACTTTGCCTAAAATTTCTAGGCTAACCCCCCAACCCCCCCCCCCCCCTTTAGTGAAAGAAATGAATTATATTTAGTGGCTTCGACATGCCTCCACGGGTATCTCCATGCGATGGAGCTGGTAGTGCTCTACTCGCGCCTTGCGCCTTGCGCTTTGCGCTTTGTACTTTGCGCTTTTGGGTTTTGATTTTTTCATATATATATTTTCTTTGCGACAAACGTTTTGAGTCGAGATCATGATGACAAATGCTGGAACTTGTACCATCAAGGTTTTTTTGCAGCAAAATCGATCCAACAGAGAAAAAGCGATGACAAATGGTTGAAACTATCAAGGTTTTCACTATTAATTTAGCAGTGAAAGGGGAAGAATATGTCTCTGGTTTATTCAAGTTTTGGCATTGAGCACGCATTAAACGGAGATGATATGTCCCAGATCCATGAGCAATTCAATCCATTCAGTAGAAATAAAGAGTCAGAGTTGTGGACTAACGCGCAACTATGACTCATCTAAGGAAAGGTGAAACAGATTTTGCACTTGCGCTAGCACTATTCGGTAGTCGTCTATATGTGCTGTACAAGATGGGCACAATTTTTTTTTTTGTTGGTTTTGTTTTATTTTGCATTCTTCAACGCCGCTCTGGCCAAGGCCAATACTCCTTCTTCTGTTTGCGCGCCTCCAATGAACCCAGCAGCGTGCACAAATATGCACCCGTCAATGCCTGCCTTCTTGCTCAACTCTTCGTCCCTCAATCCCCTCAACTGCTCAGGTAAGCCAAGTCTAAACTCAAAAGAGCTAGAAGTGACGCTAACGGTTGAAACTCTCCATTTCCCGCTCGAGTCTTTGAAAAGAACAAACTTAATTGCGCCTTCCTGTTTAGCATCCTTTTCAATGGCATACAAATGCTCTTTCCAGGGGCAAAATTGCGACAAGACTAAAATTTCGCCAGATTCGTCAACGTCAAATCTCTTGTTGAACGCTTCTTCAACTAGAGTCTTGGCAGGCAACCACCCTTTGCCGTACCCTTCCAATAAATTGATAAACACTTTGCCCATCAACTCACTTGATAGAAGAAACTGTCTATCGTAATCGGCATCTGTGCAGCTTTCATTCCATCTTGGATTCAATTTGGAAACAATCGAGGGCAAAGTGATGTTTCTGTCGTTGAATTTGGGTTCCACCTCCTTGGGATAGTTGTTGACACCATTATCGTTGGCATCGATGCTCTCGATGAATTCCTTGTAAACTTTATCGTAGAGAAGTTCGACATTTTTATCACCTTCATGCAATCCTAGCACTTCCTTGATTATGTCTTTCCCAAAGTGCTTGTAAACAAGACCAGCAGAAGACAACTTGGTCTTGTATTTGTCGTTGAAAGTAGTGTCAAATTCACGTTGATGGTGGTCAAAATACTTTTTGCCGTCGTATTTCCCACTCACGTCAACCACAATGTCGCTCTCTTCCCAATCTGGGGGGTTTCTCGAGCGCACAAGTTGAGCATTTTGAAATTGTGGCAAGAGCTTCAATAAGTAAACAGCTAGCGATTCATCGGCGTGGAAAGTACCTGAGTGAGTGCAGATTTTCACCATCTTGTCGATTTTGAGTTTCTTGGTCATCGCCTACATCGACCGATCTGTTCAAGTGTGTAGCCAAAGAAAGAAGAAAAGAAAAAGAAGATCTGAGCCTAGTGTGTGTCGTGTCGCAAGATCTCGCTGCTGTCACGTGGCAGTGTTGCGACAATTACAAGAGAGGAAGATGTATTACAACTTGGCCTACATATTGTAAAGGTCTCTCCAGTAAGCATCCTGAAAACAAGACTACTCTTTGCTTCATCTTCTACTGTTTTATATTGCACACGATAATGTTTATGTTCAATTATATTTATACCTAGTGCTATAGAGCACCGCGGCAAGGAATTGTTTGCAAGCAAATCTCATAATTCTTTGTAAAGTTGAAACCAAACTTTTCAAAAAAATGGAAGGAAAATGCCCGGGCAAACCACATAAAAACAGAAAAAAAAATAAGCAGAACTAAAAGTCGTAACTCAATAACTCAATGAATCGTCACCTCCTATTGTAAATTTTTTTTTTTATTATTCTTTTGCCATGGAGACTTAGACTTTCTCTTCGGATTGAGTATCTTGTCCCATCAAGTCGCCTTCCTTGGAGTGGGTATCTTGTTCAATCAATCCATTCTCCTTGTGCTCAACACTCATCTTTCTAGCCAACTCAGCATCGGAAGCTAATGGAACAGTTGGTTGCCACGAGGCAGATCTCCAAGCGGGCACATTTTCATCCCACATCTGTCCAATCTCTTCCAAACGCTTACCACGCGTTTCAGGGAATCCAACGTAAACGTGGATTAACATGCACAAACAGAAAACACCGTAGATGATGTAGGTTTTCCAACTTATACTTTTGAATCCACTAGGTGTGTACATGGCAATGGCAAAGTTCATGATCCAGTTGGCAGCAGTGGCCAAACTGTTTCCCCTCTGGGCGATTCTATTGTCGCCCCAAGCCTCGGCCACCCACACCCATGTGGTTACACCCCAAGTCGAAGCAAATCCAACGACAAACAAGTAGGCGCAAGCAATTGCTCCGTGAGAAGCTGACTTGTTATCTTCTGGAATTTTGATGGTGACGGTGGGGTTAGGGGAGTCCGGCCATGGCACGGCGTGTGCTCCCAAGATACCAGCAAGACCAAATTGGAAAATCATCATAAAGATAGCACCACCCATCAACAATGGTCTTCTTCCAATTCTGTCAACAACAAACAAGGCAGGAATGGTGCACACAGTGTTTAACACGTACTGGATCGAAGAAGCAACCAAGTTGGTGTTTCCGGTTTTACCAGCCATCATGAACAAATAGACAATATAGTACATCATCACGTTCATACCGGTCAATTGTTGCCAGATTTGCGCAAAGCAAGCGGTGAATGTTCTTTTGATGTACTTCTTGGTGAACAAAGTGGCGTAGCTGGTAGATTTGGCAGATTCTTCAATCAAGATTTGATCTTTGATTTCGGATATTTCAATCAACACTTCAGGAGCCTCTCTGTCGCCCTTGGCCTGCACCTTGGAAACAATAAACTCGGCCTTTTCCCATTGTCCCTGTTTAGCCAACCAACGTGGAGATTCAGGAATGAGCATGACACCAAAGAACAACAACAAACCAGGGACAATCTGAATACCCCATGCTATTCTAAATGAAGCTTGGCCGTTTATTTGTCCCAAACCGTACGAGATGTAAAACATAATCATGATACCAAGAGTAACGGCAAACTGGAACATACCACCAATAAAACCTCTAACTTTTCTTGGAGCCAACTCGGCACCATAGATGGTGGCCACCGATGATCCGAAACCGACACCGACACCCGAGATGATACGGCCAATAATCAACTGAGCCCTGTTTTGAGATGAAGATTGGACAGCAGCACCAACCATCCAGAAAAAGGCACAAGCCAACAATGAGATTCTTCTTCCGAAAGGCTCGGAAACAAACGACGAGAGAATAGCACCAAAGAATGAACCGAGCGGCATCAGCGAGGTGATAAAACCTTGCATGTCAGCTCCAGGGCTGTCAAAGTAGTTCATGTATGAATCGGTACCAATAAAAGCCGACATTGACGAAATATCAAAACCAAACATCATACCAGCAATGGTAGATATACAAGCAACAAAGTAAACATTGTAGATTTTGGGAGTCTTGTCCAAAAAGTTGTTGATCGCTAAAGCTGGACCAGTGAGGATCCTTTCGAACTTAGAAGACATGATGAAACTATGGAGCAGGATAAAAATGCAAAAACCTTTTTCGTCCTTGTCTTTGTAGGTTGAAGTTGTAGTAGTGGAAGCAGGTGATAGCTGGCTATTTATATATTGCAAAAGAATCTTTCTTTGAATTCGTTGCAATCCTTGTCCCCACCGCCCCGAGATTTGCTTCAAGCCATTTTATTGTAGTAAGCTCAAGCTAGTTAGGTCAAAAAGGCTGTGGAATCACTCACCCAGAATAATGCCCTATTGTTTTTCCCCACGGGACGGATTTTTGCAAGTTGTGCAGTATTTGGAATAGTTACAATTGTTTCTCAGCTGGAGTGTTGTTGTTGATGGTTTGAAGCCGTGAAAATAAAAATATCCAGGAAGCAGAAATAAAAAAAAAAAAATGTCCTGGTTGTTTTTGAGCTATTTCTGAAACGGAACAACTCAATCTGCAGACATAGATTTTCTCCAGGTTGTGCGAGTGGGGGGCTTTTGGTGGCTCATAACGTCCCAAAAAAAAAAATTGGCGCCAAATATACGATGCCAGCTCCACAGACACACTTCTGAGTTTTTCTGCTACCGTTGATTTTTGCCAACAAGGTGACCAACCAAATGGTTTTATCTTCTGTAAAGACTATAGGGCAACTTCGTCCATAGCAAAAAGATGCGGTACCAATCGATCTTCCAATACAAGGCGGATAAACTTGCTAGGTCATTACACAGCCAATCACAAAGCAGCAAGAATCAAAACTATCCCATGCACACCTCTCTCCCTCTTTCTCTCCCTCTTTCAGTTCTCACAATTTATTTGCGGAGATTGAAAATGATGCATAAGTGGAGGAATCAGTCGAGAAGTTTCAAGAAACTAAAATTTCATCCGTAGTCACATTGACTTCCGCCAAAAGTCATTTGTTTTCGTCCAAGTGTGCGGTTTTCGTCCAAGTGTGCGTAAGAAAAACACGCTTCGGTATGCACACAGGGTTAAGAGCACTGAACCACATGATAAATAAAGAAAAATTGCAACGCCATCCAGCTGGTTGTGTTGAAGAAGATGACAAGCAAAGCAAGCCAAAGAAAAAGCAAAGAAAAAGCAAAGAAAAAGCGAAACGGTCCCGAAAGGATTCTCTAACTCAGCGGCTTGTTGACCCCAGGAAGCGTGAAAGGGAGAAGTTACTCTTCTTTTCCCCCGCCCCTCGTTCTTTGTGAGTCAATAATTAGCGTGTGGTATGTGCAGCCTCTCTCTCTCACGTCAACTCAATCGCCTCTGCTGGCAAAGTCATGCTCTGGAACCGCGAACGCCATCACAAGGCTCTCTCCGAAGTAGTCATTCAAACCTAAAAGTAATTTCCCCAGTTTCAGCAGAAACTAAAAAAGAATAAAAAAAATATGAATTGATTGTCAAGTTGCTTGGAGGCTAAAAAACGTTTGAGATAGTGGAAAAAGTTTTTCCAAGTTGTTGCTTGCTTCGCTATATCCGGAAAATTTTTCCCTCCTTCAGGGGTTGCTATTTTTTCTAGAACAAAAAAACAAGAAGGAATAGATGCCTGTTGAAGTTTACGAGAAAAAATCCTATTGTTTTGCTCGTGCCAATCCCAATTGTTGAGTTCGTTTCGAGGAGTTGGTGTAACATACACACGAGAGATCCCTCTCTTCATCCATAAAACGACAAGACAGGACAAGACAAGAGCGTCCCTCTCTCTCTTTTTCCCCCTCCCTCCTTCAAGCTGTTTTCTAACCACCAGGTCAAAAGAAATCTAAGAATTTACATGTCACCAATGTGAAGTATTTTCTTTTGGCTAAGAAAAAAACGCGGCATTCGCACAAAACGGATTGATCCGGCGATGGAAAAACAAACAAAATTTTCTTCTCCGCCTTGTGTTCCCCATATCTTAAAAGCCCTCTCATCGTTGGAGAGATCTGGGGCTACGCAACCGAGCCCGCACGGCATTTTGCAACTTTTGTTTTTCCAAAACAACAAACTTTTCGCTTCTTCTTCGTTTTAATTTTTTCCCTCCGTTGTTAATCACTCGTCAAAGTCAGGGTTGGTAATAGTATGTGTCAATATGAGTAACGCGTTTGCCTCGACTGCAGCAGTCTCCTTTATTTTGTCTTTCCCCACCGTAAAGCGACGCAGAATTAAAAAGAAAATTTTTTTTTGTCTGCATCCCGTATGCCGAAGGCACATAATCCTGTCAGTGGGGGATCACACAAACACGTAGCACTTATATTGGGTCAGTAGTTGGGTGATGTAGGTGGTGCGATCAAGAAGCTTGTTTTTGCCATTACCAAACGTATTAGTAATGAGTATTGGCTGTTTGAGGGATAACCCACCTTTCATGCGAGTTAAATTACTCGCTTGGGGTAAACCCTTTCAAAATCCACTTTTTCCGGTGGTGTTGGAATGATGGAAAAACTGGGAAAATTTTTCCTCCCCTTTCAAATCACTTGGGGCCATTCCGAGAGCAGGTGCGTTCCAAGAAATAACGGACTAACTCCTTGCATTTTTTTTCTTGATTGAGTAGTTCCGAGGCAGAGGATTTTGATCTCCCAAGGATGCGATTCAGGGTGGTACTTTGAATGTGGTGCATGTTTTGCAGAGTAAGCGGTCAGAGTGAGCAGTCGGAATGAGTAGTCGTCATCTCTTTGAACTTCTTGCTTCTAGCGTCTAGCTTGCTTACTACCCCAGAGTTCAAGTCCGTTCAATTTGGTAGCGGTTCAGTAAGGGGGGTCTGCCTCCACGCCACTGCCACATAAGAATGCTAATCGTATTCCTTCTCTCGCAAACAGCGTAACGGGCGCTTCTCCAAAGGAGGGAATTTTATTCAACTCCAAGAGGCGTCTTTCAGGAGTTTATTTGAAACTCGGGTCAAGAGCCAAGAGATAAGAAACTCGAAAAGAGGGAGTAGATGAAGTCTCTCATTTCAGACCTTTCTCAAAATAAAAATTACACCAAGGAAATTTCACATCCATTGACCACACCACAACTTCAGTCAAACCAACAAAAAATGTGTTCCAGTCGCAAGCCATTTCATGTCACTTTTTTGGCAATATTTGTCTTGAGTGAAAAAGCAAATTTGTCTGATGCATTTGAATTTTCAAGAAAAAAAAACCGGTAAATGATTACATGTGACTATTCGTCTCCGTCAAGTGGACTTATGTGAGAGATACATAACAATTTTCAATGACTTGCGGGATTGAACTTTTGGTTTTCCAGAAATCTGAAAACTACTTGTGTGCTATGGTTCGAACCGAGGTCACATAAAATCAAGCAATCAATGCTTGGGTTTCAGTTGGAAAATATTCTGCAATTTTTGGAAAAATTTGACTCTATCTAATTTGCAGCCACTTTCTTTACATCAAATAAGCTTGGAACCATCAACTTTGCGCCAACAATAGTTTCCTAGATCAGAGACGGAGAGATGAAAGGTTATCAATTTTTTTTTTTTCCACGCTAACATGAGCCCATTCTTTTTTTTCATTTTGCAGAGTGAACACATTGCTCGAGGGTACCGAATCAAACGATTCGAGTCACGTGCATTCTCTTTTGCATTCAAGTCCACTATTGAAATGTTTCGTATATATCGCACCTCGTGATCAACACGTGACTTGAAATGCGGACAGTGGTGGTGGTTATTACTGATAGACACTACCTCAATGGTTTGGGAGTTTTCTAAAACGTTGTGGCTATGGTGTATGATTCCTCTTGTTGATACCGCGTGACCTTGTTATTACTCTCTTGTCTCCTCCCCATGCAAAGATTATTGTCTCCACTTGATATTTGACCTTCTCACCCGTTCTTGTTTTTACTTCCTACTCCAGACCGAGGATTCTGACCATGAGTTCCATCCACTTTCACACCAATTAAAATTTCATTTTTCCGCGGCTCGATTAGTAGACCCGCTCGGGTCGAGAAAAAGATTCCTTATTCTATCTCTATGCACGTCACGTGCAAATCACGTGCATCTTCAAGATGTAATTTTGCCACCGCAACACCTTTCAACCTTCTTTTATTTCCAGGGAAAAAGGATACCACTCAGCAAATGAGGGGCTTAAGAAGTGGTGATGAGCAAGCGCTGGAGTGGTAAATAACGTAGAAGAATTAGGTGTCGCGGCTTGTACTTCGCGGCTGCAAAATACAGTGCAAAAATTAAGCGCGGATGTAAAAAGAATCATCTTCCTCTCTTTCAAAAGGTTCTACTTGCGATTCGATAAAGTGTCTGCCCAAGCCTTTAGACGCTTCGATAAAGAGATAGCTAAAGCCATGAATCGCTTCTATAGTTCTACTGAACAAAGCGTACAGGCCCTTCTATCAAAAGAAAAAAAAATACAAAGATTCAGAAAAATTGGAAAAAAGGGGCTTATTAAGAAGCGTCTGCGAACAATCGATACCGCGCTCGTCGACATAGAAAAAAAACAAGGCGAGAAAAAAAGAAATCGAGCCGTAAACACATTGTAATCCAAAGCCCTGAGAGCCCCCCTGAAAAAGTTTTCTATTATTCTTTTACGTGTCGTCAATGTAAGTTGACATCAGGTTTTACTTGTTCTTGTACGCTCTAATCTTTTCGAAATCGATTTAATTATCGACTCTCGAGGGGGGGTAGGGGGTGTTTGGTATTCAGTTTTGACACTGGTGTATCTACAGCTGCAAAATCAGTTTTTCCTAAAGGCTACTTGCAACATGCCGAAAATTTCACTGCTGTACTTCATGATTTAAAGGACAAGATTTGTAAAACCACATGCAATTTGAAAGTGGCAAAAGAAAGATAAACCCGGTAAGATATTTCCTTTTTTTATTAAGGATTTCAGGTATTCTAGAACTTGTTCTGTATAAGACACAGGTACGCTCTTCGCGATCTTTTTCCACGGGTACATGTACATGTACATGACGCACTAGAGGATGCCCTCTCTAACTTCAAGCATAGCTCATACTACGGTACGAATAAATTTTAATAAATAATAGAAAAAAAAAGAGTGTGTCTACTGGGAAAGGGTTTATGCATGCAATGGAAATAATGCGGGAGTTGCTTTTGCTTCTGAGAGGGCCAGCGTTTGACGGGTAAATAAAAGTTTAGTAAAGAGATGCAAAAGAGAGAGAGAATTTTGGGGAGGTTGTAGATTTCCATTGATTGATGTATGTTTATTTCGCGAGGCACAATTTCAAAAAGTTTCCAAAAAAAAGAAAGAAAGCAAGCCTATTTCCGATCGTTTACGCATGTAAGGATCTGATACTGTAGCAAGCTGAGGTTGCCTTAATTGGGCAACGATTTCAAGCGGTACGAAGTTCGTAGTTCCATATATCTCCAAGGCGTGTCAATCAAGAAGAAGAAGGAGAGGAGGAAGAAGAAGAGCCAACGCTTGAGAGTAAGGGCGTTTAGTGAATGGTCCAAAGAGTCGAGTCCGAGTCATAGGCCAGGGGGAAGATGGGGCGGGAAGGAAGGGAAATAAGGTAAGGTACAACTTGAATCAGCTGTTTGTGGTGGTTAATCTTCTCCCTTTCCTACCCTTCTTTCCCGCCCCATCCTTCCCCCCTGGCTTGTCATTTCTGTAACCGTTGACGACCACGGAGGTGCCTTTCCCGTGACAATAGGGCGGATCTCCTAAGTTTTACAAAATCTCGAAGCTTCCCGCCCTTTCATTTTCGTCGTGTAAGCTGTGAAACGGGAACATATTTCTGACACCCTGAGGCTTTAACGAGCTAATGAGCTGTTCTTGTTGTTCTAGTTGTTCTCCTTGTGTGTACTAATAAATCTCTACATCTCCATCCGTTAAGCACAATAGTCACCTCGGAAATAAACAACCAAGCAAGAAACTTCCAGCATTTTTTTTCCTGTCCTTTCTATTGCTTTGAGGCATTTGCAAGCCCGCCGATCGTAAATCTTTTCTATCAAAAATCAGCTAAAAAAGAAAAAAAATATTCCGAATCCTGCAGAAGTGTGTGGACTATAGCGTGGGCACATCTTCTATGCTAGAGAGATGCATGATTTGTTAGTTGCAAGTAGTAGAAAGAAATTGACATGTGAAATTTTTTTTGGCTTCTGTTGTTGTTCCTTTCAGCGCCAATTAAATCAAGCCCGTCAAGAAATCAGAACATAAACGTGGGCCGAGTTAGGAGATCTCTTGAGTCATTTCGAAACTTTAGAGTTTGTTCTACAACTTTGAAACACGGTCGTTTCAAACAAACGCACAAGTTAACTCAAAAAAAAAACATCAACAAAAAGCTTAGTCTTTGAGTGGATTGGAGCGACCAGTGTGGACTCGTTTCGGCTGACGGACAAAACAACTAGGACGAAAATTTTTTTTTTTTTTTGGCTACGGCTAAATCGAAAAAAACCGGTTGACACAAAACTGCTTTTATAATATTAGAAGCAGTTTCAGTTTCGGGTTTTTCCGGATAGTCACACTCACAGACTCACGCTCTTGCTTATACTGGCCTCTTTCTCTAATGGTGAACTGGTGAGAGTCAAGACACCCACTGCTGCAACAACTTTTACCAACTCAAACTACAAGTACAATCGAATTCAACAGGTGTAAATAGATCTTTATTATATGTTTCTTTCTATACACACACAGTCTCAAAGCCATCCAAAAAAAAAAAAAATCGAAAAAAATTTAATTACATGCAAAAAAGTAGTCATTAAAGGAATGTGAAATGGGGTAAGGCACTTTTTGTCAATGTACCGAGGAGGCTACCCTCGTTAATTGATAGCGTCTAATGCAAATTTGGGCAAGTTGGCAAGCTTTTTGGCATAAGCTTTGGAAAAGAAGTGATCTTGTTTAATGTGTTTTGATTCTTCTTCCGTAGGGGTGATTGGTTGCTGTTGATATTGGTCGTCGTTGTCGTTGTCGACACCGTCGCCTTCTTCAACGTCTTCATACTCTTCATCGTCAGTGTAGTATTCGTCTTCATCGCACTCATCATCATCATCGTCAATCTCACTAGCGTATGAGTTGTAGGCTGAAGACTCTGGTGGTGTAAACAACTGCACATTGTTCTTGTTGCGTACAGCATGGTGAGCTGGTTCACAAACGTAGTGATCGTCCTTAAAAAAATCACAACGAATAGTCTCTTCATATAATTTAACCAAATCTATTCTATTGTTTGGGTTGAGTTGAAAAATCTTGTTGAGTAAGCTGTTAAACTGCTGGGAGATGGGCAAGATTGACGAAAGTATGGACTTGTTCTGGTTGAGGATGTAGTTCTTAAACACATCGTTATTGTCGGTGATGGATGCAATGGGCCATGGGTTTCTCGAACAAGTGATGTTGATAAACAAGACACCCAATGACCAGATGTCACCGGCCAATGTTGGAAGGTATTTCGAGTTTGACTCGTTGCTAGATGCAGATTTGACAGATGGAAACTGTTTCATGTCGATGAGTGACTTGATGAGGTTGCTGGTGTTAAAGTTGGTTGTTCTTTCTGGAGCCATGTAAAAAGATGAGCCACGGCAGGCGTTGCAACAGATTAAATCCGACTCCATGCCCAAGCCAAAGTCAATCAACACCAAGTGAATTTCATTGTAATTAATTATGCTCGACGAGTCCTTGGGCCGCACATAGTTGGGATTATACCTCACCATGATGTTTTCTGGCTTCAAGTCGCAGTGGTAAACCGAGTTTTGGTGGCAGTATTCAACAGCGTCAATGAGCTGCAACATGGCATTCTTCATCAACAACTGCTTGTTGTGGGATGGCTGATGCTTTTGGAAAACCTGCTTGTCAATAATGTTGCCAAACAAGTCACCTTGTGCAAAGTAATCGAGTAGTATTACAATGGCAAAGTTCTCCAAGTTAAACACTTCGTGGATGGTAATCACATTCTGGTGTTCGTGCACCTTCAAATGCAAGGCGATTTCTTGTAAAAATGGGCACTCGTGTCCTTGGCTTTTGATATAGTCGAAACTCAAGGACTCGGGCTTCGGTATTATGTGGTTGAGGAAATATGAGTAAAATTGCTGTTGGATTTGGTGCTTGTTCAATTGGGACGACGAGCCAACTGACTTGGGTGGCTGCTTTAGGAGCATCTTGGCTGCAAACTGCTTCTTGGTGAAGATGTTTTCCACCAAGTATATGAGTCCATAAGTGCCGGCACCAATCTTTCTAACAAATCGAAGCTCTCTGTTGAGCATGTACCCGTCCAACAACATGTTGTTGTTGGGCTTCTGCCTCTTCAGTTGTGGTAGTGACGAAGATGAATGGCATCTCGTTGTGACGTATGGCGATGAAATAGGTTGGGTATCGAGTATTGGTAAAATACCGAGAGTCATCTTGATCGTGAAATTGTGCGAGTTATGGAAGGAGGAAGCGATTGTGACAACGTAGTGCTGGAGTCTGTTCCGATTATAAAAAAAGCAATGGTTGCAAAAAAGTCTGGTAAAGCGGTAAATTAAATATGGCGTTCAAAGATAAAAAAAAAAACCCAGGTCAAGAGGGTTTTCACATGTGTATCTCTGTCAAGGAAGAAGGAGGAGGATGTATTTATATATAAATATGTACATGAGAGTGAATCATCACCTTAACCACCTCCCACATACAACACGATCATCTTCATGTGTGTTCCGGAAATTAATCTAAAGTTGGCAAAAAAAATAAAAAAAAAAACATTTTAGAGATTTAGGAGTTAACGGATTATAATGGAATCGTGTTACGTAAGAGATTACTCTCACACACCACCTACTAATGCTCCCAGCAACAACTACAACCACCACCACCGCCACCGACAAGCATAATCAGCTGCAAAAAGAGCAAACAACACAACCATCTCTTCCCGAACAGAACATACCCAACATACATATGTACATGTGCACTCGCAGGCATGGATGGGCACATGCGTTATCTTATTGTCGGATTTAGGCAGCCTGATTATTCCCCTTGACGACACTGTGGATTCTAGACTCAAAGTAAAGAGTATCAGCTATGTCCCGGCCTCTAACCATCCCCTGGCTGAAATTTACAGATCAGATGTTATCTCGCCAACTCTTGGACGGCTGTGATGGTGTGAACCTTCAAAGTATAGGGGAAAAGGAGGCACTGCTAAAGACCCACGCACACCTTGCACACCGCGGCCAAATTCCTTCTTGCCTCCCGTTCCCCCTTGATCTAAGCCTGGGCATTTTGCCAGTCCTGTTATAAAATACAGCGTATGTGTATTGCAGCGTGTGTGTGTGTGTCACATATTCGCTACAATATTTTATTATTGGCATTGCTGGAGTGGCATGACTTTTTCACGCTACGCGCGCGCCGCGCGCTACCAAATACCGACGCCTTCACCCGAGTCCAGAAGAGGCTCTTGCTTACGCTACTATCACCGCAACTGTCACTGCCACCATCGCCCGCTAAGATTGCCTCACTTCGCCTTTCTGGCCACGGATTTGCTGCTAATTAGTGATCTGACAAACAAAGATGAATCGGCTCCGCTAGTGGAAGAATAAAAAAAAAATGTTGAAATACTATATCAACCTCCGTTAAAGTAGTAGTTCCGTGCCCGTCACCGTCATCGTCGTTGGCTTCAATCGTCACCGTCAGCATGGATTATCTCGCTTCGCTACGGAACTGATCTTCTCAACATACTATTCATCTACGATGCGCTCCCCTCGCCCCCCCCCCCTCTTTTTCTTCTCTTACCCCCTTGACAGGTGGGTGCAATAGCACCACTCTCTAGAGATTTGAGGAATTTCACCTGCTACCGATTTGTTTTTCCTTCTAATTTCAGGCTCTAATTGTGGGGTGTATGGTGTGGTTGGGCTATTTCCATTACCTCCCCCCTCCCTTACTATGGATGTGCCGCCGTACGAAAAAGAGGACTTCGGTCTGGGTTTGGGTATACCACCGCAGGATCAGTGAGATCATCTTCTGCCTTGATTCCAAAACATACTCCCCTTGCCCATGTTGCTCTCGACACACCCATGCTTCTCCTACCTTTCTTAGCGCTAGACAGGCCAGAGCGGAACAGCGTGAGAAAGAGACAGAGACAGAGAAAGAGAGAGGCAGAGAAAAGGTAAACAAATGTAAATTTGCATATGATAAGTTTTTTTTTTTTTTTTTACTTTTGAAACCTCTTGGGTGTGACATGCATCTCGATTATAAGTCAAATCAAAATAAGATCAAGCCGGTCAGTCAAAGAATCTAGTATATTTTATCAAAGAAGCAAAGATAGCGAAGGAAGGATTTTCTGGTAACATAATCTTCACATGAAGAATAATTTTTATCGAATCAAAGACTTGTCTGCCGCTAGGAAAGAAAAAAAAAAATTGTGAATTATCCCACACCAGAGCATACTGTCAAGGTAACATTAACTTCAACACCCACCTGTGTTGCGACACCTGCTGCTTTTTTATTTTTGTTTAGCCCTAGTCCTTGACATCGCGCCTCTCACCTCTCACTTTTCACCTTTCATTTTCTCGGATTATCAATCATCGACGGAAAAGCTCCATAACCAGTCACTTGCATTTTTTCTTTTTTTTTTTTAGTTCTTTAGTTTTCTTTAGTTTAGTAAGAGTGGAAATAGCCACACCATAGGTTAGTTCCCCCATCATTCCCTTTCCCGAGTCATACGACTTGATGAGAGATCCTCATCCAATCGCTGACGTGTTCCTTTTCCTAACCACACAATAGCGCCGTTTTGGCGGTAATGGTGGTGGTGGTGATGGTTGTCAAGTCACGTTACACATGCGGGGAGATACAGTTAACCTCATGTACTCCAAAAACTCTGGACTCCTCAATAATAAAAGTTTACGATTCTTGGTACCTCACCTCGATCGGAGCCGGCCCGAATGCAAATCTCTGCAGGTGGCAGGGTATACCTCAAGCTGAAGAAAAGAAAAAAAAACAACAAAAAACAACAAAGAAAAAGGCTGCTTTCTTATCTCACAACCTGATTATCTTCTCTGCTTTTCTTTCCTCCCTTGTTGGCTCGTTCACTTGTTGGCTCGCTCGTTAGCTCCATTCCATTAACTCCCGCCCTTCGACAACATGAGATTCGTATTGCGGTCATTCCATCACCGCAAGTGATCTCCGTAATCGCGAATTCACCAGATTCATCCATTTTCCGCAAGTTTCGGAGCTCAGCTTCAACGGGAAACACTGGCTTTACAAATTGCCTTCAAGACTTCTACAGACTATATCCGTTTCATCAGTTTGGCTTGGTGCTTTTCCGCATGCCACCAGTCAGATCGTCGTTTGATGGGACCAATTTTGTAATGCTGGCTGGTCTCCCCCGCGTTAAAGCTTTAGTGACAACGTTGCTTTATTCTTTGACGTCACAACTACGGAGTTTATCTTTTTTTTTTTTTGTTTAGTTTCGATGAAGTTTAGCTTAGTTGCAAATCTTTCATCTATATCGTTGATCTCCGTTGCGACCGGGTCATTCGAGCGGATTCCGCGACGGCGGCGAGACTTGGCTGGTTCTAGCCTTTGCTCATCCTGAAAAAAAAAAGGTGGAGGAGCGGGAAAATGGTAAACCAGAGTTGGCTGAAATCAAGAGCTTCACCAACACCACCATCATCGCTTCATGAAAAATACCGTAGAGAGATATCATCCAGGTCTCAACCGACAAGCGCTTGATCAACTCTCGGGCCAACCGCGGAGGTGAATAAAAGCATTTCGTGCCTCATTCCCAAGTTTGTAATTTTTTTTTTTTTTTGTTTGCTCACTTTGCTCTCGTTTGGCGTGGGCTGCATCTCATCTTCGTTTGCACTGTACAAAAAGAAAATGTTTTTTACGCTGTGCATTAAATCCGCCCGGTTAAAAACTTTGCAGTCCCCTGCCCGAAAATGGAAAGCAGCAAATATCAACCGAAACGCACAGCAAGGGCTTGCAGCCACGAGGTTGACGTGGGTGGATATTACCGAGCAGTAAGGGAAAAAAAAAAAGTACGTAGGGAAATTTTACCGCACAACTTCTACAACTGCAACCCCCCATCCGCGTTAACATATCTCTCTCTCAAAATGGCTATCCAGTAGTGTATGGCGTGTTCCCACTTTTCGCCCTTCCTCCTCCTCCTCCGCGTGATATTCTGTCTGTCGCTGAGACTTCTGCAAGATAGGAGAGAAACTTGCAATTTCGTCAAGGGCGCGCGTGTGCGCTATAGTTGCAAAAGACGCAGATTCAGCAATTTCTTCCCGCCTTATCCCTCCTCTCCCCTAGATGCCCCAATCCAGGGTCTACTTTTGCAAGAGATGGGGAGGAAAGTCTGGGGACGCTCAATTGCAAACGTTTTGAGATAGGCATTTTTTGTTTTTTCTCTCCATTGCATTTCGCCTTGGTTGCTCTCGATCACCAGCAAAAAAAGACGAGATAGAGAACAGTCCAGGCCGTGAAAGGGCACCAAATTGCACCAAAGGGGGTTAGGAGAGAGGGGGAGTTGGAAGAAGGGGCGCGGGCATGCAAAGTAAGTTTCACAGGAGAGGCTCCACATCACAAGCACCCTTTTTTTGTCTCTTACTGCCCGCCCGATTCCACTGGTTACAGGTGCAATCAGCTTTAATTTCCAAGCTGAAACAGAGCAAGGCATCATCAGCAGATTGGCATTTCTCGTTTCTGCACAGGAATATATCTCTCGCAATTTCTTCATGGTTCCAGAACCTTGACTTGTTTGTGGTTAGTTTCTTGTTTTTCGACTCTCTTTGTTCGTATAAAGTCTTTGTTGATGGTTCCTCTCTTGCCTTACAAACCTCGACAAGCCGCAGCCTTGTTTAAAAATAGAACGAATCTTTTTTTTTTTTTACACATTTTTTTAAAATTGCATGTGAAAGACGGATGTCCACGCACGTGATCGGTTTGCGAAAATCATCAACATCAAGATTCTCAGGGGAGAGTCGCGGCGATACGAAACAAAAAAAAAATAAACCTCCTTTTCGTTGACGCGTTTGCTAGATGATAGATGATAAAAAAAAGCACTCTCATGTGATAATGCCCACATTTTCATGTATATATTTTTGTTTCATGACTAAAAAAAAAAAAAAAAAAAAAAAATAGAAAAATGTCAACAAATTGATCAACCAGTGGTTAGATAGAGTGATTTCTTTGCAATATGATACAGCTACCCGTTGCTGGTTGACTATCAATGATTGCCTTCCGTCAACTCCACGTGGCCAATACCAGGGAACTCCTTCTTGTAGTACTGCTCCGTCAAGGCATGTGATGGCGCGGGCAACTTGTCCAAAGTTGTTAGATGGACAACTGACCCGCCCCAGCCTGTGCCAGTGACTCTCGATCCGAACGCGCCGTTGGCCAAGGCAATCGAGCAGATTTCGTTCAATTTGTCATTCGAAGATTCGTTGAGGTGATGCAAGTCCGCTTGAGACTCGTTCATCAATTGGCCGAACCTAATGAGGTATACCGTGTCCGAAGTTGGTTGTGGTTTTTTTTGCAATAGCTCCAATGTTTGCAAAACCCTCAAGGATTCTCTATATACATGTCTAGCTCTCTGATACAATTTCAACTTTTCAAACTTGACTGGGAGCTTGGAAAGGTATGAGCGTTGAAACTCGTCCGTTGTGAGGCCCAATTCCTCAGCAGCTTCGCGGTGGGTATACCCATCGCGCATCGACAATACAGCGTCAACAGCTTCAATCATTTTCTTCACCAAATTCAGCCCTTCCTTAACGTCGTGGCCATTCCATTCTCCACAGTACGCATCCATCACGCTCCTCAACGAGGAAGTTTGCAAATTGGAGTCTCTGCGGGCTTTTGCCCACACGCCCAATTTCTTCGCCAATATGTCGCTTGCGATGGCCATTTCCACGACTCGCAAATTGTAATGCACGGGCGCAGTCTCGTGTCTATTCGAAACTTGCAACGAATTGGTGATCAAAAAAGTTAAGCTTTGCACGGGGAATTGGCACGGCACCGCTTTCAACTCCGGTTTAAATTGAATCTCCAAGGCGTGGCCAGACTTCGCCATTTACAGAAGCGCACTGGTCCATGCCACCATTGTTTAACCCAATGTAATGCTCAGAGACAACCGTGATCTTGGTCAAGTCCGCTTTCGAGATTTTGGTGTGGCCGTTAGCGTAGACGATTGCCAACGTGGCAGCCACGCAGAATGCAGCAGATGAAGACAAGCCGCCTCCCGTGGGTACAGTTCCGTCAAAACACAGCTTCATCCCCTTGAGCTTGCAGTAGGCATTGGTTTGTTGGAGGAAACTGCGCGCCACGATCAAGGCACATCGGAAGTAGTTGGCCCACCCGTGGCGTTTATCCATTGAGATTCTTCTTGCGCGGCGCGAGGGAGCTTGATACATTCGCGGGGGAACTCCTCGCACTTGGTGTTGGTTATGATCATTTCGTCGTCGTTGTCCTTGTCCTTGTCGTTGTCAGTGATTGAAACTGCAGCCACCACGTCAACGTCAATGGCCATGGGCAAGACCGAGAAGAAATTGTAGTCGATATGGTCGCCTATCAAGTTGACTCTTCCCGGTAATCTGGCCAAGAAATCAACTTGAGCACCAGGGAAATTTCCATGGAACCGGGAGATGAGTTTATATCATATCTTGCTTGTTGTAATGTAGGGTTGGAATAGAAGGACAAGTCGTTGAATTCTGGGACCGTCGACATCTTGAATGCTGAAAAAAAAGAAAGAAAGAAAACGAAAAACAAAAAAACTCCGTAGGCAAGAATGGAATATAAAAAGTAAGCTCTGAGTTATTTAAGCGGAGAGTGGAACGGGGAACATTACATCGGAGTTGATGTGTTCATCTCTCCACAACCATCATGTTTGGGACTCGAAGCAAAAGGCATTTCTTTGAGCCAGTCTGTTTTCTGTGTCTGAAAAATCTTGAGATCTAGGATTTTATGTCTGATTTTAGATCTTTTAGGGGTTTTTTCCGTTTCTTTAAGTTTTTTTTTTCCTCGTTTTTTATTTTTTTTCAATTTTTCCGAAGCGACAGTAACGCCAGCCGCCTAAAACTTTTAATAGCCAAAATTCTCACTCCGTATGCTAACTGTATGTAAACATTTCACTTGGATTTGATAGAAAAAAAAAACTCTTTTGAGAGTGGTTCAGAAGGTTGTTCTTCCCCATGTCTTTATCTCACTTTCCCCACTCTCTTCACCCCCACCTCCACACTACTGTCATCAACTCTCTTTTTGGTGTCTGCAACTAGCGTTTTAGCTTTTGTGCTTCTTCTAATGCACTGATCTTTCCGATCTGCGTTCGGACTAAAGTCAGTTTATAATATTTGTATGTATTTGGAGAGTGGAGAATGATTGCCTAACAAACGGCAAACACATGAACATTTGCCATAGTTAAAGCCAATGCAACGTTACATTCGAGCCCTTTGAGATTTAATCTCTAGTCCCTGGCCTAATTTTTGCTATTGTGTCCCTACAAATATTTTGAAGTTCCACTTTTAAAAACTTTGACACCTTTCACCACCAAAAAAAAGCAGGGCCATAAGATAACCTTTCAGAAAAACAAAACCCAAAGAATGACTAGCAACAGCGATCAGTATATTCTCGTTACCGGTGGTGCTGGCTACATTGGCTCGCATACCGTTGTTGAGCTCATCAACAACGGATACAAAGTCGTCATAGTTGACAATTTGTCCAACTCGTCTTATGATGCAGTGGCTAGAATCGAGTATATAGTAGGCCAACATATTCCATTCCACAACGTCGACATGAGAAACTATGATGAATTGAACAAAGTTTTCCAAAAATATCATGTTGTGGGAGTTGTTCATTTTGCAGCATTGAAAGCCGTGGGAGAATCGGTGAAAATCCCCCTTAAGTACTACGACAACAATGTGCGAGGAACCATCAATTTGGTTGAAGTTTGCACGGAAAACAACGTCAAAACGATTGTGTTTTCTTCAAGTGCTACTGTTTACGGAGATGTCACTCGGTTCGGTCCCACGGAGATGAACCCCATCCCAGAACGTGCCCCATGGATCCATCCAACCCCTATGGCAAGACCAAATACGTTATCGAGCTGATTTTACAAGATGTCCACACCAGCGATCCACAATGGAAGGTTGCCATTTAACCCAATCGGTGCTCACCCCTCTGGTCTATTGGGAGAAGACCCCCTTGGCATCCCCAACAACTTGTTGCCTTATTTGGCCCAAGTGGCCATTGGCAGGAGAGAACGCTTGGATGTATTTGGCGATGATTACGATTTGCATGATGGGACACCCATCAGAGATTACATCCACGTTGTCGACTTGGCGAAAGGCCACATTGCAGCATTGAACCATTTGAAACGTTTGAATGCTGAAAATGAAGGTATGTACCGGGAATGGAATTGGGTACTGGGAAGGGCTCGACTGTGTTTGAAGTTTACAATGCGTTTTGCAAGGCTGTGGGAAGAAGGTTGCCCTACAAAGTTGTCGGTTGAAGACAAGGTGACGTGTTGGACCTGACCGCGAAGCCGGATAGTGCCCATGCCGAGTTGAAGTGGAAAGCAGAGTTGAGCGTTGAAAACGCGTGTGTCGATTTGTGGAGATGGACAACTGAAAATCCCTTTGGGTTTGCAGCAATTGAAAATTACCAGTGGCAACTTTTTGGCTGCGAAAATGACAGGAAGCACAGTTTCACAAATGGCGACTTGAAGGTGAGTTTTCGCAATCGAGGCGCGACGATCCAACTGATTCAATTCAAAGATGAAAATGTTGCTTTGGGATTCGACAATGCTGAGGACTACAAGCGAGACAACAACCCTTACTTGGGAGCAACGGTGGGGAGATGTGCCAATCGAATCAGAGGCGGCGAGTTAGAATTAAATGGCAAGAGGTATCGCTTGACTCAAAACGAAACGGGCAAAAACACCTTACACTCACGCGCGCATGGGTTCGACAAGCAGGACTTTTTCGGTCCTGCTGTTAAGAACAAAGATGACAAGTTTGAGATTTATTTCAAGTTGATGGGTTCCCGGGAACTTTGCAAACGATAGTGCATTACACAGTTGGCAGTAGTTTTATTGACATTGAGTATGAAGCTACGCTATTGACGGGCGAAGAAACGATTGTCAACTTGACTAATCATAGCTACTTTAACCTTTCTCACCACAAGACGATAGACAATACAAATGTCAAATTCTTTACCGGCAAAATCTTGCTGCTAGACTCAGCGGGTTTGCCCACCGGTGGCAAGATCACTGAGATGGGGCATTTGCCAACTAAAATTACACCCGATGTGTCACTTGATGAGTGCTTTGTTGTGTCTGAAAACAAGAGCATCGACACGAGACAAGCTCCCATGCAAAAACTAGTCGAGGCTACTCATCCGGATTCTGCAGTCAAGTTGACTGTTTCATCAACTGAGCCCGCGTTCCAATTCTACACCGGCGACGGGATTGATACGTCGCAGTTTGGCACGAGAAGTGGGTTTTGCGTGGAGCCATGCAGATTTGTCGATGCTATCAATTTGGAACATTTCAGAGATCAAGTTGTTTTGAAAAAGAACAATGTATACGGTGCTAAATTCAAGCTTGAATTTGCAGCAGTATAGATGATTAGATAGATAGATTAGACAGTTAGATTGGATCAAATTCTTTCAATTTATCACCCACGGTCAGATTTCAAGTGCAACTATTTTCTCCAGACCGCGAGAATATGTGAGGCGCTCTACACCGCCAGCACAAACCAAAAGAAAAGTAAAATTCTCTACAGCGCACTTTTTCCCCCCTCCCTCCACTCAAAGCACATTTCAATGAAAATCTACTCCATACTCATACTAAACAAAGCCGGCGGCCTAATATATCAGAATGAAATCAGCCCGGGACTTTCAAAGCTTACCGCTAATGACTACCTTGTGCTAGCTGGAACACTCCATGGAGTGCATGCAATTGGCTCGAAATTGACTTCAACAATCGCCAACCCGAATTCTACAACACCATACAAGTCAAGCACCGAGGAGTTCAACATGCAGCATAACGCAGCAATATTGGCCAATGGCAAGCAACTTGGATCAGATAGTAACCGGCTGGGATTAAAGAGTCTAGAAACTGATCTTTTCAATTTGTACATTTTCCAAACCGTGAGCGGGTTGAAATTCATCTTGATCACAACGTCTAATTTGGATGATTTCCAGGTGAAGCTGACGAATGAGCTTTTCAATCTTTTATATGTGGCTTACACTGACTATGTTATGAAGAACCCGTTTTATTCCTTGGATATGCCAATAAAATGCTCGCTTTTCGACGTCAGGGTTAAAGAGTTGTTGAAGTCGTGATTATCTTTAGCACAATGGCAATGAATATAATCAAAGGGCAGTTCGATTTGGTCCTCCCCTCCCCCCGTGAACTCACAAGCTTACCTTGGTTTTTTTTTTTTTTTTTTTTTGCTTGCATCCAAGCAGAATAAATCTTGCCTCTATGCATCCACTTGACTTTTTGTCATAATTGATTGTATTCCCCTTCTCCCCCAAGTCTCTCTTGGAGCAACGACGCTGCTTGTAATCGCTAACAACCAATTTGAACACGGGCATGGGCTTGTTCGTGGGGAGGGCTCAACGCTGATTCCTCTGAACAAGTTGTTCGTTCCACCATACATGATCTCGTCAGTTTGAAACATGATGAAAAAAAGAGGTGATTTGCGACATCATCACTCGCTGACTTTCAAGACGAAGATAGCGCTTTCCCAAACCGACAGGATATTGTTGATAATATCAACGCAGATGAACAAAACATTGCACTCCTTTGTTTGTTTTTTTTTTTGCATGAAATCATGATAAAAAAAGAGTTTGAGCCTATGAAACCGGCTCTGCCCTAACAGCCCACATGCTCATCTCAAATGTGCATGTTTGAACGCTTTGATTGCTGTTTGAATTCAAATGACGAAAACGTGAGCTGTTTGCTCGTCCTCAGATTCGTTCACCTCCGCCCAAACGTGGCCTTTTTAAATATTCATCTGGTATATTTTTCCGAGACAAATTTGTGTCTGCATACTCTCCACTGTCTGAATAAATATTTATCCCGCAATTGCGCTTGTTCAAGCGCAATTGCGTTTTGCGCTATATCTGTCGACTTGAAAATGTAACGTTACATTTGAAATTCGCCATACATTTTTCATACTGGCCCCTAGTTGAGAGTAGATAACAATGTCTGCATACCTATCAACTACTATTTCCCATACTGAAAAATGTTTGAATACATTCAATCGCTAAACTGGATTACTCAATTCATCAATCAAACTCCATCTTCCCGATTTTCCCTCAAAATATAACACATTTCATGAAAAGCACAATACGGGTGGAGAAAAGGGGCACAATTCCACTATCCGAGCTTACACGTTTTTTATTTTGCTGAAAAGGCTATTAGAATAGAAGATTCATTTTCGTGTTGCCATCGTCACAGATTATAGAAAGTCCCCCCAGGTGCAGCTCAAATTCTTGTCAATGTCGCTCAATCATCTTCTCAATCCAGTCACGTCGACACCAACATATCTTCAAATGACGCAGGAGTTTGACTTTACCAATCATTCGCATAGACGCTACAATCCGTTGACCAATAGATATGTCTTGTGCTCGCCGCATAGGGCAAAGAGGCCATGGAAGGGAGCCAAGGAGGAAATTAAAAAGACCCAATTGCCCGAGTATGACCCAAAGTGTTACTTGTGTCCAGGAAACATTCGAGCCACTGGTGATGTCAACCCGAAATACCAATCGACCTATATTTTCACCAACGACTATCCTGCCGTGCGATTGGATCAACCAGACTATGTTGCTGATGAAACCACCGACAAAACTAAATCGAGTTTGAAAAGCAGGCTCTTCAAGACGCAGGGAGTGAGGGGGAAATGTTTAGTTATCTGCTTTTCGCCAAAGCATAACCTCACCATCCCTCTCATGACGTTTGCAGAACTCAACAATGTAGTGCAAGCGTGGCAAAACTTGTATAATGACTTGTTGCTCGAGGTGGAGACAAAAAAGAGCCCTTACAAGTATCTACAAATTTTCGAGAACAAGGGCTTTGCAATGGGCTGTTCGAATCCGCATCCACATGGGCAAGCCTGGTGTTTGGATTCTGTCCCTTCAGAAGTAGACGACGAATTGGTCAACATGCTGAAGTATTTCCACGAAAACCACAGTCATTTCCTTGGCGATTACGTCCAGTTGGAATTGCAGGAGAAATCGAGGCTTGTTGCCGAGAACGACTCGTTTATAGTGGCTGTCCCTTATTGGGCATTATGGCCTTTTGAAACGTTGTTGATTTCAAAAGAACATGTCAAGTCGTTACGAGATTTCACTGAAAAGCATAGACTGGACTTGTGTCAAATTTTAAAGACTTTGACTACGAAATACGACAACTTGTTCAATACCTCGTTCCCGTACTCGATGGGTATCCATCAAGAGCCATTTGAATGTTCAAAAGACCACCGTGAATGCTCGTGGTTCCACATCCATTTTTACCCACCGTTGTTGAGATCTGCAACTGTCAAAAAGTTCTGCGTTGGGTTTGAGATGCTTGGCGGGGCACAGCGTGATTTAACCAGCGAGCAAGCTGCTGCCAGACTTCAAGAGCTAGATGGGGACAACCATTATACAAATTTAATAGAGTAGCAAAAACGTGGTAGTGGTGGTACTAGGATTAGTGGCAGCAGCGGCGGTAGTTGTAGTAGAATCAATAGATTGAAAAGTTTTGCATTTGGAAGCGCAAAATTTTGCAGTAATTGTAACTCATCATCTTAACTTAACTTATACTCCCTCCATCGTGGTTATCCTTTTCCCCCAAAAAAAATTCAAAAAATTCTTATAGAATGACGAGTGAGTTTATAGAGTCTACTCCAGATGTAGATACTGCCTTGGATCCAATTATCAAGGAGACCAAACCACCATTAGATTCCAGGATTGGCAAAGACGCTCCATTCGTGTTTGGTCAAAGATTCCTCCAAAATGAAAACGACGTATTCAATCACAATGCCTGGGATAATGTCGAGTGGGGGGAAGAGCAGATCAACCAGGCAAAGGAGATGATAGCTAAACAGTATGAGGAACCTGTACGTGACTATGAGAAATCGCTTTTCAATGCCAACCCAGCCAAGTATTGGGACATTTTCTACAAGCAGAACAAGGAGAATTTCTTTAAAGATCGGAATTGGTTAAAGATTGAATTCCCTTTGCTCTTTGAAGTCACTACAAAGGAGTACCAAGAACCAACCACGATATTGGAGATTGGATGTGGTGCTGGCAACACCTTTTTCCCCATCTTGAGCCAAAATGAAAACGAGAATTTGAAAATCTTTGCTTGCGACTACTCGAAAGTTGCAGTTGACCTTGTCAAGAGCAACGAAATTTTTGAGCTACAGCATGACAAAGGTGTGGCTTATAGCTCGGTTTGGGATTTGGCAAATGAACAAGGGGAACTCCCCGAGGATTTGGAACCCAATTCAGTGGATTTCGTGATTATGATCTTTGTCTTTTCCGCATTGCACCCTAATCAATGGAATCAGGCCGTGAGTAACTTGTCCAAGGTCCTCAAACCAGGCGGACAGATCCTTTTCAGAGATTATGGAAGATACGATCTTGCACAAGTGCGGTTCAAAAAGGGAAGATTGTTGCAAGACAATTTCTACATTAGGGGAGATGGCACCAGAGTTTACTTTTTCACTGAAGAAGAGTTGGAAACGATTTTTTGCAAGGATGGGGGACCGTTCAACAAGATTAAGATAGCCACAGATAGAAGATTGCTTGTCAACAGGAAGAAGCAGTTGAAAATGTACAGAAACTGGCTACAAGGTGTCTTTAAAGCATGATTATATTGATGTACAACACGTTGTCTAGATGCTTAAAGATCTGCCATATTTTAAGGAGCGGTAGTCGGTGGAGAGCAACTGCATCAACTCCGTGTACTATGGCACGAGAGATTTTGACTAGGTCCGGCGGTATTTGTTCTTCAAGAAATTCAATGAAAAGCTGGGTTGGCGTAGCTGAGACCGTTATCGCCGTTTTGTCACCAGGTAGAAACAACTTGACTGGGAGGCTCCGCTGTTGCTTAATGGTCTTTTTGTTGACAGACTCATAGTCATACAAGTTTCTAGATTGGATCAGGTGCCGTAGCCGTTCCGAATTCTTCTCGCTCAATTGCATGATCGGCTTGGCCGTTCCATTCGCAACAAAACATGATTGCTTCAATTGGTTCATGAGCACTTCATTTAAAGCTCCCAAATAGTCAATGGAGTTGGCATCATCAAAGGACTTATTTTTGCGCATAAAGGGGATGATATATTCGGATGGGTAATTTGCATCAAGTTTCAAGTCAAGTGTCCAATGACTGCTGCGATCGTGGTAATGAGCTGCTAAATATAGCTTGTCGTAGAGCACTCCTATTGGTAAGTTCCATTTGAGTGGCACTCCTTCGTATTCTAACCATATGGCATTGCTGATTTCATGTTTCAAAATCAATTGAAAGTAATCCCTGATCTTCGGGTATAAAAGGGGTAGGTACGAGTTCCGGAACCCTGCAATCAAAAATTCCGCCTCGTGACCCTGATCAGAATACACAATCTTTAGATTGATAGAGCCTTCCCAAAGTCTCTTTTTTATTTCCATTGCATCCTCGATTCCGAGCATTTGACACCGTGAACAATCCTAGTTCCACAGCTGACCAAGTAAAAAAAAAAAAACAAAAAAAAAACAAAAAAAAAAAAGACAATTGACGTGGGGGCTTTTAGATTGTACTTGTCGGTGCTGCAGAACCGAGAACCAGCCTGGATGCTGATGATGGTGGTGATGGTGATGGCAAGGATAACAATGGTGAAGATTTCCAGTCAATCAGCTATCAAAAAAAAAAAATAAAAAAATAAAAAAATATAAAAAGATCATGGTTATCAACTTGTCTCCAGATTTTCAAAATGCGCCTCTTTTAGTTTAAAAGAGCCAGCCTTCAAGCTAGCAACATGTGACCCATCCATTCTAGTACTCTTTCACAATGTTTCATGTATGCCTTTCTCTTCTACCCAGGCCCCCCTATCATACATAGGTTGAGTTTACTATTTGCAAATTATTTACTAGTCTAAGCTGGTATAAATGTCTTTGCAAGTCCTCTCTGATTGACAGATACAGTCACTTTTGCGCATTATGCACCACACGGTTTGATCGATGAAGGTCCAGTCCCGCAAACAAGTTCTTTCACATACGGATTCACCAATTTCGATCCCGGTGTTGAACATCAATGACATCTCAAAGGCTGTTGATTCGTTCAGGCCTGGAACTTATTATGTTGAAGATCTACCTGTGAATCTCCCTACTTTCACCAACAAGACTACTCGTTCATATGGGATTTCCACTGCTGATGAAGATCGAGAAAATCGAGTCGTGAGCGAACCTCCTTATCCTCCGCCTCCACCTCCGCATCACACGGAGATACGAAAACCGATTGAGGATTATCGGGTGGTATCAGGATGGGGAACTCTGGATTTCAACTTGCGAGCGCATCGCTCGCCGCAGTTGCATCATGAGACGCATTTTGCCAAGCTGCACCAAAGGAATTCGCCAACACAGCGGCTACTGTACGACTCGAGCTCTCTGTTCTATCCTATGAGTCTCGATCAAGTTAACCACCAGAAATCCCGCGTCCACTCCAGCTTTCCAGAGAATCGAGATAGAGATAACCAGCTAAGCGAGTACAGAGACTCTTTGTTCTCGGTATCTGGCCAGTGGGAGAACGGATCCTCAAGCAGTTCGGTTTATGACGATGACGACGACGGCACTAATCCCGGGTTGGATCGCGAGAAAGATCCAACCAAAAGAATGGAGTTTGCTCATTTCCAACAATTCACAAACTCTTACTCGACTACACCATCTAGAGAGGCTTTTGCCGAAAAGTATGAGCCACGCGTGGATGTTTTTTCCAAGGGCTACAAGACAACGGCTATAGCTGAGCCCACAAGTCTCCCGAAAGTGCGGACTCGCGAGGCTATGGTTGAGGGTGCACGGAACAGTGTTCACATTGGTTCGAGACAAAAATCGGAAACATTGGTAACCCAACCCCATCCGTTGCAAAGCCTGTGTCCAACCAGCACAGCCCATAACCACCGCCAAAGGAGACAACTGCAGCTGCAGCAAAAACAACCTAAACAACGCTTTTCCTCCACTGGAGCTGCTACCGCTGTGAAGCCTGGTGCGTCTGATTTTTGCTTGGACAGCCCTTTCTTTTACAATGAGAGTCGATTCCCACGCGTTGCGTCGACTCCAATAAATTGGAAACATTTCACGATTGCCGAAACTGATCACTTAACACAGAACGAAGCGAAGGAGAAAGTGGAGGCGGACGAGGAAGCAAAGAAGCGCAAGAAGAAGAAGAAGAAGAATCGAATGAGCTCGTTTATTGGACAGTTGAGGACAAAGGAAAAGAAATTAGAATCCTGATTGATGATGTTGAATTGATCCCCGACATATTTGTGAAACCAGTTTTTATAATTTTGTAATCAACTCATCTCCCTTGTATTTGTCCAAAATGTCTTCTATCCCGTACTTTTTGGCAATTGCAGGACTTATGAATCTTCCTCCCAAGTAGTGTTTCTTATCGGGTCCGCTATTGACGAATCTTTCAGCGCAAGGCTTGGGAGCACTCAAACTGATAAGCATGGAGGCGTTTATATCGACATCAGTGGGACCTTCATCGACATCCCATCCAGATGGAATATCGACTGAAACAATAGGGGGCAACTCGTGATGATGCGTCGAGAGAAACGCAATTACATCCTTGAATGGGTCTCGAACTGGTGGTTTAAAGGAGAATCCAAACAAGGCGTCCAATATCACTCCCACCTCGCCCTCTTTGCTGAGTAGCGACTTGATCTCTTCCAACGTGGATATTTCCTTGACGCCGAGCTCTTGTAGCTGTTTGACGAGGTTGGCATATAGCTGATTATGGGTTGATCTCTTGGGGTAGTATAGAACTGGGTCATAAGCACCCCAAGTCCTCAAATGGCGAGCTGCAACTAATCCATCGCCTCCGTTATTACCTGGTCCAACCAATACAAGAATCTTTTGCAATGGCGAATTTTGTGTCTGCTTGTGGCGAGGAGGATATTCAGCGTAGATTGCTTTTGCAACCGCAAGACCAGCAAGTTCCATCAATTGATCAATTGAGAATGCGCCGGTTGACATTAACTCCTTGTCGAGCTGTGCCGCTGCCTTAGCGGACAATATCTTGAAGCTTCGAGACATTGATTTGTTCTTATTGGGGTTTTCATCCTAAAAGGCGGAGGAGCAAGGGGGGTGAATGTTCAAAACAGAGTGACTCTCGGGAATAGCTAGATGTGGTGAGAGAGAGCAAGTCAAGTTCAGTTAAGGGGCTTTGCCTGATTATACGTACAGTTGGTAGAGTACGGCCGGGCAAAATCTCGAGCCGCCTACAGGCCCATGGGAAAGTTCTGTGAGATCGGTCAGATATTCCCCACGTTATTTGATAATATTGATGGCTGAATACTTTCGACCTTTGAAAGACATACAGCTTGCTGAAGAGTCAGGGTTCAAGCCAATGCCATTCGCCTTCTCCGGTGTAGCCCTTGGCGGGTCGGAAGTGGGAGACAAGGTGGTTGAAAGAGGTAAAACAGTGGACATCTATAATTGCGAGCCATCACTTTCAGCTTGTTCAAAATCGACGATACATTCCGGCCCCGATGCTTATAACGATGTCATTGGCTTGGTTCACCACCCCAGCCAACCACATAATTTGGTCGGATTTTTATGAATAGTCTTTTTGCGCAGTGCGACTTCGTAGATAAAAAGTAATCACGTGCCTTTTCTAGGGCTTAAACCTAGTTATTGTGACACCAAAATATATTTTTTCTACTGTACTCACACACCCTCACACTCTCTCACCCTCTCACACATCCTCTCGCTCTTCGTACGTACCAAATTGTTCGCGGGATAGTAGTGAAAAAAAAAAGACAAAGTTTTCCAGTGAAGGACTTACCGTTTGCAGATTAGCATTCATAGACAGCAAAGATGGCCAAAAGAAGTCAAGGTATGCACTAGGAACGATATAGAATCTGAACTGAAGTCAACTAAGAGCTAAGAGCCAAGAGGGAAAGAGCAAAGACGAAAACGAGCTAGATTGCCGGCCTCCTGGGAAAGACATGGGAGCATCTTTTCAAAATCAAAGCTACCCATTAAAGCATGTTCCCAACTAAGAGCAAACTCACGAAGGGACTCGTTCTTTGACTGCAAATTCAAGCAAAATTCCAAGAGCGCACTATGCTCGGGCTGTTCATGTTAGTGGGACTCATTCACCTTCAATGCTCATATAACAGTGGCATAGTTTTGATGGAATTTTCACGGCAAAGCTTTACCTTCATCTTCATTGTTATCTTTCTCATGTGCAATTCAGATCAGTTCAGTTTAGTTTATTTTCTACTCAAGATGTGACAATTACTAACAAGATTTTCTCCTAGACGTTTCCTCATCCCGCTCAAAGTCAAGAAAGGCTCACTTTTCCTCTTCATCAGTGGAAAGAAGAGTTCTTTTGAGTGCTCCATTATCTAAGGAATTGAGAAAAGAATACAACATAAAGTCGTTGCCAATCAGACAAAATGACGAAGTTTTGGTTGTCAGAGGTTCAAAGAAAGGTTCCGAAGGTAAAGTCAACTCTGTATACAGATTGAAATTCGCCATCAATGTTGAAAAATTGGAACAAAAGAAATTGAACGGTGCTACTGTTCCACTCAACCTCCACCCATCAAAAGTTGTCATCACAAAATTGCACTTGGACAAGGACAGAAAAGCTTTGATTGGTAGAAAATCGGGCAAAGCAGAGTAAGTGTGTTTTTGTTTTGTTAGGGGGGAAGAGGCTTTTCGTTTAATACATATGTAATTGTAAATTAGATAACTTGGATACGGCGCCTCCGTGGATCTTTGAGATCGTACTTTTCAGACTTTTTTTTTTCTATTCTTACTCTGTTATTCTGTTACTCTGTTACCCTTTTCCCTCTTGGACCCAATGGTTGAGAGTGGTTGAAGCCAATCTCGGTGACTTCTGAGCGGTAGCGCAAAAATTTACTTGATGTTATCAGGGTACAAAAAATCTCATTCTAGGTGTTTCTCCACTTCCCCAGCCCGACATCTCAGAGTCATTCAAAAGATTAAAACATTCAAACAATCACCCTGAAATATATACCTTTTCAGCATTCCAAAAGGAACAATAAAAAAAAAAAACAAAAAAAAACCAGAAAAACAAAGAAACAAAAGAAAAAAAGAACTTAATGTCGGTTGATAACGCTATATCTGATGAGGATGTGGAGTTATACAGCGGATTTGGCGCCCTGCCAATATCCAGGAACCAAATGAGAACGAGGAAGAGATGGTCGTTCGATAACAGCACACGACCTAATTTAGTGGATTTGCCACTGGAGGCATCGTCGGTGTTAGTTTCGAGAAGATTGAGTGACATAACCGGTGTTGACGGGGTGCATAAGCAGATTGATCCTTTGAATGAGCTCGGAGGAGCGCAGTTATACTCAACGGAATCTGGTAGGTTGTTCCACGCAGGAAAGATCATAATTGCTCTTGCTGGATTACCGGGACGAGGCAAAACACATTTATCGGTTTCCTTGACGAGGTACTTGAGATGGCTTGGGGTAAAAACGCATTCGTTCCACTTGGGGGATTACAGACGTGCAACTGCTGAAGATGACTTGACCCACGACTTGTTTGTTCCGACTCCGAAAAGCAGCAAGGCACATGTATTGCGGGAAAAAGCAGCCAATGAATGCTTGAATGATATCTTGAATTTTTTCAAAAATGACAAGGGTCAGGTGGCGATATACGATGCCGTCAATGCCAAGCCCGAGTTTAGGTTGCATCTCCATCAAAAGTTTTCAGATCTCAAGATCCAGCTCATATTCATTGAAAGCCTCGTTACTGATGACTCAATTGTGATGAAAAACATTGAAGAAGCGGCGAAATCGTCGCCAGATTACAACAATTGGGATTATGACTTGGCGTTCAAAGATTACAGCGAGCGGATTCAAGCTCTAGCGCCTTATTATCAAGAAATGGGATTGACCGATGATGAAAAACATTTGTCCTATATAAAGTTTATCAATTTTGGGGAAAGAATCGAGCTTCACAACTCCAATTACGGGTACCTCATCAACAAAGTGGTCTTTTATTTGATGAATGGTAGGATTAAATCGGGATCTGTGTTTCTCGCTCGTTGCTACAAAAACTCGGTCGATTTCAACCAAGATCCGCCGTTGGATGAGGAAGGTTTGAAATACTCCAAAGATTTGACAGAGACGTTGATTGAGCATTTGAAATCGGAGGGCAAGGACTACTTTGAACCGCATAAGGATTCCTCGGATCAGCTGGTTGAGGAAAAAGAAAAAGAAAAAGTTTCGGTGGAGGAAAGAAGGCCCGGTCTGGGAATGGACGGCGTCGATGAAAACTCGTTGGTGGTTTGGACGTCGGTGAAGAAAAGAACCATTGAAACCGCGCTGTATATGAAAAAGAGAATGATCAACACCAGGCACAGGGTGCAACTATCACAAAAGAACCCGGGGGTTGTGGGCACAATGTCCGAGACGGAGATACAACAAAAGTTTCCCGAGGAATATGCCCAGTTTTTGAAAGATCCATACCACTACAGGTTCTCGCGAGCTGAGTCTTATCATGACTTGGCAATCAAAATTGAGCCGCTAATACTTGAAATGGAGCGAATGAGTGGGGATATCTTGATCATTGCCGATGATACAATTTTGAAGGTCTTTTACGGGTACTTGATGTCTTGCTCATGCTACGACATCCCCGCTTTGAATTTCAAACAAGACGAGATAATCGAGATCAAGTTCAACGCGTACTCAAACACGGCCAGAAGGATCAAGATTAAGGAGTTTGTAGATAGTAAGGACCTGACGTAATTTTTTAAATAATTCTTTAATAAATACTGAAAAGAACAAAACAAGCTCGAAAGTCTTTAGTTGCAAAAATTGCGGTGCGCGCAAGAATGCCACATCAAAGGCCACACACACAGCGATACTATTTGAAAGGAGGAGCCCCCCCTTCACGGCTGCACAATATATATATAAAGGCAAGTTGAAAAACCGACTAAGTAGAGCCGTGATGTCACTAATACCCACCGCGACTTACATCTCAGACGACTCCACCGAGGAGACACTAGATTTCCACCCGGGAGAAGGACCACACCACACCAACGGGAAAACGACGCAGATTTCAGAGATTGTTATCAATGCTGGAGGAGAAGACCGCGATAAGCCCAGCGAGCATAAGGATACAAGTTTGGGCCACTTGCGGGCCTCCTTGACTACTTTACAGGACCAGATCAACGAGTTTTTGACACTACGGATGAAGTCGGGTGCGGCAGAGAGTAAAGATGAAGAAGAGTTGGAGAGGAGATTGCTTGATGAAGCAGGGGGCGAAGACGACGACGACGACGAAGAAGAAGAGGAAAAATAGATGCTCTCGTATTATTACATTTTCAATGTTGATCGACTAATTCATTGCTTGTCGCCCACAATCTTTGTCATTCCATCAATTGTCTTTTCAAGCGTTGTTTCAATATAATTTTGTTTAATTTTCAACCCCCTTTGGGTTTCCTTGTATTCCTTTTCATCCGTCTTTAGTTCATCAAGGTAAGCCTTGGTCTCCTTTGCAACAAACGCTTTCCCCAATCCCTGCCATACTCTTTCTTCTGGCTTGTTTAGTGAGTTTAACCGTGCCGTGGTTGAGCTTATCACGTTCAAATTTGTGTTGACCCGATCCAATTGCAAATTCACCATCGAGAGCTCGGCTCGCGACTTGTTGAGCTGGTTGTCCATCTCTATAAGGACCTTTTGTAGGGCTTCTTGGTTCATGATGACTGTGATGCTTGCTGGATCTAGTGAGCCAGGAGAAATTGAGTTGTTTGGGCGCTGTTCGCCAATGGATGAGCGAAGGTGATGGAAAAATATATCGAGGTTCCGCGACTACATTTACCATTTTTTTTTCACTTTCTTTACCCCCCCCCCACGAACAATAGTGTGAGACAACAATAGCCATGCTAAGAATTGGTTCCAGGACTCAATTGACTAGAAGCTTGTTGAGGCTAGGTTTAGCCAGATCATTTGCGACTTGTTCATACCACTTGCAGACGACGGCCCGGATCGATCCAAATGCACCAAGCCAACCTTTTGGAATAGACAAAACCATCGAACATAATACTCGATCTGAAACAAACAGACTTGCCAAGACCGGTAAACGATTTTGGAACAGCAGCGGTGTTTTCTTCAACTCCAAGACCAAAAACTACGAAATACAACTCGATGGGAAAACTTTGCGCACGCCGCTTGGATTCCCATTGGCATTGCCGGAAAGCAAGCAACAGTTGGCGTATTTGGTAGCCCACGAGTGGACCAACTTGCCCAATATATCCGTCAAATCTAGCGCTTTGCCCTTGACTGAACTCGCTTCGCGGGCCATCGACTTGGATCGTAAAGACCAAGTGGCGGAAGCAGAGAGGGAAAAAGCGGAAAACGTGATTGCGGTGGAAGACTTGAAAGTCGGCATGCTCAGATACTTGGATACTGACACTTGCCTTATTTTCGCTGGCAAAAAGGATTGCGATGGGAAATTGAGAGTCAAACAGGAAGAAATATACCCACCTTTGATCAAGGAGTGTGAAGAGTTTTTCACTACGTTTGGACGCAAAAACCAAATTCTTGAGGAATCTGAAGAAATCACATTGCGAAGCTTGGATTGCGAAAAGGACGGCCTTAGAGGAAACACGCAGGATCATAAAACGCAAGAGCTTGTGCTACGCTGGTTAGACGAGTTGGACATTTTTGAGTTGGTTGCATTGGAAAAAACCGTTTTGACAACAAAGTCCTTCCTTTGCGGCGTGTCGCTTTTGCGGTCAAACGTGTCCGATCCTGCACGGATGCAAAGCGTGTTCCAAGTGAACAAAGACACGAGCGATGCATTCTGGTACAAGACTGTGCAAGAGATCATAGAGTTGGGCAATCTAGAAACTATCATGCAAACTGGCGAGTGGGGGGAAGTTGAAGACACCCACGATGTAGAACAACGCCACTGGTTGAGAAGCTTGGCGTCGGCAGCACTTGTCAGTCACTAGCATACATAGTCGTATTCACACGGATATATCTTGATAGAGCAAGCATCTATATATACATATATGTATCTATGTGCGTATGGTCATATGTGTGTATCTTGATAGCCTCTGGCTGCTGGAGATAAGCAAAGGACCCCTGATACAAGACAGGTACAAGTAGATTAATCCAAGACATGAGCAAACAGCACTGGAAGTCAAACAGTACGCGTTAGTTTCAACGTCAGGAAAAAAGAACAGAGAGAGAGACGCACACATACACATACACCTAGAGATAACCTCTTGTTGATTATAACCTCAATCTGTTCACCGTTAAAAACACACATACATCTTTGAAACCGGAGTCTACGAAATCTACGTATCCGCACGTTGAAGGATCTCGGGGAAGGAAAAAAAAAACAATCCGTGATTTGACTTGTGACGAGTCGCTCGAGCCATCGTACTTCAGATAACTTTGTTTCACACACCTCCAACCCCCTCCTCCAAGTTTTATCAACCACTATCAACTATATTTTTATCTTCTATTTTTTTTTTTTGATTTCTTTGTTTTTAATTTTTTTTTTTTTTTACAACCAGAGCCAGGACCGATCAAAAAAGCGGTATCAATTCACGATAACGTCCTTGCACTTATTATGGAGACAGCAGAGGGCAAGCTGGGCTGTGACGAAGGGCAGGCCATCGTCACGCAGTCACGGAGGGAGATTTTGGAGCGACTAGAGTCGGCGGGGAGCACACCGCGGAGAGTCAAGGTATATTTATTGAACGGCGAGGACTGGCTAGATAACGGCACCGGGTACTGTGTCGGGGAGATTGAAGAGGAGACTAATGACGCGTACTTTACAGTTCGGAAAGAAACGAAATTGGATGAAGTCATCTTGAAGTCCAAGCTTGAAGGCTCGATCCAGTACCAGCGGCAGCAGGACACCTTGATTGTTTGGACCGACACCACAGGGTCCGATCTTGCGCTTTCCTTTCAGGAGGCTGAAGGGTGTGCCGATCTATGCGATTTCATTATCAAAGTCCAACAGGGCAACTTCAGTCCCAATATCTCCCTATATTATGTCGTTTCAAATGCCCAAGAAGGCGAAGACATCACTGAGCTTGTGGCGGGCCCTGTACGATATCCGCCTCAAACCCCTAGCATAGACAATGTCGGCGCTATTTTGGAGAGTCTAAACCAGGGAGCCAATGCCCAGTTCACGCGAACGAACCTCGTTGAATACATGATCGATATCGACTATTTTGAAAAGCTCGCTCGGGTGTTTGAAGAGGCTGAGCGGTTAAACCGAAAACAGTGCCTACACGAGATAAGTGACATTGTCAAGCTACTATTTGCATACAACGAGCCCTCGTTGGTAGACGACATGTTGTCTTCGGAGACAAAAATATTGTCATTGGCTGGAATGTTGGAGTATGACTCTGAATACCCAGATTTCAAGGCAGACCACCGAGCCTTGCTTGAAAACAAGTCGTACAAACTAGTAATACCCGTGGAAAACCTCAATATTTTCAAGATGGATTTTTACTTGAACACTTTGAAAGACGTGGTGCTCGTTCGGTTTCTTGACGGCCAGCCACTAACGTTGATCACTTCAAAGATTTACGACAACCAAATCCGAATATTTAACTATTTGGAAAAGGGCAACTATCTCCGCAAACTTTTTGACATTTACCGCGAAGATAAAAAAGTCGATGTGGAATCGAGGAGAGATGGCGTGAGAATGCTACATCAGTACGTGCAGATTGCCAAGTCGCTACTGAAACAGGACTTTTTCGCGTTGCTCGTGAAAGTGGGCATGTTCAAGATGATTAGCTTTGCTTTGAAAGACGACAATGATAAAATACGCATACTAGGGACTGAGATCATCGTTAGTGCCATTGAGCACGACGTGTCGTTGATCAACTCAAATGCCAATGCTCACGACGAATCTATAGATAATCTGGATCCACCTGCGCCTCATGCGCCGTCTGCCAAAATTGACATGATGAGCGACGATAAACAATTAGCTGAGGAGCAATCAGACGCGTCTGCTGAACCCAAGCAAATGCGAATGAAACTCGCCGACGATATGACCCTAGTCTCCAAATTGATTAAATTACTAGTGAGTGACGAAAACATTGGATTGAAGCACCAAACATTTGAAGCATTAAGGATTTTGCTAGACCTGAACATTACTGCCAATAGTAGTAACGACGACGAAAACAGCGACGAGGGCGGGGAAGATTTGGAAATTGCTCCAAACTCGGGCTTTCATGAAGATACCGATGAGGATTTCCAGGATATCCGAGCGCACAACTATTTCCAAGCATTTTTCACGCGGCTTGCGCCGGCCTTGTTTCGAGAAATCATTGTTATTGGAAAACATTCAACGTCGTCAGCAATTTTGGCAGGCAAATTTCTGGATGACAAGTCTGTGCTATTTCAGCTCCTTTGTGAATTGACAAACTTTTTCTTAAAAGAACACGACATTGGGTTAGTATCTGCTTTCCTTACCGAAAACGAGGTGATTCAGGGTCTTGTGAAAATCTTGAATTCAGATTCAAAGCCAGTGTTGAAGTTGCACGTACTCCGGTGCTTCAAGAAGATTATCTTGGCCAATGACGACAGGTTGACGGGGCACATTTTGGCCAACGGCATCTTGGGGCATTTTATAAAGTTTTTTGAAACCGTTGTCACCAAGAACAACTTAGCATGTTCCACGTGTTTGGACCTCTTGGATAACATCCGGAGATTTTCCGATTCAAGCAGCTACGACCGATGTGGCAATTTCCAGAAAATTGCCAAGCGCCTAGTCGAAGACCACCGCGATTTTTTGCAAAATGAAATAAGCTATGTCTCCACGGGAGTAGACTTGATAACGCTCACTGAAAACGACTTCAATTCCTCGCGCCACACTAGTATACTCGTCAACTGCGAAAGTGAGCTGTACAATGGGTCAGCGGTATCCAAATTCCAAGAGCTAGTTGAAGAAGACGATAGCCTGGGGGAACTCGAATTGATCAAGACGGACGAGGCAGGTTCGTCTGATGAAGAAATGTTGCAAAACAACTCGTCTACTCCACGCAACGATGACAATGTCGATGAGCCTACAGAGCTTTGCAAAAAGACGCTTGTAGACTCTCCTCAATTGGACCAGGAGCCCAAGCGGGTTCTGTTTCGAGTTGGAGAGAAACGGCCGCGCGACTACTGCGAGGAGGAAAACGAAACCATTGAAAGTGAAAACAGCAAAAAGAGTCTGAAGGAAAGTAGTGCCGATGGCACCTTTGTTGCTACCGATGAAAACGACAGTGGAAGCGACGACAAGAGTCCTATTGCGAGTGTGGTCTCGCTGGAACTAGACGCGTCTCCCAAATCAAACACGAGCTGTTCAAATTTCGAAACTTCAAACAAAGTTGTCATTGTCGGCGCGAGAAGTGAAGCAGCCAATGGGAATTAGAGAGATATATAAAGACGTTGTGGAGGGTGTAACTTTTTGTTTTCGGTTTTCTTAGTTTTGGCATATATATAGTTCCTGTTAAATGTCTGTATTAATATATATATAAATAATGTTCTTGGGATGTGCAATTAGTTAGTTTGCTAGTTTGGCATATAACCTAAGGGGGGGGGGCTCCAAAACTCTGGAGGTCTGAGCCGAGGACAGAACTGATTGCACTTTGTTGTTTGGCGCCAAAAAAAAAATGCTACCAGATGGCCGAAAGGTTGCAGTAGAAGATTGTGGGGGGAAGTTGGGGGGGGAGAGGGATGTGGTATCTGCCTTTTAAATAGCCGGGCAAATTTCCCACCCGCTAATCGTCAATTCCATTTTCAATTTTGCTCTTTTTTTGACATATTTCTATTCCAAAAGACGGCAATTTTTTCACAATTGTGATAGCGATACGCAGCGATGACCTTTTTAGATCAGTCATATTTGCAAACAAGTGTATGGAAACCGGACTTGTTCAAAGGTAAAGTCGTGTTTGTCACGGGGGGAGCAGGATCCATCTGCCGAGTGCAGACGGAAGCCATGGTTTTGTTGGGAGCCAATGCGGCTATCGTTGGCAGAAACCAGCAAAAGACGGATGAAGCAGCCAAAGATATACAGTCGTTGAGAGCCGGCTCCAAGGTTGTGTCGTTGCCCAATGTCGATGTGAGAGACGTCAAGCAGTTGAGTGCTGCAGTTGAAAAGACTGTGGCTGAATTGGGCAGAATCGACTATGTCGTTGCCGGTGCCGCCGGCAACTTTTTAGCTGATTTCAACCACTTGTCGTCCAATGCATTCAAGTCTGTCATTGACATTGATCTCCTTGGCTCGTATAACACGGTCAAGGCCTGTTTTCAAGAATTGAGGAAAAACAAAGGCGCCATTATCTTCGTTAGTGCCACTTTGCACTACTACGGTGTGCCATTCCAAATCCATGTTGGTGCAGCCAAGGCTGGTGTTGACGCACTTTCAAATGCTCTCGCGGTGGAGTTGGGTCCCATCGGAGTCAGATCCAACTGCATCGCACCTGGACCAATTGACGACACCGAGGGTATGTCCAGATTGGGACGTGGCGAGAAGGACGCTGCGATTGCAAGAGTTCCCATGCAGAGGTTTGGCACTAAGCAGGATATTGCTGATGCTACCGTATATTTATTTTCCCCTGCAGCAACTTATGTCAACGGCGATGTGCTAGTAGTTGACGGTGGTGCTTGGCAAGTGGGACAGGGCGCCGGTCAAAAGGACTATCCTGTTACGTTGAAGAAATATTTCGATGCCCCAAAGGGAGCCAAATTATAGATCAACACATTGTACGGTATATATTTGTTCATTGTACATTGCATTTTCCTGGCGGTTTTCATGGTGGCAGTGCCTCTCTCTCTCGCCAATTTGGACGTGCAAATGGACTCGAGGGCCGCCTTTTGTGGTGGTAACGGTACCGGTAAAACCACCTTGTTGAAGCTTATGAACTTTGGAGTCGTAGTTGTAGCCACGCATTGCTCATAACGTTGTAGTGGAAAAAAAAAAATCAAATTTTTAAATTTTTGTTATCAGTTGGAGCTGGTAGAGAGAGTACACCAGCCAGTCTACACTTGGAATTTCACTACTTGTCACAACGGCATACACTGTACACTCCACCGACAACTCCACCAACAGCAACAGTATCAGCAACAACAGCACGGTGGTCACTTTTTTCATTCTTTTTTTTTTTTTTGTTTTACTGTTGTTCATTTTTTTTTCCGTCCCATACAGGTTGCATACATTGACACGCAAGGCAAATGTCCATTGACCCAGAGACGCGCAGAAAACTCTTGAGTTTGCAAAAGACTGGCGAAAACAAAAAGTGTTTTGACTGCTCAGCTCCCAATCCGCAATGGGCGTCGCCTAAATTTGGTATATTTATCTGCTTGGAATGTGCTGGTGTCCATAGAGGCTTGGGTGTTCACATCTCCTTTGTGAGATCCATCACCATGGACCAGTTCAAGCCGGAAGAGACTTTACGCATGGACATTGGTGGTAATGCCAGATTGAAGAAATATTTCGTGGAAAACGGCATCGAGTTGGACTTGCCTCCCAAATTGAAATACGACAATTATGTTGCTGAGGACTACAAGGAGATTTTAACTTGTGAGGTCGAGGGCAAGGAGTTTGTACCGAAGGATCACTCTGGTCAGACATTGCCTGATAAAAACACGCCTGCAACTAACAAGACAACTGCAAACGCAACTGCAGCTTCTAGTATGAGCGGTGGCACAGCTGGGTTCCCAAATGAAGACCAGAAACTCCAGAATGAAGCATACTTTGCCAACTTGGGTGCCAAGAACGAGTCGAGACCCGACAACTTGCCCCCTTCACAAGGCGGTAAATACGCTGGTTTTGGTAACACGCCGCAACCAGCAGCGCCATCAAGCAATGGCGGTTCGTCATTATCCAATTTCACCATGGATAATTTCCAAAAGGACCCACTTGGAACTTTCACTAAAGGCTGGGGCTTGTTCTCATCATCAGTGGCTAAATCGGTGCAAGAGGTCAATGAGAGTGTCATTCAGCCTGGCATCAACTCGTTCAACCAAAGTGAACTTGGCACTGAGACGAGAAAGGCCATGGCGCAATTTGGCCAAAAGATGCAGGAGACTGGTAAGTATGGCCAAGAAACTTTCCAAAGTTTCACCAAGGACATTCACAATGAAGGGTTTAACAAAGCTGTGGACCATCGCTTCAATGGCTTATGGAATAGGGGCCAGCTGAGTAATGAAGTCCCCAATGCGTTTGGGTTCAAGAAATCCGAAAGCGGCGTCAAGTACGAGAGTTTATCTGGTGGTACCACTAAAAAGCACGAAGAGGATGATAAATGGGATGATTTCTAGGGGGGCTGATTAATTTTGAACCTTTTTGAAGGGATCTCTATTACAATATTGTTTGTACAGTAATCTATAGAAAGTATTTACAAAAAATGAACAAAAAAAAAAAAAGGCATCTCCCTCTATAAGTGCTTCATACAGCTTTCTTGTTGCGTTTGTCCTTTTGCTCGCGTTTCTGTCGAAGATAAGTGCGATATTCATCCTGGAACGACTGATAGCAATGGAAATATGAATCCTTAACATGGAAAGCTCGCACCACGGGCCACCTCAACACCCAGTCCACCACTCCGACATCCCTAACCACGGAACTCACGACAAAATAGCAAAGCCCAAAAATCACCCCGACAACAACACCAACGACAACTTGCTGCCACGTGTGATACTGCAAGTAGATCCGCGACCCAGCGACCCCGAAAGCCACCATCATCAACACCAAGCTCCCTGTGCGCCTATGCCATTTTTTCAAATGCTCAATCTTGAAAAGTAGGACACACGAATAATAAGCAGCGAAAAAGCCAATGAACTGCGCATGCGCAGAGGGCATGCCGTAGTTCAAAACGTGTCCTTTGCCATTTATCGCGCCAAACTCGCGATGGAAATCTGGTCGTGGGTTCTTGAATATAAGCTTCATCACTTTGTTCACTACTTCCGAGCATAGGTGGCCCGCGACAATGATCACGGGCTCGATCTCGCGTGTCACGAGGAACCACAGGAGATAAAAGACCATGATGTAGATGGGCAATAGTGAGAACTGGACTGATATGATGGAGATGATGTCGGTTGGGTCATAGAGGATGTACGTGTGGTCGAAGGGGATATGTTGGGGAATTATATCGGGGAAGTTCTCCGACATGACAAAAAACACGATAAGCGATGGTGTTTTTTGTCTCAATTGGGTGGGTAAGTGGGTTGCCAAAAAATGTTTCAAACGGCGGTGGTGTTGAATTTTGCAATTTTTTCTGCTTCTTTTCTCTTCGCGTGGAGCGGCAGAGGGTGCTGCAAAAATGTCAATATCAAGAGATTCGGCCAGGGCGTTGTTTGAATCAATAAATCTTGCACAGTTAAAAAATGGGGAGAAATAAAGTTACACGGGAGAGAAAAAAAGGGAGATATTATCAGCTAGAGTTTAAATAGTGTATATATTGCTATATTATGTGAGAGGACATCAGAGTTCGTGAGAGATGAAGGGAGTTTTGGTTCGGTTGAGTAAAATTTTCAGCCAAAAACCATGAGTGCAAATGGAAGGGGGGAAGGGGAGGAGGAAGAAGGAGACTTGCACTTGGACAAAGGGAATGAATTATAATGCAAGAAAGATGAAACTGTGACTGTAGTTGTAATTGGTAATTGTAATGGGGACTGTGGCTGAGATGGCGGTGGTGATGGTGATGGTGGAAAGACACTGGTGCTGGGACTAGCCCATTGTAGCAGGCACTTGTTGTTGCCTCTTTTGCTGGTCCCTGGCCCATCTCGCGGCGTCTTTAGTCCTTTCGTCGAAAAAGGGATTAGACCTCGTCTTTTTGATGTACTCAGTCATCCAGTTGCCGTCGTAGTATGCTTTGAATTGTCCCTGCGGGTACATAACGGCAAGATCACCCAACAATCCAGTAGCGGAACGAGCAATGGTTTCTTGCGTAATCATACTTTGATCTTGTGCCACTCTTTGTACAAATTGCAAAATCGACCCCACAACCGGGTACAATTTCTCTGGCTGATCATTGAAGGCAGCAGCTATACCCACAAAACAGTCCAAAACGGCCTCCCTGACTCTAAAAACAAACTCTGTCGTTTCTACCGAATGGTCCTCTGGCTCCATTGCCGCGGCAGCTGTGCAGATATTCATCACGTATTCGAGATACGGCTCAAACCCGGGCCCTATAGCAGACGCAACATCTCCAAATGCCGATACAATGGCTGGCCTCAAGTCGCGTCTAACTTCTGGATTGTTCAAGTTGTTGCCCAATATCGTCATCAACCCATTCAAATATTCACCTATCAGCAATCCCAAATTTTGTGCAAGATCGCCAACGAGCCCAACAGCAGTAAGACATGTTGGCGACTCGGTGTTTTCCAAGGCCTTGGTCAAGTAGGGGATAAAAGCAGGCATATACTTCATAAAGTTCTCCCCAATGGCACTCGACAATGCAGAAATGGAAATGAATATATCTTCCTCGATCAAAGAGTTGGGTTCCTGTGCATCCAACAATTTGACAAATCTCTCCATCAAATTGTCGGCAGCATTGATGACCGCGGGGCCTAGTTTTCTAATAACGTTGGTTAATAACGACAAGATGTTTGTTTGCAACTCTTCCAAATTGCCCTTGTCTTCAGTGGTAGAAACTTGGCTTTGCATTTCAACTGTTTTTTCCAATCTGCCCAATATTTCCATTGCTATATTCTGGACAATTTCCATGGTGTCCTGGGCACTATAAGTCACAAGAGTCGATAGAGCTTCATAGGCTGAGGCCCTAGCGCTGTGCTCATTATCGGCTCTGCCAGAAACTTGCATCAACACAGGCACAATGGTTGGATAATAAGGGGACATGACATTATTGGGGGCATTGGACTCGGCGCACAATTGCTCAACCAAGTTGATCAATGTCCAACAGCAGTTGGTCGACACCTTGGGGTGGTCTTGCAAACCATTGACCACGGCCTGCAACAACTGGGGCAACTGGGTCTCGGGGTCAATAGCATCGACAACCATATCGGCGATTCTTCCAAGACACCATGCGACAGTCTCCTTGACTTGCAAATTCTTGTCTTCCATCAAGTCGAGAATCGGGGGCAATGCTTGGTTGATGATGGATTTCAATTGCTCCAGGTCGGGCCCATCCAAGATCGAGCCAAACGCCATCACGGCCGCTTCTCGAGCCCTCCAGTTTTCCTTGTTTGTTATATTGGTGCCGACAAACTGGATGGTTGGATCAACCACGTAGTTGCCGATATCCTGGGCGTATAATTGTAAGCAAGCTCCCGCGGCCATGGCAACGGACCAATCGTCGTCTTCGGGGTCTTCGTTTTGTCTCGTCAACAAGGTCAACAACGTTGGCAAGACCTCGCTCGAGGCAATCAAGGCAAAATTGTAGGAGACTAGCTCTTGCGATTGCGGCGTTTGCAATGGGTCCAACCCCAATTCTTGTCTGCGCAATGCAATCTCCAATTCTTCTTCGCAAACGGTCGACCAAAACTCAACAGCCATGCATGCTACTTTTTCATCGGCGCTTTGCATTCCAGACACAGTCAACCCGTATAATGCCTTTTCCATATAAAGAGCCATGTAACGGTAGTATAGCGACATGATTCTTGCAAGACAACCAAAAGCGCTCGCTTGCAACTCGGAATCATCTGCTTGTGTTGCTTCACAAACAACCTGCATGATATAGTTTCGTTCTCCCTCGGTTTCGAAATTGGATTTGATAAACTCCAAGGAGTTGACCAAGGCATTTAGCGCAGTGACTCTCACCAAGTTGGAAGGCTCGTTGCCTTGCACGCCTTGGATGATGGCAATCAACATACCAGAGGCCTGAGCCAACACATTTGGGTTTGACGGGTCTGCGCTTTCGCAGATGTAGCCAATCGTCAATTGAGAGGCACGCTTCACGTGTTCCGGGTTCTCCATTTTGGTGTTTAAAATAATCAAGGGGATCAACTCGGGCCATTCTCCCCTCGGCAACTCGATATCTGCAATGGCAGCCACCAATTGCGCTGCAGTGCTGGCCACTTTTTGATTTGGTGTTTTCAACCCATGCACCGCCTGCTCCTTGATCTTGGTCTTCAAATCGGGACTCAATTTGAGCCAGCGATCTTGCTGAGCTGCCCTGGTTCTTTGCTCTTTGGAGACCAATTGATTCTTGAGCCCTATACCGGCCAACATTCGAACCTCGGTCTTGGCATCCTCGTTGTTCAATGCCTCGATTAAAAGCAGGATGTACTCAGGAAAGTGGTTGTTGGCTGTCTCATTTAACTCAATCTCCGCCTGGGTTCTCTGCGTTGGATCTGGACTTAAGATTGCATTTTCCAAGAGTTGTAGAATGTCCATCTTGAAAGTCACACACTCACTTACTCACTCACTCTTCTACTTGTCTGTTTACCTTCAACAAAAAAAAAAAAAAAAAAACAGGATTCTGTAGTTGAAGTAGTAACAGTAGTAGCACTAGTATTAGTTGTAGTGAAACTAGCACCAGATAGTAGTAGTTGTTGTACTAGTTGCTGTCGTTGTAAGTAGATCTAGAAAAATGTTGATTTCCTTTCTCCTTCTATACTTGCCTTTCGTTTATATGAGAAAGAGTGTGTGTGTGTGAGAGTAGGAAAAAAAAAAAAACCAAATCATCATTATCTCTACTACCAACTTGACTGAGTGTACTACCAACTATCAAGTTAGTGTGAAATTTTTATCAACACATTGTTTTAGTATACGGGAACACTTTGCGAGTTGGTCGCATATTATGTCACCTCTATTGCGCCAGCTTTCGTTCCAGTACTGTTTACCTTCAACTAGTACACATCTACCAAGCGTGCAGGGGAAATTCGAAAAATAAAACTGTTTTTTTAAATTAAAAAAGGGTAATACAAATTTTTTATTCAAACTTGTATCCCGAAGAATTATTAAACGGATCACAACTAGCACGGGTGAAGAAGAAGAAGTACCGATTTCAGTCGGATTCAACGGGCTCATTGCCGTTGCCCCTTGCAATCACCATTTCCGATTGAGTGAGCTTATTCTTTCTTGCCAACTCCAACAGTCTCATCAATTCCTTCTCCTTTTGTTTCAACTCCTGTGCCTTCTTCTCCAAAAGAGCTGCTCTGTTGGCCAACTCTTTGGCGCTTGCCATCTCCATCTCTTCCAACTTCTGCTGTCTCTCCAAGATTCTCTCGTGTCTCAACACATAGGGCACGGTCTCCGAGATTTGGCGCAATTGGTTACGCTGGGGCCCAATCGAGAGCCTCTTGAACGTGCTGCTGTTTGGCGCCCTATCCTCCACCGATATCGTCGACGTGCTGGGTGTAAAGTTTGTTGTGTAGTTTTTCAATTGAGGCGAAGACGAAGCTGACGCTCCCTCTTCTTCTTCCAATAACATCGATGAAGACTTCTTGATCGAAGAGCCCGAAGATGTTACCGAGTGACTGTCATTGTGTAAATGACCATTGCTCTGCTTGTGCCCATCGGCATCGGTAAGTCTCGCTAGATTCGATAACGATGGGATCGCGGCACCGCCTGCTAGTGCTCCACCATCTTGGGTGTGGTGTTCAACTGTATCATGAAACTCGTGATCCTCTGCGCTGTCTTCATCAACCACGGCACCGCCGCCAGTGACTTTAGTTAATCTCTCGGTTCTATAGGTTTCATACAAAAAGTCGTGGGTCAAATCCTTCAAATCTTGCAAGTGTGAACCCAACAAGACCGATCTCAAGATGGGGAAATCGCTAACACTGGTGTCGTTTATATCCACAAATCCCCATGGATACGTTCTAGCCTTGATGTACTTGGCCTGACCGGTTTTATTGTCCCGAACTTCCAAATCGTTTTCCGAGGTTATAATCGCAAAGGGCTGGAGGCCCGATAAGAATTTACACTCGCGAATCAAGTCATAATCTTCTTCTTCGTCATAGTCATTGAGAAAATTGTCAAACTGGAAAACAGGTACATTGAACCGTTCAATGTCAACTCGAATCTGGTGTTTGAAAAACTGCAACTCTTTTCTAGTAAAAGAGTCGGCCTTGGCAATGATTGGGATGATATTGACATATTTCGACAAACGCTTCATGCATTGAATGTCAATTTCCCTCAATCCGTGTCCCGTAGGCGCAATAAAATAGAGCATAACGTGGACTCTTGTGTCTGTAAATCTAGGGTTTCTCTTGATCCTAGTCTCCTCTGCCAAGACTAGGTCGAATTGCTGTTTCAAGTAATTTTCAATCTCCACAAAACAAATTTCATTATTCAAATTTTCACCAAACCCGGGCGTGTCAACTATAGTGAGCAAGACCTTCAAGTTTTCGTCTTCAACAATCTCAACCTTGGTCTCGGTCAAGGCGATACCGGGCTCTTCGTTTATTGTCGAAGGGTTAAACTCGTGTCGGGTCAACATCGACGTGTTGGGCAAGGCAACCGATTTGGCTGAAGTGAAGCTCAAAATCCTGGTGTTTTCGCTCTTGTTGGCCAAGCCGGCCCCGCTCTTTTCATATCTGTGGTTCAACACTTTTCGATCTAGTAAACTGTTGATAAACGTGGTTTTGCCCGTGCCCAGCTCGCCAACAACCATAAATGTGAACTTGACGCCCTTTTTAGCATCCTTCCTGTAGTTGATGATGGGAGAATGGCTCAAAGGACTGCCATTAGCACGGCCAAAACTTGCTGAGCCATAATTGTACAGATCCATTGTCGAAGTGAATGTGCTCTATGTCTCTCTGTATGTCTGTCTGTGTGTGTTTTACTGGGTGGGACCTTGCGTTGAAATTCAAGTCAAATTTCAATAAATCAGCTAACGTGTCTTTGACGAAAAAGCGAACCAAAACAAAGGTCGTGAAGCGAGCGCGTTCCAGTAGGTGAAGTTGATTTTTCTTCTACTTAGGGACGTTTTGTTTGATTCGGGTAGACTGTGAACCTGGGCTAGGTACAATTAAAACAAAGCAAAACTGAAAAAAAAAAAAGGAAGCCGTGGTAGGAAAACTGTAATCAGCACTTATGAGTATCAAGAGGTTCTTGAATAAAGTGTGTAGCAGTAGTTGAAGTTGTTGGTGATGAAAAGTTATTAGTTGTGAGTTGGCTTTAAAGTGGGTCTCTTATTATCCCCTTCAATTTTTTAATTTTTTTTTTTTTATTTTCCTTAAATTTTTTCGACTGGTGCTGTTGAGGGAGAGACAAACAAACCATAACCAAACCCCAAACCACACCACATTTAACCCAATACGTGTACTATGCGAGAGCCAATATATATACACGTTAGCAGACGTTCGACTGAAGTTTGAGACATGTTTTAAACGATGAAGGTTCTAACCAGAATTTGTACTGTTTTTCTTTTTTTTTCTTTTGCTTTTTTCTTTTTGCCGCCAGCTACTACAGCCTGCCCTTCTAGATCCTCCATTATTTGAAAGCGTTGCGAGATAAATCTTTCTAGGTTTGTTTTTTTCATTATTTTGTTATTCTGACAAGTAACTGGGGTGCTCTTGTGGATACAAATACAGAAATTGCAAAACACCAGTGGTACTCCAAGAAGCATCAAGCAAAAAAAAAGGGGAAAAAAAAAGTGCAAAAGATACAAAAGGATAATCTGACATGGCAGACTTGAAGGAGAACCAGGGTTAAAGTCCCTGGCTCATACCCTTCATTTTCATGCAACGGTGTGTGTGTGGGGAGCACGCCTGCGTCATCATACAACAAGCGCAGGGTTCAGATCCTCGCCCTCTCCATTTCATTTGCATTAGCACAGTAGTAACTAGAGATCCAGAGCTCTATTCGCATCTACTTTGCATCTTTTTCTCATCTTCCTAGTCATCTATCGCTTCGCGGACTCTAATACCAATTCCCAGCCAGTCGTGTTTGTTGTTACTGGTGGAGCTCACGAGTGCGAACATTCACAGTTGCTGCAAAAAAAAATTGGATTTCAGTTGTGCAACAACTTCCCAATGAGCTGTTAGTGGACCCACTAGTTGAAGAATGAACCCATTCGACTTTTTTGGAAAGAGCTTTTAGTCTTCTCATAGAACACCAGTTGTAAAACGGCAAGAAAGAAAAAAAAAAAAAAACAGCTTCGCTCGCTAATCGTTATTCGGTCCAACTTCATAATCTCTAGCTACGCAGCATGAATGCAAGAAATTTGGAATTTGATGGAGTTTTTATTTTTCTAAAGCGCTATGTGAGTCGACTGAGCATTTTGGTTATCCATCGTGCCAAAAAAAAAAAAAAAAACAACGTCTGTATGTACATGATAAAAAAAGAGCATAGTAACCATAATCGGACCAGGCTCCGAAAGTTGGAACTCCTCGAGCCTGAGTATACTAAGTGATGGAACGGATTGGAAGTTCGCTCGAAATATAAATGTGTAGATGGAGGTCTCTGACGTCTCAACCAGGTTTTTGTGGTGAGAGAGAAAAAGAAAAAAAAACTAGCCCCCGGCGGGACTCGAACCCGCAACCCTTGACGAATTCCAAAGTATACCGGAAGTCAAAGCGCTGAACCATTGCGCCACGGCGGCCAAGTACCGGCTAGTTGGCTCTTTCAAACAAGGGGTTGGTTCAGAGTAGTCAGGTGCTAAACGTAAATCCATCAACCTCACCTACTTCAATGCTACTTCGACATACAAGAAATACGAAACATGAACCTGATTATCCAATATTTCTTAGACGTTCCTGCGACTGCATTGCGAAGCACCCCCAACTTGCTTTTTTTTTTTTGTTCTGTTCTTCACTTTCCGCCTATTGACCTTAATTTTCGTCAATTTTTGATAGAACTATCCAAATGAACGTCATTTTCTTTTCCTTTTTTCAATTTTGCATTCGAGAAGCATATTCACTCAGGACTTGGCTGAGTGGTTCTCTTTTACAAAGTTATCATTCTTGATAGCACAAGAGGAGCTTATGTTGATAGTGTGGATTGTACCATAAAGCTAAGGGGAAAGAACAATACATTAAGCGCAACATTTCCCTTTTTTTTTTTTTTTTTTTTACCTTTCCCTCTCCCTTTCAACTGGAAGTACATCTCGTGTGGAGATCCCCTTCCTTACAATAAACAAAACCAACATGAATTGCCTCAGGTTACACAACCCCAATCTACGAGCATTCGCCCTCAAACGTGTCCAAAGCACCCATTGGGCTGCACCGGCCAGCTTGCTCACAAGAACATACTTGACGAAGCCGTGTCTGCAGCCACTTCCAATCAACCCGTTATTGCTTACAAGTCGTTTGACCAAGTTCAACTACTCCACGAGAACGGCACCTCCTCCTCCTCCACCGCCACCACCATCAGGAGGTAGAAATGCAAAGGGCGAAAAGATACTCAATCGCATATCGCGCGCATTCACCTTTTCACTATCGACAGTTATCGTCATTGCCGCATCGGGAGTAGCGATGTTGGTGCTCTACTTGATCATCAGCGAGCTATTTTTCCCTCTGGGTGACACTACCACGTTCAACAAGGCCGTGAGTTTGATTCAAGACAATGCCGAGGCTCAAAAAGTTCTCGGTTTCCCCGCGGGTGAAAGATTGAAAGCTTATGGGATCGTTGCTGCTGACCGCTGGGTGCGCAATCGCCCCGTGCAGAGCGCCAAGAGGAAAGGCCAAGATGGCAAGGACCACTTGTTTATGAAATTTCAGGTTGAGACTAGTAAGGGGAATTACGGTGTGGTCACTTTGGAACAAGTCGATTATAGTTGGTGGAGCACCAAGTTTGAGTACATTTCGTTGGATGTGCCTGGCCATAGAACTGTGTATATTGTCGCGCCGCCTAGACCACACATTGCCCCTGCTGTGGGGAAAGGTACGGGATTCTTGGGGTTGAATTGGGGGCCAAAGAAGGACTGATAAGCTCACAGTGAAAGATGAAGGATGAAAAAAAAAAAGTTATTATTACATTAGGCGGTACTATTTAGTATAAAGCGAGGATCACCATAAGGAGGTACTTTGTCCACGAGAATAAATGAGCTTCCGAGCTGAGGATCCGAGTGGATGCAGGAGGTAATATCGACACTGGTTCACGCTCGGTGTCCTCTTTGACCGTTTCTTCAGACGAACTAGCGCCATTCAACAAGCTCTGACAATTGCGTCCATCTTTGCTGAATTTTGTACTCAAATCCACTTGTCCTTCTTTCACCAAAACACCTCTATTCTGCACTTCGCATACTTCTCTCCTCCGCCCCGTCTGCTCATAGTATTTGTTGAGCGCATACGAAGCTCGCACAATGGACTCGCAGTCGCTGAACTTCCCGTACCTGCCCAATTTGCCATTCGTGCTGATATGCTCGCAGTCGATTTTGTAGCAAAGATCCCTCAATATCGCCTCCTCGTCAAACGAGTCACTCTCGACAACTACACAATTCAATGAGTCAAAGAGACACTCGCATTTGCCCTTGTCCGGTGTCTGGGGCAATTTAGAAGCAACTTGCCAAACCGCCGCGTTTTGCATACACGAAACGGGCTCATTTTTTTCAACTTGATCAATTGGCAAACCCGGTGGTTGCGCAGAGTTGAATCTATTCTTTAAAGTTTCGAAATCGGGAAGCTTCAAAACCAGACCGTCCTGTTTAGGCAACACGATTCCATAGTGGTTGACCTCTTCGAAATACTCATATGCAATCCCGCCTGACCACGTCTTTCTCATCGTTGAACCATAAAGCGCTTCAACTTCAGTAAACGGTCTAGGTGTAATCATATTACAGCCAAACTCGCTGAAAAATGCCGGCACGGGGTAGTTTTTGAACGCCGCTGTGAGTTCGCGGTACCCCGAAGTTGTATAAGTCGAGTAGCCACACCACTCGTAAACATTGATAGCAAAGAAATCAGCCTTTGAGTCCAACCCTTCATCTTCTCTGTGGTCCGGGTGCGGGTCGTTCAAATCACACACAAAGTAATTCGCCAAGTACTCTCGAATCGTAGCATCGTCATTGGTGGCATACCCCACAGGCACTTTCCTATACTTTCTATCCCTCATATACTTCTTCACGTCCCTGATAGCAGCGCGAACAAACGGAGCAGAGTCAACATTAGACTGCAGATCAGCAACTTCATTACCTGCGAAAAACCCCAACAAATTATCAAATCCAACCATGGCATCAATCACAGCCTTGTACCGTTGCAACAACTCCGTGTCCCAATGCGGGAAATCGCGCCTGATGGAGCAATACGGCTCGCCCAAGTCTGCCAACACGTAAATGCCCGCCTCAGCGAATGCGTCCATGCACACATTGTGGTTCGCCAAGGGGTTAATCTGGTAGATCCTGACTAAGTTGATCCCCAACTCCTTGAGGTGCTCCAAGTCGCGCAAGCACGAAAACGGGTTCGACATGGGGTCGATGTAGTTGGTTTCTTTCACGGGGTCGTAGACTTCGCCTTCCTGGCGGGTTTTTTGATATGCTATGCCCTTGATGAAGAATTGCTGGTGCGTTAATGAACCGTAGAACTTGTTGCCTATTACTTTGATGGGTTCTATGGAGGATGACATGGTGGAACTGACAAAAAAGACGACCAACGCTGCAAAGAAGGCGGTGGTACCATCAAGTTTCATTCTCAAGTGATTGCAAAAAAAAAAAAATCAAATGAAATATTCAAATATAAAAGTCGGTTTTGAGGAAAAAGTTCACAATTTGGTGCAAAAAAAAAAAAGAAAAATTAATTAAAGCGCAACGGCGTAATGGTTGCAAAATTGAAATTTGCGCTTTTTTTTTCTTCTTTGGATACTAACAATTTTCCAGCCATTGATCATTAAACGCACAAACAAATAAACAAACAGACATACACACACATGTTTTTTCCGTTCTTTCTTTTACTAAAAAATGTCATATAGCTTTTTGAATTCCTTTTTGCCTTTGCATTCAAGCATGTATATCTCGGCTTCACTCACTTTCACGAGTAGTCCGGCTCGTCCTATCTTTTCGATTATGCTAAACTTGTTTTCGTCTGAGATAAGCCAGTCGAACTGCGTGCCCTCGTCGAGGTTGACCAATTGAAACTCATAGTGGCAAATGTGGGTCATTGGCTCAAACACTCTGTCTATGTTCAAATTATACATCGACATTTTCTTCCACGAGGATGGATTTTTGATTTCAGAATAAGACTGCATTTGCTTCTGAAGTCTGATTGTGGTCTCCATTACTCGAAACCGAGTCAAACGTGGGTTGTTTGTGATACATGAGTTGTAGATCTCATCGGTATTGATGCTTGAAGTGATTCTTTTTTCGTGGTAGCTGGAGTTGTAGGAGCTGAGACTTGTGAATGTTGACGATTTGCTCGGATTCTGGTCCAACATTGACGATGAAAGTGTATTGTCCGATGTCAACGACTTGGATGCATTCAATGAGCCATAGCTTGTGCTCTTGCTCGGATTGAGGAAACTGATTGCATCTTGCATGTTGGAGATCATCTCATCCACAAGGGCACTCGTGGTTCGTATCATGATGAGCATGCTCTCACCCGTTACTGAGTTTTTGGAGTTGATCTGCAAGTCAAGCGCCGACGAGGAGTGCACTTTGGTGGGTATGGCCGGATCGACATCTAAAATCAACACTGGCACATCTACAAACTCTTGAAATTGGTCATCGTACTCTTCTTTGAAAACCATAAACCAGCACCGGCGGCTCTCACAGTCGAGCACGATCTTGACAAAGATCAATTCTGCCGTGGTCAACATTTCCCACTTGCCGTACTTTGACTTCCATTTCGAGATTTTGAGTGTCTTTGAAGAAGACTCGGAAATGTATAAATCCTCGGTCGAGTCCAGATTGATTTCATCTTTCAATTTTTGTGGTATCTCAAGTTTGCTTTCTGATGGAGGTTGGCTCAGGGAAGATAAATTCGGTGCGGAAGCATTCAAATGCGGCTTGAAGAAATACGTCGAGGTGGATGATGGTAAAGCAAAGGGAGAAGGTATTTTAGAAGACGATCTTGTCATCTTGGTTTGGTTGTTCTCACTGTTTTCCAACGCGTCCAGCTCACACGAGGGAGGAGTATCTGACTCTTTTTCTTGAGTAACAAGGGGATGGTTAGCTTTTGGCTCAAAGATTGAGGACTCAGTTTTGGCAATTGTCAGCTCCGAGGAGAAGCGTGATGTTGTTATCTGCGGTACAGCGATTGGGGTCAGCTTTGATGTGTTGCTACCGTGCTCCACCAACTCCGCTAGCTCCTCCATTTCCAGTGACAAGCACAGGGGCTCATCAACCAGTTCTCTTGGCGTAAGTTCCGTCAAGTTCTCAGCGGATGAATTGGGGTTTTCCTTTGATTTTCGAAACAAAGCGAAAAAAGACCTCTTTTTTGACTTTTTTTGCACTGTCGTCAAACTGCCGTTGCTAGTGGTGGTGGTGGAGGTAGTAGTACCCCTAGAAAAGGATGGTTGATAGCCTTTGCCAAAATTCGCAATATCAATGGCCGACCCATTTGACAATTCGTATGTACCAGTTTGAGTTTTTGCAACAGCCTTTGAAGAAGTTGGCGGTACGAGACTGGGCGAATAGTACTCCGACGGCTCGGGAGTTGCAAACATAATCTCCGCTTGCGATGAGATTGGACGGTTTTCTCCATTCAGATCATCTGAAAGCTTCCTCCTGTTGATTATGTGGAAAAGTTTTTCGTCTCCTTCTTCAGAGTCACATGTTTTATTCGAATCTGGTGATGGGTACGGGTTGATAGTCTTTTTGATGATGGGGAGACTTTTTTCGTATTGCGACTTGATGGATTCAGCTTTGCTATTTGGTTGTGGTGGTGGTGGTGGTGGTGCCGATGATGATGAAAAAACAGATTCGGTCTTGCCACCACTGATTGAAGATTTTATCGATTCTGCCCTTGCCCTTTCCCTTTGTGATGGGACCGGATCGACCCTTGTACACGAGATGGTTGGAGAACTGATGAGCTCTTTAAACGGTTGCTTGGTGGGTTCGTTCACTGGTCCTGGTGGAGTAACATCCAAAGACATAAAGTTTTTATGGTCTGTATCGGACATTACATTTATCCCCAAGCCAGACATTGCGGGACTTGAATTTTCAGAGTTGATCAAAAACTGATTGCCGTTTGTGGATCTGTTTTTCTCCAAAGGGCATATTTTGGAAAGGTATGCAACCCATTGACAGTAGAGCTCTTGATCTTCAAATGCGATATTCAATGATCTCTCACTTTGATGATCGTTGCCCATAAAGTTGATAGATCTCAACACCATCTTGCTAAATTCAGAGCAGTAGTTCAAAGACAACTCATTCACCCTAAACGGTGGGTAGAGTAAGCTCCGAACAGGTTGAACTCCCGCGTGCACATCAACACTCAAAACAGCCAATGCGTTGTAATCACCGCCTCCAATGAGATCCACCAAAATCAACTCAACTTTGGCTCCGTCCAGCAGGACGTTGGAGTTGCCCGTTCGATGCACAATTTGTTTAGCGGTGAAATAACTCGATACCAAGTGAGGATCGTCGTGCCGGCTCGTGCAAGTAAACGACCGAACGTTGGTGAAATTGATGCTATTTTCCTGCGACAGTGATGATGACGATGAGACGAAATGGCTTTCAAACGCAGTTTGGATCTCGCATAATTGAGCCTTGATTTTGTCCAATTTCTCGATGATGTAGGGATTGCGCAAGTATTGTGGGCACAAGTCGATAAACTGAACAAAGTTTGCAAAGTTCTTCAACGGAGCAGCAAGTGCTTCAAAACTGGCGTGGTCAATGGAAAAGTTCGAAGTCACCAATTCGCTGTATTTCTGAAACAACGTCAAGTTGTCGTTGTCGAACCATAGTAGGAAATGGTTGACAAAATTCTTGAAGCATTCGTGGTCGTTAAAGTCAAAGTCCCTGAGCGACTGGTCTATAAACACAAGAAGCTTATTGTTTCTCGTATGGATGCCTCTCGCTATGGACGAAAGGGACGACGTCGCCAGAGCATCCCGGAGTTTCAACGAACGGACCGTGCTGAGGATTTCGACCAATTCTGCATTGGTGGCCTTTGTCGAAGCGAGAAGTTTCTCAAGTACATGTTCTTGGTCTCCAGTTTCGATCATCTTTGCTTTCCCAGGAGCACACTTGGAGATATATTTCTTTCAAAACGGAATGACCGACGCTGGTGCAAGTGTATCCAACTGCCAACTTGAAATAGCTATCTACTTTTCTCTAGTGGCTAGCAAGCAGCTGAAGTTCTCAGTCCTTGGGGCTGCTGGATAAAAACCTCTCCAAGACAGAAAGACAACTGCAATAAAAAAAAAAAAAAAGACAACTTGATCTTTTTGAAGATGTATCGTTACGCGAGAGGACATTGAAAGCTATAAATTTCCAGCTGTTTGGGCCGGTTATCCTCGAAAGGGGGGAGAGGAGGAGCAAGGAGTAAAAAGAGGGTTGTCAAACAGGGTCGACTTTTGAACGCGTCTCGTGTCCTTTTTTTTTATTTTTTGTTGTTTATTTTCTTTTGCGAGTTTTTCAACACGCGCCAATCTCCCATCTCCACCTCGACAACGTTCATTGATGTCCTTTTTTGGTTCTCTATGGTGGGTGCTGGCGGTTTCTTTTCCCCTTGCATATGGCTCTGAAACAGGAATTGTAATGAACAAACAATCGGCGGATACTTTAAGCTAAGGAAGACGCGGCTTCTGCAAATTTGAGTAAGCAATTGTGGGAACGGCCCAATTTTTTTTTTGAAAAGTCAACGGTCCTCTCGTGTGTGAGGGAGAGAAAACTAGTGTTATCTTGCTTCAGAGATCCAATGGTTGCAAACCAATATCAAGTTGCAAATCAGATTGAGCCCCTAGATTTTCCATTAAGTGACTCGAGCATCCAACTTAGCACGGACTGAGCATAAATGAATGTACCAGCAACTTTTTTTTTCTTTCTTGTCTCTCCCAGTAAATAACCCAGTTTGCCTTCTTCTTAGCATCTGCAGATGCTCTTGCCGTTCTTTGCAAAGGGGGACTTCACGGTCTCCTATCCAAAATACCCGTTGAGACAGTTACGACGGCAGCTGAATAGAGACAAAAAAAAATTAATAACGAGTAAACCTTATGTTCTCCATTTCCCTGGGACGGGGGGAAGGAGAAATTGTATCCAATTGTGCTAGTCAAACACCTTCAAAAACTTTGGTGAAAACATTGATGCTTGTTTAAACTCCACCCATGCCAGGTAGATCTTTCGTCCAGATAATCATTTTTTTCTCCCCTATTGCCAGTATATTGTCCAGTGGGTCAGATTACATGTCATCTCCGAGTCAAAGCTCAGTAATCTCGCGAAACAACCCACTTCAAGAGTTCATCGACTCCTTCGCCCGTCTTACCGCTTACTAGTGAAAGATGCCAATGATCATCGTCTAGTCGCTCTTGTAATTTCAAAGCTCGGCTCACGCTCTGCTTCAATGGCTCCCTCTTGTCCTCGGGTATCAAGTCGCACTTGTTTATCACCACGAGCAAATAGATGCCCGCGAGCCGGTCCTGTTGCACGATCTTCTCGTTCAATTGAGAAAAGCTTTCCTCGAGTCTTTCCGTGCTCAAGCCATCAATCACCCAAAGGACAACGTCGGTCAGATCATAAAACCCGCCCCAAAAGGCGCGTAGCGTGGTCTGTCCTCCTACATCCCATATACTTAGCGAATAGCCTCCATATTCAAAGGGAGTGATCTGGAATCCCACGGTGGGGGAAACAGAATCGACATCCTCATTGAACATTCGTTTCGTAATTGTTGTTTTCCCCGAATTGTCCAAGCCCAAGATAAGCACGTCTATGATTTTGTCCTTTTTATTTTGCTTTCTGATTATCGAGAGTAGACCCATCTTATACGGCGGTATTTTATAGATGAGCCCACCACATTTGATTCGAGAGGTTATCTATGCAAGTGTTTTTACAGGGGTGTTGAAACAAACCTTAGGGTTGCGCTCTCTTTCTCTCTCATGGTAATTCGAAAGGCGTGCGAATTTTCCTATTGATACATCTGGAATCCACCTCACCATGCAAGGGTAGAATCAGGTCAAGAAGAAGAAAGAGAATTCACGGCAAGAAAGATGGACACACAGCTTGAGCCTCTGTAATTATGCCAAATTCTACCGCGAAGAAACAGCAGCGGTCAATATTTGAATTTTCACGGATGCAAACGGTGACGAAAAGCAGTTTGGCTGAGGAAGAAGAAGGAGGAGAAGAAGACGAAGAAGAAGATCTTGACGGTGTGCTATATGTGACGCAAAAAATTAAAGAGGAGGCAGAGGAGGAAGATAAAACGGATAATATGGCGTTATTTGAAATCAAGAGAGAAGAGGAGAGCGCGGTTTGGTCAAATACAGCAAAGGTCGAACCAGACTCCATGTTTGATTTAAAAAGCTCGCTGTTGTTTGCTGAGCAAACCATTTCTTCAACAGAGCAAGATACTCAAGTAAAGATTGAAAAAGTGGAACCAAGAAAAGAAGCAATCTCATGCCCGGTTTGCGAACTAAATCTCCGCGAGATGGATTTCCGCAGTCGAACGGATCATGTTGATACGTGTCTAGTACGCGTCACTTTTGTTGAAAATGAAGGATCGTCACCGGAAAGTTCATCATCAAGCTTGCTTTTGGACAAACAGAAGCCCGCAAATAAGAAAAGGGCTCTACCGGAGAAAAAAGATGCTAGTCCTGGTAAGAAAAAGAAAATCGTCAAGGAGAAAGTGCGATATATCAACACCGAAACAAACGTTAACGGGAGTGCAAAGATCATCAAGCCGCCTCCAGTGAAGAAAAACTCGGATAGCTCGAGCTCAGTCTCCTCGCCAAATACTGGCTCTATTTCCCTTAGCACGGCAAAGCCTTCATCATCATTTAACAGAAGAAAGCCTATTTCGCCGCTTAAAACAATGACTTTCCCCATTGACAAGTCGCGAGATTTGAAATATCAGCTTGCAGTTGACGCATTCTGCTTTGCACCTCATGATACCATTGACCAGTACTTTCTCACTCACTTCCACGCTGACCACTATGGAGGGATATCCAAAAAATGGGCCTACGAACGCGTCTTTAAGGGCGATGAAGATTACGAAAATGACTCAAAATATAAACGGATCATTTACTGTACGGAGATTACTGGCAAATTGCTCACCTTGTATTTCTCCGTAGACCCGAGATTCATCAAGCAATTGCAAATGGATGCTCGGTACAAGGTCAAGAGCTACGCAGAAGCTGAAGTTGTGCTCAACGGGGGGTACAAGAGTGATTCCACCGATCCTGGACTATATGTGACATCAATCACTGCAAACCACTGCCCGGGAGCTGCCATTTTTCTTTTTGAATCCATTGGACTAGATGGGACCATACATCGAATCTTGCATTGCGGAGACTTTAGAGTCAATATGACTATTCTCGATCACCCTTTATTGAATCGGTTCAGCGTTGGCCGACGCAATGTGGACGACACGTTGCAAATAGACAAGGTCTACCTCGACACTACTTATATGAACCCCACCTATACCTTCCCCAAACAGGAACTCGTTTGCGATACCGTCGCGACGCTTTTCGAACAATTGGCAACGATGCCAGAGGGAAATGCTGGTGGGAATTCGTTGTTCAACACGTGGTTTGGTTTTCTCACCCAATCACGAATTACCGACTTTTGGCAATCTGGACCACTGGCAACTACGAAGAAGAAGAAATTCTTGATTCTCGTGGGCACCTATGTGATTGGCAAAGAGAAACTCGCCACCGCAATCCTGAAAAGACTCCAATGTCCAATTTACGTGTCAAACATCAATAACAGGAAAAACAAATACGAGATTCTAAAGACTTATAAAGATGAGTATTTGGATCTGGTGCTCACAGATGATGATTTGGGCAGCAGGGACTCTAGCGATTGTATCGTCCATCTTGTACCTATGAACATTGTGGGCTCGATCCAGGAGCTATCAAACTATTTCAACCACAATCGGTACTATGAAAGTTTTGAAAGATGCGTCGGGTTACGACCAACTGGGTGGAGCTTTGCCCAGAACGGGAAAGGGAAACAAGCTGACCCGGAGCCTGATGACACAACAATTGTGCCGCTAACTCCACTTGAAGAAGTTGTCAAGGTGATGGAGACCACTACAAGTTACACTTTTTCCGATCACATTTTACCTCAGGGCACAAAGAGTGGATCAAAATCGGGATCGAAATCGGGATCGGGATCATCCAGGGGAAAACCGGATCTGGAATTGTATCGAATTTACTCAATCCCATATAGTGAGCACTCGTCGTTTCGAGAATTAGCTTATTTTGTCGTGTTTTTCAATATCGGGCGTGTTATCCCAACGGTGAATTGCAATAACGAGTTCAATTTGAAGCGAATGGAAGAAATCATAGGCACATGGGAGCAAGTGAGGCGGCTCAAGACTGACCGAATGAATGAAACTGACGCCGCTATTGCAAGCGAGGAAATGATGCTGAAAGTACAAGATCTTTCGTTGGAAACCTTTTGAAATGAAGCACCAAAAAAAAAAAAACCACAGTGCCGGGTGTAATAAAAATCTATAAAACATTATTTTATACAACAGGGGGATGGTGGTGGACTGATCCTTTAAACTTTCTCATTTTTCAGTTTTTTCCCAGAATATACATTCAATATCGCTTCGCATTCCTCACTTCCCTTACACGAGGACCATTGAGCAACGAGATCTCCATTTTCGTATGTTTCTGATTTAGCAACATTCTTGTTATTGTTGTTGTTGTTGGTGGTGGTGGTTGTGTCATGCGAAGCTGCAATCAATTTTGCCCGAACAATAGCAGTCTTGCTCAAGACAAACGGATGCCATTGCAACATGTGTGTCAATGCCGAGTCGGGTCCGTGGGGAAAACTAGGATAGTTTTTGTAAAGTGGATCACTCCAAATCTCAATGAGGGCCTTGCCAAATGCGTCATTCTTGACAAAGAACGAGTTGGTTTCAATCATCTTGTCCGACTGGGTCACAATCAATTTAATACCTTCGGCTTTGGTGCTCTTGTAAGTTTTGATTAACCCATGAGGTGGAATCAAGGGTTGATCGCGTAGCATCTGCTTGTTGAGCAGTTCGGGGCTCAACAAGATCTTGTCTATACTAATGGACATGTCCATCAAAAGGGCATTTTCATCCAAATACCAAAACCATTTCGTGTGTGGGAACGCAAGACGCGCTGCTTGGAGACAGAATAACCGAACCCATTTGGCTTTTTGTTCTTCGTTTAAAGCTCCCATCGAGCCAAGCTGAGGTATAAACTCCGCAGCCCAGCGCACATAGACACCGTATTTCTGATGGTAGGCGTAATCGACTCTGTTTTGCACGATTTTCGTCAAGCCATCCAACGAGTACTTGTTAAAGTCAATGGCGGTGACAATGACCACGTCAGGGTAATTAGCCAATGACTTTGGTCTATATACAACCTTGTCTTGGTTTTTGAAATGGTTTTTCGCATTCATCAATATATCCTTGGCATTTTGCTCTTCCTCTTTTGCCTTTTGAACATTTACATCTGGATCGTCCATCACCGCCAACGGCTTTAGTTCTGTCTTGTCACTTCCCGCTTGGGTAAACTGAAGAACCAATTTCAGGATGCCCAATTGCTTTAGCGAGTCTGCATGCTCAACGGGCGGATAAATAAACCTCGACTGTGTTTCAATCAACTGGTCACTCGAGTACGGGTGCGGTGGAGAATACAGTCGGATGGTTGGTTTTGTAAATAGCAGTGAAAAAAACGTGAACGGATTGAAGAAAAACCATATTAGAAGCGCGCCAATCAAAACCACCGGGAATTTCTTCCTCTGATTGATCCGACTGAATGTAGCTGGGAGAGGTAAAAAGGAATGGTTATTGTTTCCATGTCGTGGTCGAAATGCTTTCTTGTTGTGAACCATAGTAGAATGAAAGTATACTGAAATGGAAAAAAAAAAAAAAAAAGGATCCAAGGTTCCAAATTATATATCACAGCACCTTCAAGTAAAGACCGTTTCTTTCTCTTTCTCTCACTCACACTCTCTCTATTTCTGTTTCACTTTGATCCCAGTATCTTCTTCTTGTTTGGGGCCTGAAAATCTGTCAATCTTGAATATAAAATCTTCTTTGGAAATCTGGGTCTTGTATATTATTTTGAGTTTGGTTTTCAAGAGAGATTATTTTCGGAACAGAACAACAAACAAAAAAGTCTCACGCTGTGCTGTTCGAGAGAGACAGACACGTGAGTGTAACCAGCTCTCACCAACTACTACTCTATGAACAACAGAAAGTACGGATCCAAAGAATGATTGTTCCATCATTTGCAGTCTAAATCATACAATTGTAGCTATTTGCCATCTTCTCTTTTTTTTTTTTGTTTTCTTTCCTTCATATTTTTATTCTACCTCACAAACTGGTGTTTAATGTTCTCCCAAAAAAAAGAGCTGAGTCGAGTTTCTAATTCTGGGGTCAGCTTGAAGTCGATCCCTTATTTATTCTATCTTCAATCACTTGCAATGCCACTTGCCTTCTTCTTTCAGCCACAGAGCTCGCTATACTCTTGGTGGCCTGGTTGGCTTGTTCTTGTCTCTTTTGGGCTCTGGAGTTGCTCTGGGTCACAGCCTCGTCGTTGAATGGGGTTATTACTGCCAAAAATACTGCAAACTGGTATACTTGCTCAAACACGGGGCTCAAGTATGGCTTTAGAGTCTTGGGGAAAAACTCCACCAATTGGAAGGTGTCAGAGGCGTCACCGACCAAGACCGAGCTGTTTGTTGCATCATTGGTAGATATGGGCAATGTCGGATCTGTCCTCAACAGCTGGAAAAACCTCAAGTAGAAATAGGCAATAAAGAAGCTTGTGATTGAAGGAACTGCCGGGTACAACGATTGGCTGATCACAGCCGACCAGATCGTCAAGATGATCATAAACGCAAACGGCAAGTGCTTGACTCTAAAGTTGACCAAGCCTCGAAACAAGACAATATTGTGCTCGGGTATCAATTGCTTGAAAACAACGAGAAACCCAAAATAGTAAGATATGCCTCCGCCCAATGGCAAGTTCATGCTTTTCAAATCCTGTCTCACCAAGTTGGAAACAATGGCAACCAAAACTGTGATCAAGTTGGTGACCCCACCAACAACCAAAATGAACTTGACCACTTCAAACTGGCCCCAAAATCTCTCGACAAATTTGCTTCCAATGTACAACACCACAAACGAAAAGACAAAAGTTATCAAGCTCGTCTCGGCAAATATGGCCAGAAACAAAACCCATGGGTTCCTAATGGTGGAGCTGGGTATTAGCTGAATAAATGGTATGTGTATCTGTTGGAATCGTGCTGCATTTGGTTGGCCTTGTGATTGATTGTAAATTCGATACTTGAAAACAAATAGTAGCGTCGTAACTGTGAGTAGTGCTCCTAATAGTATCCGGGTAGATTTCGGCACACTATGAGCTCGCATAAGTCCCATCCTGTAGTTGTCGTTTTTTGTCTATTTCTATATATATAATGAATCAATTAATCAAAAAGTGTGCTGTTTTTCTTTGGTTCCAGCAAAGGTGAAGTAATTGAATAATAGTTGGTGATTGATTTTTAACTAGTGACACCGGAGGTTAACTATTACACCATGATGGTTTTTTTTTCTCCCGTACATTGATTTTTTTTTTACTGAATTTTACTCTCAGGGACAACCAGAGACTATCATGGACTAGTTCCACCGATATTCAAGACTCATTAAGGGCAGTAAGTGATACCACACGCTACGAAGGTATCTCACCTTACATCGAGATCAGATAAATCAACAATTTCAAATATACTCTATAAATTTCAAACATTATATAAAAAAAAATAAACTTTGCTAACCTACTCACCACCACCACCACCTCAATCTTACTTTACTATTTTCTTTTTTTTTGGCCTCGTCGTTGTAGCAGTTTCAGTTTTAGTAGTAGAAGTAGCAGTAATAGCAGTGTGGGTGGGTGTTCAAAGTTTCTCTCTCTGTCCTCATTCATTTTTATTTGAATGGGTTCGTCGAATATGCAGTAGTTCTTCCAGTCATTCTGGTACTCAAGTATGACCATGTGTATGTACGTGGTCTGTTTGGCCCAGTATCGTTATTGGATACGTTTCTTGGTTGGAACAAACCATTGGCAATTGATCCTGGACCACCAATGTTGGCAAAGACATCAACCTTAATTTGTCCAGATGCAACGGCAGGCGCAACAATAATGACAACAATCAAAATCAACACGGCAAAGTACAAGACACAGTACTTCCTAACCATTCTCTTTCTCAATCTAGCTTGCTTCAACGAGTAGATTGGTGGTCTGATCAATCTTGATGGTTTCAACCAAAACAACATCATCGAGTGCCATCTGTCAACTAAAGGAATGAACAAGATTGGTAACTGACAGAACAAGATAACGTGGGCCAAAACAAAGTCACCGGCAAACTCGGACATTTCAATAATCTTGGCCACAAATTCACGCGATGGTTGGGTGAATGCCATCCAACCCATACCGGTGTTGTACCATTTACCTGTCCAAAAGGCGGTGTTGGCCTTGTCATTCTTGAATTCTCTGGTCAAGAATGCCAAGGTCAAGAATTTAAACAACAATCTTTGGATGTAAATCATAGTGGCCAAACCCAACAACATTCTGGCAAAACTGAAACCTTCAGTGACCCACATGACAATGAAAAATACAATGTGGACAATAACGGCAATACCATGGGCAATGCCAGCAATGACAGCACCAGTCTTTTTGCAGCACAATCCCAACAAGGGACCAGCACAACATGCCATACCAACACATCCAAACAAGACTCCACAGTCAATGACTACTGGGGCCAAAGCACAAATAACCAATCTCAAGACAGAGTTGACTGGTTGAGGCTCCTCTGAACCCAAAATTGGATATGGATAACTAGTGACACCAGTTTGCGCATTGATGAATGTGTACGCAACGAAAAGACCAGCTGTGTAAATCAATGTTGGAAGGAAATCAGCAAACAAAATGTTGGATCTATGGGCTCTTGAAGCATCGCCGGCAGACTTTTCAGACACGTCTCCAGTCAACTTACGCTTGAAACCAGTGATACGTGATCTAGAAAGTCTAACGTAACCAATCCATGAGTTTCTGTGCCATTTGGTGTTACCTCTAGAAAGCCATCTGATAAAGTCTCTGTAGTCAATGAAAAAGTCTTCCCAAGCAAATTGATGTGGGTTGAAAACAAATGGTGAAAACATCAATGACGACAATGAGGCCCAGAACCACAACAATGGTGCTTGCCAATGGGCCACAGTACCAAACAACAAAATCAACATCAATCTTGCACCCATGTAAATCGACGAGTCGGCAAAACGGGAGTACAAGATTGAAAATGGAATTCTCGAAGTTGCAAAGCCTCTACCGGTGGAGATATATCTGGCACCACCAACAGTCATATCGGTAAACACGGATGACGAGTAGATTTGAGCAACAAACACTTCAAACATTGGCGACAATGAGATAAAGTGTCTAGCAAATCTTTGGAACGCCTTCCATACACCTCTTTCAATCAATTCTTGAACAACCAATGGAATAAACGAAATGAAGAAGACAATGAAAATCGATAAGGTGTAACGTCTGATCCAGTCAACAGCTGGCGAAAGATTGTAACAACCATATGGGTACAAGACATCAGTCACTGGAACATCCTTGTCGTACGAACAGATAATCGACTCATGGGCCAACGAGTTCAAGTTAGCCAACACCAAAATAAACACTTGCAAAGACAATTGAATAAACAAGTTATTGATGTGGAAACCTGGGTGACCATAGTAAAACGACAAGAAGCGATCCAATGGCAATTGAGTCGACAAGTAGTAGTATTCTCTCGACAACATTTGCTCACCCATACCAGCACCAATCTTGGTGGTGAAATTCAAAATAGAACCAAAACCCATATCTCTACCTTTACCACATTGGTAGTATTCACAATGCTTAATCTTACCACCTCTCATCATTGCCGTCATACCAGCGTAAATATCCTCATTCAAATGCAATCCCTTTTGCGCTTTAGAGACACCTCCTCTGGTCAACATAAATGTAGCATTGAGGAAATCCGGGTGACCATAATGCAATTTACCACCAATTTGAGCCAAAGTTCTAGCAAACAAGGTACCAAAAGTTTGTTCCTTACCAGCAGCAACATCACCAAGGACACCAGAGTTTTCGGAAAAGATATATTCTCTGGCACCAAGGATAGCAACTGGGTCCTTCTTCTCGGAAACATCAGCAGTTTTCAAGTTTGGAGCATATGGGTTAACGTGTTCGACATTCAATTCTTCAAACTCAGCCAATACCGATCTAATCTTTAAACATTCTTCCAAATAATTGTCCTGATTGGCATCAACCAATTGGATATATTCACCTCTGTGGAAAATGATGGCATGATTTTGGTTATCAGATTTACCGTCACCAAGGATTGGGTTACCAGACAACTGGACTCTAAATTTGGGACGACGTCTTCCATTTTCCAACATTTCACAGTGTCCGTCAATCAATGCAGAGTAAACTCTTGGTTCCTCATCTTCATTCAAAGCAGGTTCTTCATCCAAGAATGCAATTTGCAAGTCTGGGTAAGCACGCAACAAAAACTCGGCATTTTCCATTTCGTCATCTTTAAACTTGGACAATCTTTGCATGGAAACCAAAAATCTAAACTTTCTTCTAGCCATTTTCTCAAGAGCCAATTCCAAACCTTCGGGGTCACCACCAAAGTATTGAACCAATTCAGGATTTTCCACTCTGTAAAGCAATTTGATTGCTCTAGCGTAATTCATGAAACCGGAAACAGTTCTGTACAAAGTTTGAGATCTCAACGATGCCCAGATTCTGGTTCTCAAGGTATATTCAGGAGCGGCAGATTTGAAACCAATACAGTAAAATGGCAAGTCGTCAATCTTCGATTTCAATCCATCTTCAGACAATTTTTCAGAATCATCGCCATTTTCATAAGCGGCAGTTTCTTCGGCCAAAATCTTGGTGTCCTTAACAAAACACTCCCATTCAACAGGGTGCAACTGTTTCAAATACTCCAACAATGTCACTCTTGAGAACTGGTCGTCTTCTCTGATAATTTCCCTCAACGACAATAAAATCTTTTCGGAATAGTGAGGAGTGAAAACGGTAAACGTGGGCATATTGTCAACTGGCAATGGCTCGGGGATAGGAGTGGCCAAAGATTGGGCAAAAAATGAAATTCTTCTTTCAGCTTCAGAGTCTCTTGGGAAAAACTCAGTTTCAAAGTTATTGTCATCTTGTGAAACAAAAAAAGTTGGTGCTCTTAAAGTTCTCTTGCCTTCAATCTCAGATGGCACTTGGTGGTACAACAATTTTTGAACGTGATCAATGGCCAACAAGTGTTCTCTGTACATGGAAATAACAATGGCATTCCAAATCTGGGAAATCAAAACCTTGGGTTTGTACTTGATTTCCATCTCGGTGGTGGCCAAAATCTTTGAGTAAATTCTCTTTGGAAGTCTGGTAAAGATATTTCTCCATGGCGTCAAGATGGAAATACCCAAGTAAAATGAACGTCCAATGGAAAAGATACAGTTGCAGATAATGTACCACATGTAGGTATCCAAAAAGAACAACAACAAATCGACAAGGTACATCAATCCCAAAACGATTCTGGCCTGCTGTCTACAAACACGCCAGCCATACCAAACTTCACCAATACATCTCATTTCCATGGTGGACAAGTTTCTGATGGGATCTCTCAACGACAAGGTCAAAAAGAAGTAGGATTCAACCAACTTGGCGAGAAAGACCAAAAACCACAACAAGTAGGACATCCACATGTCCAAACCTCTCAATTTGATAAAGTTTGCCGTAAAAGTTTGAGATGAAATGTACCTTCTTGATCTCTTGTTCATATAAGATGTGAACAAACCGCCCAAGGGCATGATTGCGAAAAAGACCAAAGTGGCAACGGCAATGAAAAAGCCAACAATGGAAACAGCGAGAGCCGACTTGGAGTACAACTCGAGTCCAGCAACTTTAAATGTGTAAACAACTGGTACCAAGTTGACGACAAAGATCAAAATCAAAAACATCAAACGACGCGTCAAGTGCTGAGCACCGGCCCATTCTCTGGGCACAAACATCCACTCGAATAGAGTAGCCAAAATCTGAATAAACGAGGCCAATGCACCACCAAGTGCACATGCTGCCCACCGGGAGGATGCAAGCGGTTGATTGTTTCTAGTTTGAACATAATGCTTAGTGTATAATGTAGGGGAGTTGTACGCAGTGTACATCCAGTAAATTGTGAAATGAATGATCCAAATTCTGTTAAAATTTGTAATGAAATGCAACCAAGTTCTAATTTCCTTGTATGTCTTGAAAAATACGTTACCCCACTCAACTTCTCCCAATCTCAAGTAACGTTCCTCTTGAGGAATATCCACCAACCTCGTTCCGTCACCAAACATAATTCTTGAGATACCTTCGGGGTACCAAAACAATTGATTCACGTCATCGTAACCAATAACCTTGTTGTGGTCTTTTTCACGCTTGACAAATCTACCTTCATAGACTTCGTAAACTTGCGATCTAAGGAACCTGTACAATGGAGTAATGACTCTGTTCAAGTAGTCGCCTTCAGGGACTGGTTCTTGTCTTTGTTGACACAAGGGTGATTGTAAATAATCAAATGCAGACTTGTAAATATAACACAAGCACTCTGGTGTGAAACGGACTTGATTAGCTTCACCCCACAAGAGCAAGTAAAGAGCAACATCACGAACCCTTTCCTCGGGGGTTAATGTGTTCATCTTGGCTTTCCATCTGATTTCAGCAGCCTCCAAGGAATAGTCACCTTCCAACTCGTTGGCCAAAGCATCGACATCTTGGCCATGTTCTTCAGCAGCTTGTCTAGCCTTTTTCGATTTTTTGGAAGCCTTTCTTGCCTTTCTACCGATTTTACCCAAGGTCATATTGGCAAATCCCAAAGAGTCGTCCAAATCTTGTTGCGAAGAAAAGAACCACTTTCTATAGTTGGCATTGTCACCACCAATATAGTCGGCGTGCAAGCTCAACAAGGCCTGCGCAGGCGACATACGAGACGATCTCGAGTCCAACAACGTCATAAAGTAATCAAACATATTCCTCATCGAGTCTCTTTGAAAACCAAACTTGTTTGCCAAATCGATAAAGATATCTTCAATGTGCTCAATCTTGATTGGTGCTTGTGGATCGGCCGACCAAGCAGGATATGGTAAATTTGATGACATGTGGAACTGCGAAGGGTCATAGCCTTGGCCCTGGCTGCCATAGATGGGGGTAGAGGCGCCCGATGATCTTGGATCTCCACCATAGCTCATTTGCGAAGGAGTGTATTGAGTTCCATATTGGTCGTAACCTGGAGTTCCCGGGGTTTGCCCGCTGTAGCTGAAATCGGAAAAGGCCTCGGGGTCTGCATTGTAGCCTTGCGCATTCATGGGCTGGTTGCCGTATTGGTGTTGGTCATGGTAGCCATCCATGTCGTATGGCTGCTGCTGATATTGTGCATTTGGATCTTGGTTATATTGCATGTTGGGATCTTGATTGTACTGCGCATTGGGGTCGTAGTAGTCCTGCTGATGCTGTTGGTGCGGATGCATGGCATTAGTGTCATCATAAGGTTGTTGATAGTAGCCCCCCTCGCTTGGCGGCGGAGCACCACCACCTTGCTGATTCGGGTCGTAGTAGTTATTGTGGTTGTTATCGTTATACGACATCTAATCACAACACGTTAGTAACGATGGTTCGACCCACGGCTTGCGGAAGCAAAGTTATGGGATGATTGATTTGGATTCTTAAAAATTGATCGAGCCTCTATTTGACGGGAACAACGAGTCTGTTCTTGGTAGTCAAAGAAGGAACAAAAAAAAAAAAAAAAAAAAAAGTGAAACTGGTAAAACCTATAGCGAATGGAAAAAAAAAAATATCAATTTGTGTTGCAGCGAATGTTCTTATGAATAAAACGGTCCCCCCTCCCAGTTTGCTGGTCGATAAAGAAACTGGGCAAAGAAGCGGTTGGTTTTGGGATGATAGGTATTAGTGGCAGCGAAAATGGATTTTTTTTTTTTGCAATGAAAAACCAGGAATGTTGTTGAGTATAAATATATGGGATTGTTTTTAGACAAGTTTTATCTCGAGGGAGTTCACAACTTAAATCCTGATTTTTTCCTGTACACAATAGAACTCATAAAACAACAAAACAAAAAGCAAAGAAAAAAAAAAGCCCGCTCACTCCCTTACTCACTTAGGCGGACGGACTCAGTCTCTTATTCCGTCTCAGTCTCAGGCTCAGGCTCAGGCTCAGTCTCAGGCTCAGTCTCACTCCCTCACTCACGCTCACAACAAGCAGGAAATTCTTTGTGTAGTATGTGTGGGTTGAGTATAATGCAATATGTGTAGCGTGTGTCTGTTGTAAATGCAAAGATCAACTTCAATAATGTGATAAAAATGAAAATAAGTTTAAAAATAAAAATAAAAAAAAATAGTTGAGTGGCACTGCGGTGAGGCGAGGTGAGCGTTGGTAGCACTGACAGCTTGATGATGAGGTAGTCCTTCAGTGGTGGACTAATGAAGCAAGGACAGTGAAGGCGGGGGCGAGACGGTACTGGGGCGGCAGTAAGGGTGGTGGAAACAGTGGCCCTTGCCACTACCACTGCTGCTGCTGCTAGTGCTATCAGCAGTTCTATGTTTATCCCCTCCCTTTCTTCTGGGAAGTAGAACAAGCTAAAATCGTGACATCTGTATTGGTAGCAGCAGCAGCAGCAGCGACAGCAGGTACGAACATTGCCACCTGCTTGATTTACTCAAAGGTGCATGAAATCCTCTGATTTGGCTTATTCTGGAAGAGAATTGCTGATTATAGTAAATTCCCCTTTCAAAGTGTTGAGGTGATTTCAAGTCGCATTGTTTGAGCGAGAAATGTATCGTGCCAATGTAGTGTGGGTTAAGCCTCGATAGTGTGTCCGTGTGCAAGTCCGCGTGCGTGCGTGCGTGTCTGATAGTGCGAACTTTTGCGTGCGAGATGGCAAACAACACGATGCTTTCTTTTTTTTCTCTCCCTCGGTCTTTGTTGCAGAAAGAGAAGAAACATCTATTTTTGTCGCTGGAGACTTTTGGATTTTGGTTTGCAGTTGTACTATTCGAGTGTTTTCGCACGATTTCAAGATGCCCCAACTACCCGATTCACCATATCACCAGATCCCGATCTGAGCAAAAAGATGGATTCAACGGTATTGGATGGGAGCTGTAGAAGACCGACCATTGAGAGGGGTGTTCCGCCCTTTGAGCGAATGTTTAGGGGACGCGATTGTGCCTCTGGATCGTTGAACCCCCTTCCCCCCCCCTTTATTTCCACAACGAAATTTAGCAAAGAGTGCGTCAAAGTTGTGTGGTGGTGGGAGAGTAAACTCTTGTCTTTGATTCGAGCAAATTGTTTTGCTGCGTTGTTGTTGTGCAATATCTGAGACTGACTGTAGGGATCAAGCAGCAGTGAAATTTGTGTGTATGTGTGTGTGTGGATTTTTTGGTAATGTGAACACTACCCGTTTGACGTGTTGCAAAAGTGATGTGTTCCTGCCCTTGTACCTTGTACCTTGTTCAGCACCAGTTGACACCTGACTGATGATGAAGATGATCATGATGAGAGGACCACTGGGCTTGATCCCCGTGACTCAATTTGCTTATTGACTAAGAACTCCGGTTTTGAAAACTTGTCCTTGCTCTCTCAAACTTACTCTTGGTGATTTTTTTTTTTTTTTACAATCTTTCAAAATCAATACTTTCCGCAATAAATTGATGAAAATGAAATCACACATACCTTTCCAAATCCCTTTATTCTTGATTCAATGAACGAGTGAACTGAATGGTTGAATTTTGGAATACGACCTCGAGATAGTGATAAATTTGATGGAACTGGTAGATGGTTAGATGGACAGGTGAAGAAGAGGAAAAGAAGAAGAGGAAAAGAAGAAGTAAGTAAAGGGAAGAAAATTGTTCAAGGTTAAAAGTTTATCAAGAAAAACTCTGTTGATTAAATGATACTAATCAACAGCCGACCAAGAATAAATCATGAGCCAAAGACGTGTATCGTCAATATCAGTCTCTACTCGAAATCTAGAATAATTACGATACAGAATAGTTGTGGATCAAGTGATAAAATCAAATGGTAAATAACTGTGATCTGTAAGGGCACGTTATGTTACTTTCTTAATAATAACGGTTGTAAAAATCGAGAGAGGAATCAGAGTACCAAGTTACGCCGATCTGCAATGAAGTGTTTAGGTGATTGTGTAGCATTTGGGCTATGGTCGCGGTGGGTGGCCACCATAGTTTTCAGCTCATTGACTACAGTGTTGGACAGAGAGGAGTGGGGGGAGGGGAAGATGGAGGATGTTTGTTGGTTTAGCGTTATTGATTCGGTTTGATTTGTTTTGTTTATAACGCGTCTTTGGTGCGTCGCCTAAGGCTGCCTCGGCTATTGGCACTGAGCGTCCTCATTCTTTCATCATACTGGTGTTTCATGTTTTTTTTTTGTTTTTTTTGCAGCGAGGAAGGTTCCTGAAGCTGAGGTTGATTGCAACAGCTGGGATTCTATTCGAGAAAGTTGTCGACAGCTAAATTAGAGGCATCCTCGCTAAGCTGAAATTTCAATCAAAAAGAGTGTGTGTGTCTACTAGTTGGCAACACCCTTGAAATTGCAAGAGCCAAGAACTAAGGGCTAAGGGCTCAGGGCCATTAATTTATTTCCAGAGCTTTGCATCTCTGTCGTTATGAGTCTTTCCTGGTTGTGGTCGCGGCGCAGCTATGTAATCTCCGGCTCATTCGGTGCCCTCAAATTAATGTTTGATGGTCAATGGGTTTTACGCTTCAGCATCCTGGTAAATACCGTTCCACCTTGAACTACAATTCACCTCTCGCTCACACACACACACACTATACAAAGTGCTATCAATAAAAACAACACGTAAAATTTATTTTGTTGATTTCGGATATTGCGCATCTGCTTGAAGCGAGCAAAAAGAATTGTTCCATCTGCATGTGTTGTTTCGAGCACCAAGTGTTAAGAACCCTGATAGCACACACTTATCCCCTCCTCCTGCTCTTGCTCCCTTCTCCTTCCTTCTTCCCCCTTTCCCTCTCAGCCTCCGTCTCGGAAGATTCTACTAAAGCGAACAAGGTCTAGATACAAGGAGCCCGCGTTTATTGTGTAATTACCTTGACGTATCTCCCTCTCACATCATTTTATATTGTTCGTATGAACCCTCGTGAACCTGACGAACGTTGAGAAGAACCGGAGTTGAAATTGAATGGAATGGAAATGAAATGAAATGAATGCCGGGGGTAAAGTTTTCGTCTCGTGGAAAATAGACCTAAGTAGATCAATAGATTTCACCAAGTGCAACTTGAATTGCCCCTCCAAAATTCTTTGCAGTCTCATGTGCCACTTTCCTTTCTGAGCGCTTAATCCGATATCCAACAAACCAAATCAAGACATCTCTCGAGCAATTATGAAATTATCAATCGCCATCTCTCTATCTAACTGTCAAAATTTTCAACTTCCATGGCCAACGGGGTGAAGGGTTCGGTTGCTAAATTTAAAGCAAAACAGCAAGTGAAGGTGGAAAACTAAGAAAATTAAAAAGAAATAAAATAAAATATGTGAGATTTCAAAAATGGTGGCTCGAGGCTTGTTGCGTGGTGGTAAATTGCAGAGAAGGTAGCGCGTGTGCAACTGTAGCCAAGTTACCAAAATGGCATCAAACTTTGCTAATAGGGAAAGTAGGCTAAGTCCAGGATATCAATTGTTCGAATGAAAGAGAGAGATAGGCACAACACATCTGCCTACACCAATAAAAGTCTGATCTCATGGTGAAATGGTGATAGTGAGTGGAGAGGTCGCCTTATCCGTTCAATTTTGCTATTATTTTCATCTATTTCTTTTTTTTTTTTTTTTGCACCCAAGAGAAAGGGACCCCCTTGATCTTTGCTCGACTTTTCAGCAAGGACTTGAGCATATCCCTGCGAATTTCTTTCTCTCTCATCCTTCGTATCCCTCAACGCCGACATTTTATGCATATCTTTGATGAAATGGGAGTTATACGATAAGTGTAGATAAGCTATGCCTTCTCAAATTCCATATACTTCGTAGCCTGGCTTTTTCAACATACATCGGTGTCAATATTACCACGAATTCTGCAACAAATTCACAGCAAAAATTGAGATTTCCGTTCGCAAGAGAAAAAGAATTGTCTCATGATAAATTTACGGCTTGCTTTGACAAGACAACCACATCATCCTGTATCTTCTTCTTCTTCTCCTCAGCCACAAGAAGAACATTTGTTTCCATCAACCAAGCCAGCCATCTTCCGTGAACGGAATGACTGATGTCTTCAAAACTCTTATCTCTCGTTAATAATGCAAAAGTGAGGGGTTTCAAACTTCTCTCTTTAATTTCAGTTGCAAAAATTGTGCACAACGGTAATTACTGCAATACGCCACTGAGAACGGGTCAATATCAGTCACTGATTGTTTGGATGTGAATGTTGCACTGGCTTTCAACTATTCAAATGCAGAGGCCTTTACGTACGTTTGTGTGTGTATGGAAAGGGCACTTTTACACTTGCGTTTTATTGGAAATATTGCGCTGCATGTGAGGTGTGTAGACGGGGGTTCGAAATGACGACGCACGAGGTTTGGTGGTGACACTAGAGGGTTGCAAAAAAAAAAAAAAAACCAAGCTCATCATTTTCGAAATCAAAAAAATACATTTTTCTCTTTTCTTCTATAACCTGAAGAACAGGTGCCAAGCTCTTCACCAAAATAATACATTAAGTGATTAGGACTACCGACAATTTTTTCATTTTTTCTCATTTTTTGTTGTTATACATCATCACAAAATTTTTCTATTCATTCCAACCTAACGTCTGTAATTCATTTCTAATTTCATCTTCCTTTGAGATTTTTATGACTTGAGTATCTTCCAAAGTTTCACCTCCTGCTTGCTTCATTTTCAACTGCTCGATTGCTCGTAATTTTTTCAATAAGGATCTGATTTTCTTTTCCTCCAATGACGCTACTCCACCAATGACAGCGCCGCCGCTGCTAGGATTTTCGTCCGACGGAGCCGAATTTGTAGCGGCTGATTCTTGAGTTTGAGAAGTACCAACAGTAGCAGCAGGTCCAGTGGTAGCGGCAGGGCCATTGGCAGGACCATTGGCAGGACCTGGAGATTGCTCTTTTCCCTTTTTAGATTCTCTCTTTTTCCTATTCTTGGCAGCTGCCTTGCTCTCCTTTTCAGCAACTGGCGCAGCACCGGGAATGGTTCTTTGTCTGGCAGCACCTCCATTCCTTGCAAAACCTGGTGGTGGTGGAGGAGTGACTCCCTTCATGCTGTTTTCAAGTTCCTTTTGATACAAAGTCGTTGACTGAGCCGATGAAGTGCCATTGCCACGAGCATGCGGGGGGCGATAAGCGCCAGCTGGCTTCTTAGCTGCTGCACTCGCGACAGCATCGCGCTTGGCTGTGTATTCAGTGGTCGAAACGTGTGCTTCTGGTGCAGGTTCCAAAGTTCGCAACGCGGAAAACAAGGTCAAGTCTTGAGGTTTCCAGCCAATAGAATACAATTCAGGAAACTCTTTCAAAAAAATCAACTTCCCACTAGCATGCCACACTTTCAAACCATTATCCACTCTCAACCTTGGCGAAGTCGTTGCCGTTAGGATGAAACGCCCGCAAGGAGACCATTCACAAACCGAGGTATTTGACGCTTCAAAAGTGACAACTTTGGAAAACTTGTTTTGGCGATCATATACGTCAACAGTACCTTGCAAGTTCCCGAAACCAGCCACCAACACAAACTTGGCCTGGGGCGAGTACAAGATGGTATTCCTTGCGGCTGTGGGCAACGAGTGGATGGCATTACCTCTCGCATCGAAAAAAGTGGTTTCCGAAGGCATGTAACCATACGAAACGGCAAACTCACGAGCAGTGGGAGACCAAGTAATGTCGTGAATTGGGCCCTCGCGCTGCAAATCGATCCTTGAATCATACGAACCAGCGATGCCCAACAAATAGAGATTTGTTTCACCATAGTACGATTTGTTTGACGTGTCATGGTCAGTAGATGACAATGCTAATAATGCAGTTCCCAACGAGTTCCATTTCAACTGACACCTCTCTGCTTTGAAAAAGTTTTTGGAACAGATTGGTTGGTTAAAGTTGGGGATGTTGTAGATCAAAACGCTAGCTGGCTTACCTGATTTTTCTGGAATGAAAACAGCCAAGCTGGGGTTCTTACCAGGAGATATCTGGAAGTTTTGGAAAGTGACTTTGGAATCGTCTATTTTGTACTTGTAAGTTGGCTGATTAATGTTGATCAAGCTTGAACCTTGAGGGTCAATCTCGAAAAACTGAATCTCACGATTGTTAACACTTCTGCTGAACAATGTCTCCGTGCTTGTAAACTGCGGTTTCCATCCATTCTGGTGTCTCACGCTCCATTCGGAAATGATTGACTTTGTATTGACATTGAAAATCTTCAAATTGTCATTCCAAGTCCCGTTTTCCTTGTTCAATTGCACAGGCTTACACCAGAGACACAAGTAAGTCCCCATTGGCGAGAAATTTATATCAAACACCTCGGGCATGTCAATCTTGTGGTAAAGCTTGGCTTGGGATGATGTGTCCAAAATGACAACTTCATCTGGCTGAGTGTAGGCAAAAAATCGTCCATTGCTCGAGTAAAGAGCAGCTCGACATTCAGCAAGAGCCTTCGGACTCGGTGTTATATCTTCAAAGTCTTGTATAAGTTCGACCGATTTTGGAAAACGACCTATTAATTTTGAGCGGGGAAAAACTTGTTAGTACCATGGTCTTGAGGGGAGGAACCAAACCGGATCAAATAAAAGCAAGTGAGGTCACACATACAAAATAGTTCAGTTGACTTTGACATTTTCTTCTTTTTTGGTTAATGCAGATGTAGCAGTTGATGGTAGTTTGAAAAAAACGAAAAAAAAACAACAACAAACGAAACTCTTGAAATTGCACTCAAAGTTTGCAAAAAGCCCGTATGTTTCCAAACTGTATTAAAGCAGTGGAGTTGTTGAACTTTTGTTGGTTCTTTTATTCGTCTGAGCTACAATTCTGAGAGGAATCAGATTTTTGATTTTTTTTTTTTTTTTTTTGTTCAAAGCGAGTCGAGATTCCTCGCCCGGTCGGTCACTTTTTTTTTTTGAACATTTTTGCAACATGATGGAAAAGATAAAAATTTCGACTTCTTCTCAACTAACATGCCTTTTTTTTTTGATTAGTATCTCTATATATCTCTATAAAGATTCATAAACACGTTATCCATCGATTTAAGTTGGAAGAGGAAAAAAAAAAAAGCTGGGTTACAGCTCGAGTCATCTCTTCTTCACTTCTCCGAAATTCAAGTGCCCAGTTTGCTCGGCATGTTTCGACGCACCAACTTCGCCTATCAAAATCAGATAACAATCCAAGCACCGCACTCGAAACGTTGTCGTGTTGGTACTGTAATCTTTATCTCTCAACAATTTGCAAAGCTTTTTAGACGACTCGATGATGATTTTCTCCGTCTCGCTATCGATGCTCCACATGCACTGGTCGTGCTCCTTGTTTGTTCTGTTTAATTCAGCATTTGCAGCCACCACGTCGTAATGGATACCACTGTAGATCAAAACGATAAACTTTGTGGGCTTCTTCAACTCGTTTTCAATGCGGATGAAACTGCTCAGCTCGATATCTACGCATGTTATTCGCACGTCAAACCAGTCGGCTAGGATACCCAATTCAATGGCACCCCCCCAGCTTTCCGGTTTGACAATCCAGCCACAGTACTCCTTTCTAGGTCGGCCCAAAATCAAATCGGAGTAAAGTTCGGGGTCGCTTTCAATGTAGTCGACTATTTTGCTTCTTAGCTGCGACGGTGGGGAAAAAGTCTTGTACGAGTCTGCACCTGAGATTGCGTAGGATATGGAGTTGAATAAACACGAGTTGTCATCGGGGATGTTTCGAAGTATGAGGTATTTGCTCAAGTCCTCCATGTACACCGACGGTATATCCTCCTTTGTGTCGGGCTTTTTCACTGCCGGCAGCTGAGGTGTTGCTGTTGCTGTTGATGTCGGTGCTGGTGTTGTGGTTGGTGTGGTGGTGGTTGCTGCTGCTGTTCGCGGCGCCACCGGCTTGCTCAATGCTTCAACTTCTGGCGACGACTTTCGTTTCAAAGATGCAAACTGTACAATCAATTGGTCACCGTCATTGATGCCTTTATCTTTGATTGACTTTCCAGGTGTGTATGAAAGATCGATTGGCTTGGGTGGGAACCCCGTTTTGATCGAGGCAACTACTTCTGATAAATCTGCATGCAAATCCTTGTTTGATTGTATTCCTAATATGAAATCTGCAAACTGGTGATCTTGATCAACAGTCAATGTAGAGACACCACTATCAGATTTAAGCTTGAGCCTCATGTTCTTTTGAAGAAGAAAAAGAAAAAGCAACCAGACCGTCTTCCTGCTTCAATGGTGTTCGGTTGAAGGAAGGGTGTATGTGTGTGTGTATGCCTCAACTAGCAGCGGGAGTTGGTTGAAATGTTTGCGTGCGCGTTCTTTAATCCGAATCTCTGTGGAGATCCCGCGCCGCACGGATGTAACGCACCGCGATGATCCGCGCAATTTCAATTGCAGGACAACTTCAGTAGAGGTTGCCCCTAGGAAAAGATCTCTGTTTGACTATGTTCATTAACTCGTAACTATTAACATATAAATATAAATATAATTATAGTTATATATGTTTCAAAGTAAAAAAAAAATAGAAGAAATTTTTGGTAATAAGATCTGAGCTCAACTCGTCACTCTGCCATTTCAATTTCCTGCTGTGCCGCTTGCGGGTCTGCTTCGGCTGCTTGCTGTTTCTGAAACTCTTCCGACGGCACCCCCGTGATTAATGCGTCAAGAGTATCCTTCTTCTGGTTATTGACTTTCTCGTACTCCTCCTTATTTTCAGCCTTGAACTGTTCCAATTGCTTGTACTTCTCTACCGATTCCATAAACTTGATCATGTTGACGCCACCAGCTGCCTCGGCTTCCAAAGGTGTATAGGGCCGCTCTTTCAAGATCTTGACTCGTCTTTTATGGATCTTTGACTTTTGATGACGGTCGAGACTTATTTGGTTCTCGAAGTATTTGGCGCACTCGACACAGTAGTATTGGCCCAACCCGGGCTTGTATTCATCCAATGGCTGATTCTTGAGCTTATTTATCGATTCTGTTGTGGATAGGTCATCGTATATGAGATCCAAATCTCTTGTCCTCCGCTTTGTTTTATACCTCTTGACACTGTATCTACCCATTCTTTTTGTTCGTATTAACTGTATCAGCTTTATCAACTCCCTTGTGATTGTATAATCTCTGGGGTAACGTGTACTATCTCGATGGGATGCGATGAGCTAAGCGGAGCTGATCTGAGGCTAGAGATGAGGATGACAAGATGATAAGATGCTGGTGTGTGTGTGTGTGTGCATGGTAGTGTAAATAGATCAAGTACGGGCTATAGCCCGCACTCACGTGATAAGCTCTCACACGCGCACGTCAGTTTTTTTGTGTGTGTGTGTTGTAAATGTTTTCTCGCGCTAGTTCGCACTCTAGGTAACCATTTCGAAATTTACGTTTGTCAAGGTTGAATACACCCTTCTTGATACAACAAAGGTTAACGAACGTATGTAGACGCAAGTCAACACCTAGATGTTTGGAAGAGATGTACAAATGAGAGAGAGAGGAAGGGGGGATGGACTGAGAGCATGAAAGTCGTGGTAACGGTTCCCGGACTAGATGTCTCGGATGTGCATAAACGGAATGATTTCCACCATGAAAAATTTTGATTTGTCATCAGTATTATTGCCTCCCACCTCCCCCAGAGAAATTTCAATTCTGGAATATATATATAAATATATATATATACATCTTCATCCTTCCAAAATTCTGATCTAAGAATACTAACTTTCAGATTTCAGACAAGATGGCTAGAAGACCAGCTAGATGTTACAGATACTGTAAGAACAAGCCTTACCCAAAATCCAGATACAACAGAGCTGTCCCAGACGCCAAGATCAGAATCTATGATTTAGGTAGAAAGAAGGCACCTGTCGATGAGTTCCCATTGTGTGTCCACTTGGTCTCCAACGAGTTGGAACAATTATCATCGGAAGCTTTGGAAGCTGCTCGTATCTGTGCCAACAAGTACATCACCAAGATCTCCGGAAGAGATTCATTCCACTTGAGAGTCAGAGTCCACCCATTCCACGTTTTGCGTATCAACAAGATGTTGTCATGTGCCGGTGCCGATAGATTGCAACAAGGTATGAGAGGTGCCTGGGGTAAGCCACACGGTTTGGCTGCCAGAGTCTCTATTGGACAAATCATCATGTCTGCTAGAACCAAGGACTCCAACAAGGACGTTGTCATTGAAGGTTTGAGAAGAGCTAGATACAAGTTCCCAGGTCAACAAAAGATCATCATCTCCAAGAAATGGGGTTTCACACCATTGAACAGAGAAGAATACGTTGCCAAAAAGAACAACGGAGAAGTTTTGGACGATGGTGCTTACGTCAAGTTCTTGTCAAGAAAAGGTAACTTGGAACAAAACTTGAAGCAATTCCCATACTTCCAATACAATGCTTAAATTTGCATTGGTTCGGCGGTTTCGAAGTTGTGTACTAGTAATAATAAAAAAAGGATAAAAAAGAATCTAAGAATCTAAGCATCCAAGAATCACGTGGACGACCTTATTTTGTAGAGTCAAGCATAGGGCTGCGCTTGTAGTCTTTTTTTTTTCCTAGTTTGCAACTTGCTCTCTGACAGCAGCTGCGGCGGTGGCGGTGGCGGCAGTTGGTGCTGGTGCTGCAGAAAGGCTTGCAAAAGATGTCAAAAAGATGTTTAAAAAAGGCAAAATTTCACATGTCAAAGCAAAGAACAAGAGAAACAAACACTCCTAACATACTTCACTTGGTGCGTGTAGCTAAGGGGAAAGAGACAGAGAGCCAGACACACACAGAGAGAGTGTGTGTCGTTGCTCAAGATTGAGTTAATTCTGTTCTAGTCACCGTCACCATCTAGAACCGTAGTCATCACGTCGTCTCCTTGTGGAAAAAGCGAGAGGACATCATCACTCGTCTACTGTGCACATCGTTTAGAAGGGTGTATGTGTGTGTGTGTTTGTCCGTGTATATGAGAGTGTGACCTTCATTCCCTGTCTCTCTATCTCTCTGTGTGTTTCCCTCGAGATAGGTTTCCTCTTTGGCTTTCAATGACACTTCCCTTCCCCATGATCATCATCTCCAATTGAATGCATGCTGGAGAAAAAGGGACCAGGACGAAACGAAACTTTTTTTTAAACCCCCCCCTCAATTTCTACCCCAGTGTATTTATAACTATACATATATATACCTATATATATACCTATATATATATACATTGACACACCAGCACCAAGAACCATCTCGCTAGAGGATTGAAAGTAAACCTTTTTTTTTTGTTTTATATGTACTGCAAACAATAGCAGTACAAACCAACAAGATCATAAAAAAATAATCAGTAACCAAATATTGCTGTAAAAGGGTGGCTCACACATCAGATTCACGATACACCCAGACGAATAAGCCACCAACACACTCAAGCGATCACCAAGTACACGCAAGCCCATAGTCATTAAAGGTGCACTTGTTTCCGCACACGCGCCTTCCCGACACATCTCAAACAGATACGCAAGGTCATGAACGGGGACCCAATCACAGGAGTTGAAGCATGGAACGATTTGTCGTCACCAGAACCGGAATTGAGCTTGATTGAGTCAGATACGCAGGTGAGATCGCGATCGGCCAATGACCTCAACATGGAAAGCAGTATAACGTCGGAGTTCCCCGTGCTACTGACGCACGAGCAGAATGGCGGTCCCCAGCTTTCCAAACTGTCGCAACTGAGCAGCAAGACGTGGGCCAAGTGGCAAGAATGCATCCTCAAGACTTTGGTCTTTATCGGATACGCCATCACCACCATACTATTTTACATCATCATCTATCTACACTACTTCGTGGTCAAGCTTAGTTATGACGAGGAAACGGCTATGAACTTGCTAGATGGCGTGTTTAGAGCGCAAGAAAAGGCAATTGACAATTTCCACAAGAAAAGGAGCACTGGGCCTCATGCTGCTGTTGTTGGTGATGACAACCACCCACCACATTACCGTTAGAGAGAGATACGCTGTTCTTTTTTTTTCTTTTTATGTGTTTTTTTTTTTTTTTTTTTTTTTGTATGTTAGCCACCCGTTTTATAAGTTTTATTCTTAATTAATTGTATAAGTAATGATGATCAGTTGATTCTTTTTTTTTTGTCCCAAGGTTGGTGGCGGGCAATTCAATAGGTTGTGAAAAGAATACTAGAGATGGGTGTGTGCTCATTTTTGTTGCGTATCCTTCTTGATGTTTTGCCAACGCGGGAGGCAAAACAACATTGGTGATATCTGTCATGATGCGCGAGGCGTCTCAAAGCACGCTGCTAGGGTAGGACACGCACCGCTAGTCTTGATGCTGCTGCTGCAGCTGGAGCTGCCAGAGAAGCTAGAAAATCGAGCGAAAGAAGTCAGATAGGTTCACGCCTGCTGCCTCTTTTCTTCTTCCCTCACCCCTTCCCGTGCGGGAAAATGACGAATCTTCTAGGCAAGGTGTATCTCGTGTCCTACTGTGGACGAGAAGCTGAGGTGAACCAAACTTGGCGAAATTGCGCGAGTTCTTGAACCAAGGATCAGCAACAGCCATTGCCCCACCAAACTAACATCCATGAGTAGCTCAGAGTCTTCTACGTTTGGCCAAGAGATGGGGCTGCCTCTGGTGGTGGCCATGGTGGTGCTGGTGCTGGTGGTTTTTGGTGCAAGTAGTATTAAACAAAGCACAGGTAATATATGTGAGAACAAAGAGAAAAAAAAGAAAGAACGATCTCTGAAATCTTTAACGAACACGTACCTTTTATTTTTGACCTGCCGCATTGTATCAAGACAACATTAATATACTAATATATATTTGTCTCAATTCACTCTTCCCACTCATTTCAACAGCAGCCCCCACTTCAATTCCCTGAGTCAATTCATTATCGAAACACTCACTTACTCGCTACTCACTATTTGAAAAAAAGAAGAAAATGTCGTTTGCTAAAAAGGAAGATCCCACAACTTTAGTGTTGTTTGATGTCGACGGTACTTTGACACCGGCCAGATTGACCGTTTCCGAAGAAATGAAGCAAACTTTGGAAAAATTGAGATCGAAGGTCGTCATTGGATTCGTTGGTGGTTCAGACTTGTCAAAGCAAGTTGAGCAATTGGGACCAAACGTCTTGCAAGATTTCGACTATTGTTTCAGTGAAAATGGGTTGACTGCTTATAGATTGGGTAAACAATTGGCATCTCAATCGTTTATCAATTGGTTGGGCGAGGAAAAATACAACAAGTTGGTCAAGTTTATCTTGAGATACTTGTCAGATATCGACATTCCTGTTAGAAGAGGTACTTTTATCGAGTTTAGAAATGGTATGATTAACGTTTCACCCGTTGGTAGAAACGCTTCGACTCAGGAAAGAAACGATTTCGAAGCCTATGACAAGATCCACCAAGTGAGGGCAAAATTGGTTGACGCATTGAGAGAAAATTTCAAAGATTTCGGATTGACTTATTCCATTGGCGGTCAGATTTCATTTGATGTTTTCCCCACTGGTTGGGATAAGACATATTGTTTACAACATGTTGAAAATGAAGGTTTTAAAAACATTCATTTCTTTGGTGACAAAGCTTATAAAGGTGGTAACGACTACGAAATCTATGAAGACCCAAGAACCATTGGCCATGCAGTTAAGAACCCCGATGAGACTATTAAAATCTTGAATGAGATTTTCAAATTGGATTAAGTCAAAAAGAGACTGGAGCAGAGCTGAGTAGAGCAGAGCAGAGCTGAGTAGAGCAGAGCAGAGCTGAGTAGAGCAGAGCAGAGCTGAGTAGAGCAGAGCAGAGCTGAGTAGAGCTGAGTAGAACAGATTAGAGCAGACTAGAGTAGTTCACTCTTCATTTATCCTTGCACAAATTTACACCATTATAGAGAGAGGGAAAAAAAATAAACAAATAAATAAATTGAAAAAAAAAACGAACCCCCTCCAAAACACTATTTACATCTGTAATATATCACCGAAGCATCGTCTCCAGCAGCAATCACTTGTTCCACTGTTTGCTTGCCTACTTTTTCATCATCAAGTAGCTGCAATCTTTGTGTGCGCATGTCATTGATCGTCTTTGCGAGTTTATTTTTATCTTGACCATCTTGTGGCTCCAAAAGTCTTGGCAACTGGGTAGGTTTGCATGCTTTGATCTTTTTACCGTTTCCAAATTGTCCATGCGAGTTGGAACCCGTCACGAGAACATCTTTTGCACCAGCATTGTCCAAGGTGATAAATGTGTGGTTCTTGCCAGCTGCGATATCCTTTATACCAATATTCTTTACGCGATTCAACGCGTCATCAAATTCTTGCAAGCCAGTTAAAGATTTGATGATTTCCGGATAAGAGCACACTTGCATGTATCTGCCACTGCCCAATTGACCATCAAGACCATTTCCAAAACTCAAGATTACATCATCGTGATTCAAATATCTCACCCAAATGTAACTCGTATCGGCCGTGGCAGCCACTTTCTTCACCTCAAAGTCGGCTTCTTTAGTTCTGGTTCCAAACACGTTTCTGCATATTCTCTTATAGTCGGCTTTGCCAAAAACCATTTTGGGCACAGGCTGGAATTTGGTGGTGTTTAGACTTCCACATTCGCCAAAAGTGTTGTCCCCCCATGTCCAGATATTGCCGCTCTTGTCGGCAACGATATTGAAGAATGCGCCTGAGGCTATGCTGGTGAATGTCCGCGGTTCGATCGATTTCTTGCCATCGGGAGTTTGTACGACTTCATTGTTGAGTAGCGCCAAGTCCAACACTTCGTTAACAGGCACTTTTCCATTGTCAAACGGCGAGTAGTTTGGACCATACTGGCCATGATTGCTAGGAGCATGAGATGTGTTTGACACAAACACTTGACCAAATTTATCAAGTAGCAATATGTGGTCAACACCAGCGCGGATTTCCTTGATGTTTATTGCATTGAGTCGGTCAAAGTCATGCGACTTTAACAATCCGAACCAATTTCTTCTCAACACGGGCAAAAAGCCAGTAGACTCGTGCTTGGGCTTGTAGAGAACATCACCCTTGTCGGTGAGAAAATAGTAATAATCCTTTGTTGCAACAACTTTCTCAATCTTGCTGGGAAGCTTGATCTCGGACAATGTCGTCTTCTTGTCCCTCTTGGACCATTGGTAAACTTTGCCGTTGTTCGTGACAGCAATTACGCGTCCCTTTTCCACCAATGCATCTTTGAGGTATAGCCCATCGAAGGCTTTTATCCTCAATGGAATCTTGCTTGTGCTGTCACCAAAGTAGTAGACACCAGACTCGTGCTTGGAATCTTTCATGTTGGCCAAGTTTTCTTTACTAAACTCTTTGTCCAATTTTTCAGCCAAGTGCTTGCTTGCCTTGACGTTCTTGCCGCTCATGTCTTCAACCGTATCTTCCATGTCGCCGTAATACCATTTCCACGTTGCTCGATTTTTGATGGATTCGTAGTTCATAAACGTCTGATGTGCAATCAAGAGTCCCACAACACCAATAAATCCATAAAACACACCTTTCCATCTTTCTTTGGCTTCATAACTCCTTTGGGCTTTCTCTTGATTAACGAGAAACTCTTGGTGGATTTTATGCAAAGTTTCGCGATATTCATGCGAGCCAGGGCGAAGATCAGCTAGACGTGGATCATTCTCAAGTATAGCATTGACATCCAAAATCTCATCATTTTGTTTTGGAATACCCGCGTTTGAGTTTGAACTATCTTGTTGTTGGGTATCCCTCCTATTTGCCCAAGACGGATGTGTAGCGTTGCTATTAGGTTGAAGTGTTGCCTTATCCTTGTCAATGTTGTCAAAGTTGTAGTCAAAGTTGTACTGAGTCTTCAGCTTATTGAATTTTTCTATATCTGAAAACTTGTCCTTTGACGAATTGAACCGTCTGCTTACAAAGGCCAGCCTCGTAAGACGACCACGAGCTGTTAATTGCTTTAGCATCTGACCTCTGACCAGCATCTCTGCTTGTAGGTGACTTTGACTTACTTGAAAGCTACAAAGCAATGAGCTCCACTTGTTCTTGGTTTTTTTTCCCCTTTGTTTCTTTCTTTCAGCAAAAGGTGCGACTAGAATATAGAGTACAGGCAAGGTTGATCGAAGATACAAGGACTTTGCCCTCCCCCCCTGAGCCGACACAACCCTATGACTTCGTTATCCGCAAGACTCACTGGCTCCTTGGCCTCGACTTTGAACTCGATACGGCCACAGATACGGCTTTCTACAGGCCATGCACGAAGTCTATCATCCATAACCAAATTTGATACCAGGAAATTCGTTAAAGCCTTGCAAGAAAAAGGCGGGTTTGACGAAAAGCAAGCAGAAGCAGCTGTAGTTGTCGTGAACGGTGCAATTAATGATGGTATCTACTCAATAACAAACAATCTTGTTACAAAGGAAGCGCTTTCGTCGATAGCGTACCAGCAAAAAGTCGATTTTGCCAAGTTGAAAGGTGAATTGCAAACGATGGACAAGAGCGAGTTTACCACGTTGAAGAAAGACCAAGAGAAGCTACGGACCGACTTGACCAATTTGAAAAACAGACTCAAGGAAGAGATCACAAAGAACCAGGCGAGTGTGCGATTAGATTTGAATTTGGAGAAAGGTCGCATTCGAGAGGAGAGCTCGCAAAACGAGTTGAAGATTGAAGACACCTTTAGCAGAATTGACGAAGAGATTGCCAACATGCAGATGCAAATCAAGGCTGTCAAGACTCAAGTTTTGCAGTGGCTTATCGGTGTAAGCACAGGTACTTTGGCGGTGTTGCTAGCCTTTGGTAGGTTCATGTCGTGAAATGAATCGCTTAGCACCTAACTGATCTAGTCGAAGCATCAACACTGACAACATAAAGTTTATCCCTCTCAGTGTTGTGCTTCGCAAGAAGGTATAACTGGTGAACAAGTAGTTGCTCTCTTTGAAATATTCACAAGCAGTTTTTCGCATCATTTTTTTTGTTAGTAAACTGTAGCTGTGAGAAGGTAGGGAAAGATAAATAACAAATTGACGTGCCACGAGAGCGACTTATCCAAACCGCTTTGACGATATACTTACTAACAAACCCCGTTCCTCGTGTTACATCTTCCCTGAGTAGTCCAGATGAACTCTATCTACAATCATGGGTTGAAACAGACTCAGACAATAACCAAGGACCTCACCGAGTTTGAAAAGAATCTTTCCACGTCGCCATTGTCCCTTCAAGGGGCAATCACTACATCCATCACAGCATTTAAGAAAACAATCAAGGACTACTCCGACCTTCTCGATAAGAACAGTACGGACGCTGCATTCACCAAACACGAGAGTCGGTTGAGCAAGTTCAACCAGGACTTGGACAGTTTCACCACCAAATTCGAATCGTTGAAGAAGCAACGAGATATAGCTACCCAGGAGTCCAACAAGCAGGAATTGCTTGGAAGAAGACACGTAACTCACGCCCACGCCGCCGCCACGCCCAGCGACAACCCATATGATCCCACCCAGCAGCAGCAGCAGCAGCAGCAGAGCATGATGTCCCAGCGCGAGGGCTTATATAGGGAGAACGAAACACTAGCGCGCGGCTCCGAGCAACTTGACCGGATATTGGAAATGGGACAACAGGCATTTGAAGATATCGTGGAACAGAATGAAACGTTGAGAAAGATCCAGGCTAAATTCGAGGAGAGCTTGATGACCTTGGGCGTGAGCCAAGGCACCATAAGGAGTGTTGAAAAGAGGGCCAAGCAGGATAAGTGGCTCTTTTGGTTCTGCGTTGTTATGATGCTCGTGATTTTCTATTATATCATTAAATGGTTCAGGTGATGAAGGAAAAAAACAAGAAGAGATGTGAATCTGCGAGGCTCGGGGCTCGTGGGGCTCGGAAAAGGGGTCTTACTAATTATTCTGAAAGAAAAAAAAATGAAGGACGTATTACCTGAGTTGGTTCATCGGCGGGGCCAATCGGGGCCAACAATAAGAGAACAGATGTTTGATTATCGATCGGTGAGGGGGTAGGTGTGGAGACAGAAAGACAGAGGTCGTTGAATAAGATTTTTTTCTTTTTTTTTTTTTTTTTTTTTATTTCATTTTGGGTGGGAAAGATGTCCGGTTTTTGTGAGGATAATGACAGTAAACTTCTTTTCCTCTTTACATACATGGATAATTACACGTAGTAGGCAGTAAATATATCCGAAAACTGAGTGCCCCTCACTTGAATCATTTTTAATATTCTCGGAGAGTCTAAACCAGTGGCTGATAACAGCCTAGGTAAAGGGTCAAAAAATGCCTTTTTTTGGGCAAAAAAGAAAAAAAAAAAAAGAAGGCTATGGCTTAGAGGATGAACCGAGCAAAACGGCTTCAAGAGGTGAGGGGGTGGAAGTGGGGCGTTGAAGGGAAACGAAGGCGGACCGCGCGGATTGGCTCTATTTTGCAATCAATCTGTACGAGCCCTTTTTCGCCGTGGTGGTGGTCAGAAATCTGGGATCTGGGATACGGTGAAATCAAACATCCCGGCGCTTCACCATCTATTTGGACTCTGCTATTGTGAGCTAGACCCATGGGACAATGTCTTTTTTGATGGGACGTTGGAAACTCTTCATTTTTTTTTTTACGAACAACGACATGAGAGTAGCTATGGCAACCCTCGTTATTGTCTCCCCGACAGCTGTGAGACAAATGAACCACATAGCACCAAAAGAGTTCAACTGCACAACTTTTTTTTTTTCAAAAAAAGAAAGATTTCTTTGTTTACCTTCCCCTCTGTTTTGGTAAAATGGTTGAGGGGGAGTTATACGAGTTGATGGCTTGGTGGGTTGATGGGTAACAGCATTGCCATTTAATTTTGCAGTACTCGAGTCGTCTATCCATGAGAGATCAATGCGATTGCAAAAGATTCAGCTACATTTTGCCAAATACGGAAACTAACGTTCGTGCCGAGTGGTAGCGGCGGCTTTGTAAAATTCCTCAATCTAGAATGGTAATAGCTGCAAAAGAAAAGCATTTACCAGACGAGACAAGAGAGATCAAAAGCAACCCACCAAAAGCCTCCTAATTTATTTCTAGCCTATGGACGAAATGACCCGGTGGAGTTCTTTTTTTTTTTCATTTTTTGGTCTTCTCAACCCCGAAGATAAACCATCTCATCATGATTGACAAACATGCCAGCTAGTATATATATATATACATGGTGATCGATCTTTAAATTTTTTTTTTATCAATGGTTTGGTTCATAATTTTTTTACTTTATTTTCATAATCACAAGTTCTACCCCCTTTGATACCGCGAAAGCAAAAAGAATTTGCATCAATTGTGAAACCAACCACCCCCAACTTTCGACTTCCATTGAATTCCTAGATATCATTCATTTTACATCAAATTTTTCTTCATCACAGCTACGACTGCGCATATCTCATCATTAAAAACCACACTTTCATTTTTCACGTCTTCATTTTTTTTCTTTCTGAGAGCTGATGAATTTGGACTTTTTCATAGTATATCTTACGCTAGCCTGTCTAACACATGCGGCACCCGTAAAAAGAGGCTTCCTTTCGGACTTGTTTGGTTTTGGCGATACAACTTCGGCAGCAGCAGCAGCAGCAGCAGCGCCTACCACAGCGGCAGTTACGATTCCAACAGCAGCAGCAGCAGCAGCAGTGGCAGCAACAACAACATCAAGTACGGGAGGATTTTGGGCAAACTTGTTTAGTCCCGCAACCACTACAGCCGCAGCTGCAGCTGCAGCACAGGCACAGACACCGGCAGTTGGAGTCGCTGCCGCTGCTACACCGGTACCACCAGCGGCTACAACGTCTTCTTCAGGAGGATTCTGGAATAATTTGTTTGGACTCAATGCCGCAGCCAGCACAACTGGCGCAGCGGCAGCACCAGCGGCAACAGCAGCACCAGTTGCAGCGGCAGCAGTGGCTCAGACTCCCGCTTCAGGATCGAGTGGATCTGGAGGCTTTCTTTCAAACTTGTTCAATGCATTTTTTGGAGGCTCATCTAGTTCAGCAACACCGGCACAAACTCAAGCTCCCGCAACAGCAGCAGCAGCACCTGCCACCGAGGTGGCGCCAGCAACAGCAGCAGCAGTGCCAGCGACTGCCGCTACTACTCAAGCAGCTGACTCGTCTCTGCAATACACTCACGATAGCTTGTTTGACTTTTTATTTGGAGGCCTCGGCAAGCCGCAATCGAGCCAAAACCAACTTACGCTTGGTTTGTCTGCTTCAGTAGGAGTTTCAGCTTCAATCGGGATACCCAACAATCCGACTCCGACCTCTGTCTCAACAGCTTCCACTTCACAACCGGGCGCCGTCACTACCAATACATTCCAGGGCGGCTCCCCGGGTAAAATCACTGGATCAGTCAACACTGCAACAGCCACCGCGTCAAACGGAGGCAGCACGGCAGGTGCAACAGCAGCCGCAGGTTCATACGGGATAACGTACTCCCCATACACCAAGGGAGACAAGTGCAAGAGTGCTGCGGAAGTCAGGGCCGACCTTGCCAAATTGTCAAACTATGAACTCATTAGATTGTACAGCACCGATTGCTCGGGTATCGAAAATGTCATGGCTGCCATGACTCCGCTGCAAAAGATATATTTGGGACTTTGGAACATCGACCCGCAATCGGTTCAAAACGGTTTGCTGGAGATTAAAACGGCCATTTCACAAAGTTCTCAAGGGTGGGGTGCCGTGCACACTATCGCCGTGGGCAATGAGCGGGTCAATGCCGGAGCTGCCTCGGTTGCTCAAATGCAAACTGCCGTGGACACTGCTAGAACCTGGCTCAAAGCAAATGCTCCAAGTTACAACGGTTACATTGTCACCGTTGACACCTTGGTAGCGTATGTTTCCAACCCGCAGTTGTGCCAGATGTCAGATTACCTAGCTG